>NW_022900937.1:35064925-35137255 GCF_012274545.1 Fukomys damarensis | reverse complement strand
TTCACCTCCTGCTTGTGAGTTCCAACTCATTCTTTCTTTCTCTCATTTCACATTCACCTTCTCTTCCTCTACTTCCTTTCCCTGAGGTCTTTAATCTCCAGCATCCAAAACAAAGACAACAACCTCACAAAGATTGCTTTACTAGTTTCCACACTTGTATAAAGTCAAAACCCTGTGTTGTATATGTGTGTGTGTGTGCCTGCTCAGTGGTTTCTCTTTTTCAAAAAATTAATTTCATTGATACATTTTAGATTTACATAACGATCACTTTCATCATAAGGAATTTGCACCTGTACATGATTTGTCTTGATTCTTGTTTTCTCCATTCTCCTCCCCTCCCTTCAACCCCTCTTCCCCTCCTTATTTACAAAAGCTTTGTTTCCATTTCATCTTTCTATCTTCATTTCCCCCTTTCTCTTCCTTCCTACTTTGTTCTCCTTCCCATTTGAACATTTACTTCCTATTTCAAAATATCTATTATGCATTTTGGTTCTTAACTACATTTTCAGTTTCTAACACCACAGAAACGATGCAATATTTACAATTGTGTGACCAATTATTTCACTTACGAGTATGGTTTCAGGGTGTATCCATTTACCTATAAATCCCCAAAGCTCATCTTTCTTTATGGTGGAGTAATACTCCATTACATTTTTTTTTAAAACCCCATATCTTCTTTATCTATTCATCAATTGATGGGTATTTGGGGTGTTTCCAAGATTTAGCTATCACAAACTGTGCTGCCATAAACATGGGTGCACATATATTGCTGTGCTATGTTGTTTTTAATTGTTTCAGGAAGATAACAAGAAGGGGGATAGCTGGGTCAAATGGAGCCTCCAGTCTTAGTATTTTGAGGAATCTCTACACTGATTAGGTATGTGCTGTTAGCAACAACCACAAAAACATATAAACTAAGAGTGTGATAAAAATATGTTAAATGTTTTAATTTTCAAAAGTTGATTACAATAAAAACACATTGTTTTTCGTCCCTTTCCCCATCACTCTGAACACACTCATCCCACCATTCTTGCTGCTTCCTGCAGCAGCTCTGGAGTCTTCTTTCCTGAAGGTTGTTAGCTGCCCTGTCCCGGCTGCCTCAGTGTCCTGAGCTGATTCACAGTGTTCCCCTTTCCTGATCGTTTTGACTTGGGAAAGAGCCGGAATCCGCTCAGTGTCAGAGCCAGTGACTAAAGTGTGTGAGAACAGTGCATGAGCTGCCTTTCTGTTGGGTGGCACCCAGTGGCAGCATTCACTGTATCACACCTTGTCAAGACACTCAGGAAGGAGGACTCCAGAGCTGCTACAGAAAGTGGCCACAACAGTGAGATAAATGTGCTGAATGAGTAGGGAAGGATTCATGGCAATGGGTCTTTTACTGTAATGATTTGTTTTTAGATTTAAGCATTAACTGTATTTTCCACTCACCCCTTGTACATCACATAAGCACATAGATATGACAGAAAATGCACATAAATAATAGAAACGCTTTTGAAATTTTCACCCAATTTTATTCCCCGTACATACTTCGAGACGTTTCTTTGTGTACAGAAGTCTTTTAGCAACAACCACAAAAGCACCTGAACTATTTAGTTTTGTGAGACATGTTTTAAGGAGAGAGCAAGAAATTTCCTGGGAAAGGAGACCAGGAAAGTGGCCTAGGCAGAGAACATGACAGGGTGACTTGGCGTGTGGCAGCACCTGGGCCTTGGCTGGGAATAAGCCCAGGGACGTGACATCAGGGCCCAGACAGATGTGGGGAGAGAGCAGTGCTGCATGTGCCCGAGGCTGGGGGCCAGGGGCTCATCCTGAGGAACAGAGGGGCACTGAAGGTTGAAGGCAGAAACCTGGAAATTTGAAAAATTGTTTTAAGGAAGGACAGAAGCAGAGGGAGTTTAGGGGAAGGAAATAATCATGATGGAAGGGAGTATAGTTATTTCGTTGTGAAATTTGCTTTATTTTTCATAGAAGAGTCTTTTTTCTGTTTTATTTATTAATACTTGCATTACATTAAGATAAAAAGAATTTTTTAAAAAGCGGCTCATGCTAGTTCCCTATAAACTAAATCTGCTCAGGAAGACATTCACATCATCCAAGATACCGAGGAAAGAAAGCAGAATTCCAAGTAGGAATGCATTAACTACAATCGTGACAGACACCACTAACACATCCATTGAGCCAATTCTTTCTTCAAAAAGCAGGGGGAGGGGACAGATGCAAAAATCAGGAAATGCGAAATGTTCACTAACCAGGCCACCACAGCCCATAAAAGCTTAGGATATTAGTACTATAAATTCAGCACCGGCAACGTTCACCCCATAGCCAAGTCAAGCCGTGGCTCCAGTGTGCTTCTGTAATTAATAAAACAGAGATTTATGAGGTGAAACCAGCTTCAGCTGTGAGTGCACTACCTTGACTGATTTTGGCTGCAGCTGAGGAGATGAGATGGACTGTGTAGCTGGCCTGATCCAACAGCTCACTGTCCAGCTCTTTACAGTTTTTTTACTGCACAAATAAAAATTGTTCCTTTATTGGTTTGTTGGGTAGATGTCTACCTACATATCAGCAGCCACACCTTGGTAATGGGAAGATCAGGTTCAGCTCCTCCCATCAGTAGCTCCTCACGGCCTCAGGTGAGTTAAACTCTGCTTTACAGGCCTTCTCAGTCATGGCTTTGCCTGTGCGGCACAACAGGGGCTTCTAACCCACGCTCCCCCACCTTCCTGAGACCTGTTCTGAGTGCTGACCAAGTGTGAAAAGCCCAGCAGCTGTGTCCAGCTGAGGCCTCACCACCCAGGTGAACATGGACATCTCACAGGAAGCCCCTCAGTGCTGCTTGCTGCCCTCATACCCAGGTTCACGAGAAGTACTGCGGTTTGCAGGGCCCACTTCCTGTGTGGTGAGGGGACTTCCCCCGAGAGTACAGAACTTTCCAAGAATTCAGCCCCATGAGAGAGAAAGAAGAGGATCTGTGGGGGGAAGAAATCAAGGCTTGGTAAGAATGGGAATTCCTGGGACCCATCCACATCTGTGGCATCTCTAAACAGACCAGGAAATGGTGGCGGTGGCAGTAGGGGGAGGGACAGCAATTTGGGGATGCAGGTACAGATCTCTCATGCCTATCTAGACCTCTCATACGTATCTTGAGACATGCGCAGAAGAAAGACACTGAAAATCACTCTGAGCCTAAAGGCAACACAGCTCTCTGAATTCTTGGCTTGCACTGCCTCTCAATTCTCAGATCGCTTTTTCTACTTCTGTTTCTGTCTTTCCAAGCTGAAGAGTATTCAAGCAGTGGGAGATTTGGTGCTGAAAGGGCTCATGCCAGTTTAAATTTGTGTTATTATATTTGTTTCAGGCATGTGTTCCTGTTCAGACTTTAAGTGCCGGCAGCTGGATTTCCATCCCAGGTACTACACTTCATGAGTCACTGACATCTTTCCTCTCTGAGGCATCAAAGCCAAGCTGCCCCAACTAACAAATCCACTGCCATGCTTAGCCTTTCCCTTCACCTGGTGACAGTCACCGAGCTAGAAGGGATTTGCCTTTCTGAGCTAGGGAAGTGTTCTTGACAGCTTGGAATACGTAAGGTGTGGTTTCTTCTAGAGTAGACACATTTAAATTTCTTCAGATAAGGAAAAGACAGCACAAAAGCTTAATGATTCCTAAAAACTCCTGTCAGGAAAACATGGAAGCTTTGTATGAGTTTTGATAGTCTACTTGAACATAGCTTAGCCTACTGTGATCTCTACTGTAGGTAAAGCTCAGCTCAAAGCCTATTGGCCCTAAAGAATTTTCCATGAAATCCTTCTAAATTGTTCACAACTCTAAATAGTGCCATTTTAGTGTCTCTGGCATTAATTCAAGCAGTAGCAATTAACTGGTTTTGTTGTCACAGAATGTTAGAATGAGCAGACATGGCATGGCATAAATGGTCATCAGAATTAAGACAAGGTCCTGGTTTCTAGGAGCTTGTGGTATTCAGGCATTTAAGGGCAAAGAGACTGCCACACTCTTCCAGGGTGTGGGGAGCATGCTTCTGCTTCCTTGCTGGATTGGAAACAGGAGATAAGAGATCTCCACTATCTTGGTATTCTTGTTTCTGCCATGGATCTTGTCATCCATAACACACAGCGTGCACTGAATTGAGCTGAACTTCAATATAACCTTTTCCTTGGGGACCAGATAACAGCTGTAAAGATCGAAGATTGCTGTTCAGAAAATTCCTGTCGGTAGTCCTTGGCATCGAAAGTGTAGTTTGCCACTTTGGAACCAGTCCTCAGCTCCTGGATGGAAATGGAAAGGACCTCTGGCTACTTCCTCTGAGGCAGAAATATTTCTGAGCTCCCGCCGTACTCCTGCAGTGGCCCAGCTCCCCATTTACTCTAACCTGACACGTGCCACATCCAGAACGGCCCAGTCTCCCACACTCACTCAGGAAATGAGCAGGAAATGCAATAAATTATGACAGGAAAATCCAAGGAAGAGAGCTTTCATGACAAAAGGCCTTTATCAAATAAATAGTGAATAAAATCTAAAAAGACAAAGTTCAAGGACGTTAGAGTTGTATTTCACATAGAGGTGTTTTTGAAAACCATTTCACACCAATCTACCTATTCATCTTACTGGGGATGGAAATGCAAGAATAGCTTCTTTTCAAGTATACTTTAGCCGGAATTCTCCTTTAAAATACTGTTGATCTTTGAAAATTCTTGCATAGATTTGTATCCCAAGAATCTTCTCTATCCCCAGTATAGGATATAGGGAAGTGGTCTGAGAGATGAGGGGTGGGAAGTGGAAATGAGTAGAATAAAGTTATGAGCTGTGCAGGAACCTACTAACCTCAGTGAAGGTGAACATCGTATGCCACAGGAGGAGATAAGATCAATGCCATCATCAAGAATGAAAAATGGGATTAGGGAATTAGGGGGTTTTGAAATAAAAGAAACGAGCTGTGGTATGTACATGTAACTACTCCCCAAATACTTTTAAACTGCATGAACTGCAAACATATACTAATAAAATAAAACTTCTTTAGTGAAAATCATGTCATCTTGAGAGAGGCTCAGTAGAACTTTTATAAATTAGTTTGTGCTTTTCTATTGTCTAATTATGTGGCTCCGGAATTATGTTTTTCTCAGAAATGAATCTTGCTTCAACTGCACAACATTTTAGAATATACTAATCATGAAATATGATGTTATTAATAACAATATTGTATTAGAGGAACAGCATGTACTAGATCTAGCAGAAAGCATTCCATGCACCTTTTGACAGGTGAACACCCTATACGATTCAGGAGCCGTGTCCAAACTTGGACGCGGAAGTGTCCCAGGGAATTCTCAATGTCCTTGGGCTTCGCACATGAGCAGCCCATCGCAGGGAAGGGGCTTTCCCAGGAAAGTCTTGCAGCAGAATCCATATCGCTAGGCTGATGATGCAGAAAACACTTCTGATTGGCTGAGTCAGACATGAGTGCACAGGTGGTAGGGTGGAGGAGATATCCGATGTAGGCAGCAGAACTCATAGACCCAGTGTGGGCTGTCGTTTGCTAGACTTAGCTGCTAATAAATGACTGAACCCCACTCCATCTCAGTATTTCCTCTGCAAAATGGAGCTGTTGGGTGTTAAACACAACACATGCGCAGCAACTCTGGAAGCCATGTAGCACTGTGCCCATGAATGCTACCCCTATTAGTTTGGCTATTGTTATCATTCATTGGTATTCACTCATAGCCAGGGAGCCAAGGAGTGGTTTTAGGAGAGGGTACAGCTCCTAATAGACACCCATACCTTTCATTCTCCCACATCCCTGCAGGAGCAGTAGATTGGGAAATTATCTACATTATTTTTCAGATGGCCAACCTGAGCTTGGCTTTCCACAAGGCCTACTGGTTCATCAGGCCTGGCAGTGCTTTAAATAAAAGCAGGGGAGCAGGAGTCTCCCACTCCTGCCTTATTTTATTTCCTTTTTTACATCAATTGTGTGCTTTAGGAAACTTCAGCATGTATGATGCTGAATTCAAAATTATATGAAATCAGGATGGTTTCTGGTGGAATGATAAAGGCACAGGGTCCTCATGAATAAGAAGTCAATGGACTGGGGAATGGATGGTGTCAATTATGGGCTTACTGTCCTCTCCTTTGTTCAGAGAGTAGGCAAGTGCTTTATCAGTGGCAAGCTTGTCTTTGCCAAGTGCAAGTTCAGACCCCACGTGCATTTATGTAACTGTTTGTCACTTTGCATTTTTGAAAAGTGATCTTTCTTGTGACTGGTCTTCCTCAGACTCCAGTGCATTTTCCTGGATCCCTTTCAGGAGCACCGTGGGGACTGATGAGGCAGGGGACATTTTCTCTTTTGATGGACAAGAAGGGAGGTGGGTGTCAGAGTCTTTCGAGTTCCAAGGCCATGAGCCCGGTCAGTGCCCAACTGAGCTGCTGTAATGTCTGCTTCCTCTGCCTGTTTCTTTTCCCACAGACTCGCTGCTGGAGGCTTGGTCAGCTCTTTGCACCATAAATCTTCAGCACACTGTTCCCCAGAGCTGGGACCATCTGGTGCAGAAACACCCCAGGAACCACTGAAGGGTTGAATGACCCCAGACTCATGAGGGCAGTGAGGTTCCTATCTACGCTGGGTGAGGGCTATGGGTCTTGAGCTATTTTGTAACACAGCTTGTCTGAAATGAATGCAGAGCTTCTCTCAGAATTGCCCTGGTCTCTTGTATTTATAGAGCCCTGCTGCCTGGCTGGGACTGTGCCATCCGAAAAGAACAGGGAACCTAACATTCCCTAGATCCTGGCTCTGAGTGATATCTCTATTGGATATATGTTGTGTAGCCTGTCTTCACTTCAGTTTATTTCCTTATTTCCAGGGAATAATCAGCTTGAGATGCATCAACACAGTAAAACTCAGAGAAAACCAGAGGCCAAATCAATTCAGGGGAAATATAGAAAAGACCAATTATTATGAAAAATCATGATTTGCACTTTCCTCTTCCTGTAAGTGATCCGAACCTGGAAGCTAATGGAGTCCCCAGAAAGGAGCTTTTGCTGTCCAACCACAGAGCTGTGGCGCTCCAGGATGCTTGGATTGTGTCCGCAGCCCTTATCTGGAGGGTTCCCTCTTCTGTCCTGTGCTGAGCCCCCTCAAAGGCAAGGAGACCCATTTCTGCCTAGTGCTGTAGTCCATTTGCTGGTCCCTGGATTGTAGGCTGGGATGCTGGGAGCCCTGCCAAGGGGCACATGAGCTCCCACAACATGGGACAACTCTCTCTCTCTCTCTCTCTCTCTCTCTCTCTCTCTGCAGCCTGGGCTATGCTCCGCCTTCTCCAATCTGCTCTTTAACCATCTCTGTATTTAAAAAGATAGATTCGGAAGAGCATTCCCAATGGGAACAAGCTGTGTGCATTGAGGAAAGTCCTACCCTGATTGTATCCAGTCTCCCCGACAGCCACGCTGCTGACAGGAGGGGACCACTGCAGCTCCAGACTTGGGCACAGACTACCGACAGCTGCACGGTTAATTATGGCTCTCTCTCTCTCTCTCTCTCTCTCTCTCTCTCTCGCTCTCTCTCTCCCTCTCTTGAAAATCTCAGCTTTAGAAATAAAAGATAAGAAATTCTTTAGAGTAATTAGAGACTGCTGAACACTTATGGTAATAATGAAAGAAAACATTCTGACTGATTTTACAGCAGGAAAAGGCAGCAAGCATCGGGATGCAGGTTGAAAAAATAATTAAAATCAGCTTTGCTTCTGCCTTGACAGAACTGTCAGCCTTGGAGAGAAAAGAATTGCTAATGAAATATTAATATGCTGCCTTAGATTTTATATAACCGCCTTTTGTTCCCAGGTACTGTTCCAGTTTGTCAGTCAAAGAGGTCAGGTGGAAAAGGACCCAGAAAGCAGGGTGTGCAAGAAGGAAATGAGAAGTCTGTGGCCTAGAAAAATCTTGGGCTCAGAAAGAGTTTACTGGAGCATTACCACAGTCCACAGCCTGGCCTCGGCTGCTTAACTGCACAGGCCAAGACATTCTCCTTTCTTCCTTTCCTTTTTCTGCCCTCCCAAGGCTAATAGACAGGAAATGTCAGCAATCGTGATACAATCAGAGCTGGTTTCATAATATCTATGAGACGTTTCAAAGTCTGCAGACACCAGACAATTTGAAGATCTCAGGGAATTGTGCCTTCTAAGCAGGCTGCAGAGTAGACACAGCCCCCACAGAATTTTCTTTTTGCCTTTTTCGGTAAATCACTCAGAGCAATGATGCAGGATAGATGACATAGCTTGTGAGCTGTGTGTGTGTGTGTGTGTGTGTGTGTGTGTGTGTGTGACATACGTGTGAACATGCACTGCTTGGGTGCATGTGTCTGTGAGCATTTCTAGATGTATTATAAAGCTACCCAGGAATTAAAAGGTTCACCAAAAGCAGTGGTAGCGCACACCTGAAATTCCAGCATTCTGGAAGGTTGAGGCAGGTGGATCTCAACTTCAATCCCAGCCTGGGTAGCTTAGCAAGAACTCCTTTAAATAAATATGGCTGCAGGTGTACTTCAATATGATCACCCTGGCTTCAGACCGTAGTGCTGCAAACAAACAAACAAGCAAGCCACACAAAGCAAGGCATAGAACAGAATGGCTCTGTGGGGATTCTTGGTGTCTGAGAACTCCCTGTGTGCAGACGCTAGCAGCCCACATAGACACACAGTGATGAAAATAAAAGGGAGGCAAGTTAAGGTTCACAAGGCACTGTGAAGGGATTCTCACAGGCTGGGGGACCCTCACTACCAGTGTCCCAGTTAGCTTAAACCCATGAAACATAACATTTAATTTTATCATAAAGGTTTATAAACATGGATGAGTTACGCCCATGTTCATGCTTTAGAATATTTCTATTGATGCATTATCAATTTTAAATTTTATGCATTTTATCATATCAAACAATGTGTACTTGACTGGAGAAAAATTATCAGAAAAATGAAGCATTGGATTTTTAATATTTATTGAATTTATAAAAAAGCATCAAAATTTTCAACATGGACTGTTCATTGGACTACAAAGGCTGAAAAAGAACAACAGAAATAAATTCCTATATGAACTACAATGAAAATACCAATAGCACTCTACAAAAATAAATAACTTTTACTTCCATTATGACACTTAAGGCAGCCTTCACACATGACAGCAGCGTGTTGCACACACATGCACCAGTGACACTGGCAGCATGTGTATTTTGTTGTCCTGGCCTTTTTGTAAGACGCACTTGACATCCTGCAGGTCTTGCTGTTTTATCAAGAGGTTCTTATTGTATTATACAGTGTGTAGTGACATAAAACATAAAACATCAATAAAAGAAAGTGTTAAACTATTAATATGTATTGCACATTTAGAACAAACACCAAGATTTTCATATCAGCTCTGCTCTTGCTTACAAAACCTAAAACATAACATCAGAAATAAGAACTATGTGAACTATGCTGAAAATACAAACAGAACTCTATAGCAAAAACAATCTTTGCCTCAACTGCCACACTCAAGGCCGTCTTCACACATGGCAACTGCATGTTCCATGCACGCATCTCACTTACTCTGACTGGACGTGTGCTTAGCTTTCCTTTCCTAGGTGGCAGCCCATTGTTGTTATCTCTCTTCTTCCTGTTTTGTCAGGAGCCTCTAACTGTACAACATGCAATTAGCAGGGAAATATCAATAAAACAAAATATCAAATAATGATGAGCACTTAGAGTAGACATCAACATTTTCACATCACCTGTTCACTTGGTTATGAAACCTAAAAGATAACATCAGAAATAAAAACCTATGTGAACTACAATAAACATACCAATAGAGCTCCACGACAAAAATGATCTTTGATTTAATTGTAACACTGAAGGCAATCACACATAAAGACTGCATACTCCATGCAAAAGTATTGCTTACACGGATAGTGTGTATATTTTATTTTCCTATCCTTTCTTTTATGTTTTTATCTTGGTTCTTATTTTTTTCTGCATTCCCCTGCCACCCCTTCAACCCTTCCACCCCTCCTTATTTACAAAGACTTTATTTCCATTTACTTTTTTTATCCTATTTATTCCTTCCCCTTCTTTCCTTTCCCTAACCTCTTCCCCATCCCCCTCCCCTTTGGATCTTTTCTTCCTATTTCACATTATCTGTTATACATTTTGATCCTTATTTACACCTTTAGTTTCTCACATCAGAGAAACTATTCAATATTTATGCATTTGTGTCCTATTAATTAGAGTATGGCCTCAATGTACATCCATCTGGCTATAAATGCCTCTAAATTCTCATTATTTATGGATGAGTACTATTCCATTTATAAAAAAAATAAACCACAGGTTCTTTCATCTCCAGTTGATGGGCAACTGGGCTGCTGAAAAGTTTTAGTTACTACAAACTGTGCCTCTGTAAACATGAGTACACATGGCTGTGGTGTGATTCTTTTAATTTTTTTTGGTGGGGGGAATACCCAGCAGGGGAATAGCTGGGTCAAATGGAACCTCTAGTCTCAGCTCTTTGAGGTATCTCCATATTGATTTCCACAGTGGTAGCACCAGTCTACACTCCCACCAACAGTGGAGAAGGGTTCCCCTATCCCACATCCCAGCCAACATTTGTTACTGATTTCCTGACAGCAGCCATTCTTTCTGGAGTTAGGTGAAATCTCACAGTTGTTTTATTTGCATTGCTCAAATGACCAGTGATGTTGAACACTTTTTTCATATGTTTATTTGCTATTTCTACTTCTTTGTCTAAGAAATGTCTGTTCACTTCAGGTACCCATTTTTGGACTGGGCCTTTAAATTTTGGAGGTCTGATTTTGTTTTTAAGCTCTTTATATATTGTAGATAGTAGACCTTTGTGTGAGGAACAGCTGATAAAAGTTTTTTCCCACATTGTGGGTTGTCTCGTCACTGTATTGGTGGTTTCTCTTCCTGAGCAGAAGCTTTTTAATACAAGAGATCACACTTGTTGATTTAATGTGGTAGTTCACATGCAACTGAGGTTTTGTTCATGAAATCTTCTCCGACACCAATGTCTTCAAGTGTTCTACCTACCTCTTTTCTGCCAGTTTAGTGTTTCTGTTTTAATAATTAGATCTTTGATCCATTTCAATTTAATTTAGTGCATGGTGAGAGATATTGGTCTAGTTTTGACCTTTGGCAAGTTGAGACCAAATTTTTCCAGCACAGTTTATTAAAGAGGCTATCTTTCCTGAAGCGAGTGTGTTTGGTTCCTTTGTAAAAGGTGAGGTGACTGAGCATGTCTGGAGTTGTTTCTGCATCTTCTAATAGATTCCACTGATCTTTGAGTTTGTTTCTTTACCAGTACCATGCTGTTTTATCATAGTAGCTTTGTAGTATAGTTTCAAGTTGGGGATTGTGATACCCCTTACCTTGTCTTTGTTGCCTAGAATTGCATTTGCTATTCTAAGTCTCTACTTGTATCAAATGAATTTTTGAATTGTTTTCTCAAGGTCTGTGAAGTATGCTGTTGGAATTTCACTGAATCTATACAGCAGTTTTAGAAGTATGGCCACTGTCACTATATTGGTTCTTCCTACCAAGGAGCAAGAAATATCTTTCCACTTTCTGATAACCTCTTCAATATTAGTTTTTCAGATTGCTAAGGTTTTCAGGGTAGAGGTCTTTGATTTCTTTTGTTGGGTTGATTCCTAGGTATTTAATTTTTGGATGCTATTTTGAAAGCAGTTGTTTCTCCAGTTCCTCCCTCAGTGGGTCTGTTTCTTATCAGACACACTTGACTTCTTTTTCGTGTTCTTATTGTTATCGTAGGTCTTTGATGTGCTGTGCCTGCCTGTTCACTTGTCAGCTCACCAGTGTGCTGAACAATTTTTTCCCTTAGTTTCCTAAGCAGAAGTATTTTTTCCTCTGCTATAAATGATCTCATATGAGTTTAAATCTCATTTCTCTAAGAAAATTTATCTGTGGTATTTTTCACTTGTTATTTTCTTTTTAGACTATCAAACTATTTATGCCACATTTGTTTAGGATTGAGTAACACACAACTTTTGTCCAGTGCTTTGTGTTTTGAGTAACATCATAGTTGCTTCATAACTCATCAACATCATCTTACTTCACTTTTGTTTTTGTTGTAAAACGTTTCCATTTCCAACTTCCATTTTGGTGAGGTTTTCCTGTCAATATTTCCATCACTGTGCAATGTTGACATCAGCAGTTTTTTGTTTCTTCATCATCTAAATCAAGGAGGTCTGCATCACCTATGTCTGTAACAGTCAACTCTTGCTCCATTTCACTGTCACAGGAACTTTGGCTCACATGGCCAATTTCAAAGTCATCATTATCCTCATCATTATACACCCATACCATTCTTCTCTTATGAAAACATGTATTTCACCATAATGGAGCGTCTTCATCATCCATGCATGAGTAATCTGGTGATTCATTTTTAACCTCCTTCAAAACCTGGAAATCAGTTTTACATGTGTCGTTGTAATGAATTGGGCTACTTCTGCCAGAAAAATTAGAAGAAAAAAATTTTTTTTAAATCCTAGAGTGGTGTGGGTGCATTATACCCTCTGTGATGCTCAGGTAAACATATGCAAAACCTGTTAAAAAGAATATCCATTAGGGTAAAATCCCAGTTTGACACCTTTCCACACATGCATACACCTTACCTTTCATCATACCAAGTGAGTGAACACAAAGATTATTTCCTGTATCCCTCAGTCAAAGGTACTGAAATGCACAGCCAGCTACTATTATGCTAAAGCAAAAAAATTATAGTAGAAAAGCAAGGGATTTGTTTGTAGAACCTAATGTTATGCTCCACAGGAATATCACTAAAAGTTCTAAGATGTAAGGAGAGATGGCCACAGAAAAGTGACCAGGTGACTAAACCTGGGATTGGGAAGCCTGCAGGTGAGACAGGGCAACATGGCAAAGAAAAGTAACATCAGAAGAAAGAGAGTTCAATTTTGACACTGGCACCAACTCACTATGTGACTCTGGGCAGGAGATCCAAGTCATCTGACCTTGTTTCTTGTAACTAAGAAGAAGGGACAAAGTCCTCTGGGGTCTGTGATTTGAATAGAAAGCATAAGAAGGGGTAAGAGTCTGCCTGAGGTATGGATTCTGGCTTTTAGAATTCAATACCTTTATCATCTGTGATTCAAACTTGACAAATTATACTCAAGGTAATAATGTCTCATGCCTTCAAAAAAAAGGAAGTGAAATAGTACATGTCTTAGTTACCTTTCTTGTCCTTAACACAAAGTACCTGACACCCAAAGTTAAAAGAGGAAAGGTTTATTTCAGCTCACAGTTTGTTCAGGTTTTGTCCAGTAGTCAGCTGGCTTCAAGGCAGAGTGGTATGGCAGTGGACCATTGCAGGGGAGAAACAGTTCATGGTTGAGCAGGTGGGAGGCAGCAAGCAGCAGTGAGTCTGCCTTCCCTCTCTCCTTTTATTTTCCATCCAGGCTGCAGTGCCTATTGATTGGAGCCACCCATTCCCAGGGTGGGGTTTCCATTTTCCACACTCTTAATCCCAGTGTCACACCTTTAATCCACCTTACATACCCTCATCCAGCCACCTTCAGTACTCCCCACCAGTAACCACATGTGTCTTGAGGGAGGGTATTTAGATATGAGCTGCAGTGTAACAGCACATCATCACATTACCAGATATCCATTATGCATAAGTAATTTGCACAATATTGAATCCTATCAAATTTGCAATGGATAAACATCATTGTCTCTTAGTAGTGGACAGAGCAAAAGATACCCAGGTGTCCCTCACTAGGAAAGGGCTGAAAACTTGATCTCACCAACATCAGTGGCTTTGAAGTGTGTTGGCAGTGACAGTGGAGGATCAACTTGATTAGCCTAGGGGTAGGTGGAGCACACTTCCAGGGATGTTTGGGTGTTCAGTTGTGAACATGAGGTCTGTATCTAGTCCCTGTCCCCTTCCTCTCTGGCACTGCTCTACTGCTCTGCTCCTAGGCTACTATGAACTAAGCAGCTTTGCTCCACCATGTAATTATACTGTGATGGTCCTGCTCTGGAGCCAGCTAACTATGGACTGAATCCCTTGAACCTATGAGCCAAATTCAACCTCTCTTTCCTTAACTTGTTGTTGTTGAGCTTTGTGTTCCATCCATGAGAAATCTGAAGCATACAAACACGGAGATCAGTCCTGTGAAGGTCAGAAAGATGTGGAAGTTGCCCGGTATGGGTGCATCTCACCCAGCTGTTCAGTTCCCTGCAAAGTATGACCTGCCCTTCTGTGACTCCAGAGGATGATAAAAGCTGATACAGTCTCATGTTGAGTTGAAACACATATTTTTTAGCTTCAGTTCTATAGCTTTGCATTGTTATGAGATGAGAAAAATTATATGCTGTATCTGCACATTGGATTTCATCTCAAGATGGAATAATATCATCTACCTATGTATGAATATTGGGAGGGTTAAGCAACCCAAATGGACAAACAAATGAACAAATTGTTAGCAGAAGGAATATCTCAGAATAAAGAATGATGCATTTAGCAAAGGCATGAATCAATCGAATAGTTATATGAATCAGTAAAATAATCCAAAATTTCTCCAAAAGCAATGAATAATATTTTGTAAACATTCTGCAAGTATTCATTATTGCCATGGGCCTGTAAGATTTCTGTGCACGAATTTTGTTGGTGAGCACAGTTTGAGAGTACATCTTCCTACAATGGGGAGTAGAGATAATAGTGCTTCTTTATGTTTTATCTTGCACAGATACTTGACTTTTAAATATAACATCTTAAGGATAAAGTCCTCTTCAACCCAAAACAAAGCCATTTAACATTCGGAGTATCTGAGTAATGACTACTTATTTATTGACTGCTAGCAATAATGCCAAGCACAGAGTGGATGAATAATAGGGTTGTGTGACTACCTCCTTAAACTTATTATCTCATGGAAAAAAAAAGATGCAGACATATGTGATCATTGGCACATGGATCCTTAATCAAGCTCTAAAATCAGCATGCTGGACAGTCGTCACTGCATGAGTCCACCCACTGCCTGCCTTGTCCCCCAGCAGACAGGCACAGGTACTCAGAGCCTCTTCTCTGCCCCTTCCCTGTGTCATTCTTGGAGGCTCTGATTTCTCATCCCTAAAGTGAGTTAATAATGAGACCAAGACCAACCCTAAAAGGTGTGTAAGAACTTGAAAAGAAATGTCTAAGCTCAGATTTGAACACAGGGAGGAGGTCATGCCCTGGGCTGTGTTTTCTTTCTCTTTCCTGGGTGGAGCAAAAGACAAAAGTGTGGACAGAGTCAGGGTTTGAGGATGGTGGGGGCTGGTTGTGCAGAATTAGGGAGCTCCTGAATGTGAAGGGAGGAGCTGAGGCCCAGGGGCATAGTCAGTGAGAGAATTGTGACCCCCACACAGGGTGTGGGCAGGAGATTTGGGGCTCAGAGAGATCCTTCTGGCTCAGGGTCACCAGGCCCCCCTTGTCCTAAAGTGCTGGCCAGTCTTGAAGGGACCCTCAGGGAGTGTCATGGATGACCTATGCATATCCTTGTGACTTTGCTACTTCTGCAGACTGCATTCCTAAGACCCATGAGAGGCGTTGATGAAACCCAAGCAAAGAAGAATTGGGTGACAGAATTAAAGGCTCAATAGAAAGGTCCAGAAGTCCATGCCTCTCTATGACCCCCTTGTGGGTCCACAGCTTGCTGTCTTCACCATGTGGTTAGGGTATCTATCATTCTCTGTCACTCCCAAATTACATATGAACCCTACTTCCAAAGTCACCTCCTATACACACAATATATCATGTCTTCTAAAAACTCCGGTTGGAAGGTCAACCTCCATTGCCTTGGACTAAACCTAAGTGTAGATGCCTTCACAGAGGAGTTAGGGATAAAATGAAGTTTCTGGGGTCATCCTGAATCCAGCATGGCTGGTGTCCATAGACACCACAATTGGGGGACAGGGAAGACTAGCAGAGTCCAGTGCAAAGGTTTCCTATAAGTGAGAAGGTCATCTTGGGAGTGCAAGGAGAGAGGCCCCAGAGGACACCAATCAGCCACCAATCAGACCTCATGCTTCCAGTTTTCAGAACAGTGAGATGTCTGTTGACTGAGCCACCAGTCTAGACTCTTTTGTTAGGAATCCCAATCTGACTAATGCACTATCTCTGTCTTTCTCTCTTTTCACCTCCAACACCCCAGCTTTCTCCCTTAACTGTTTAGGTTCTTTCAGTTAATCCACAGCTCACTCATCTTTGTGTATTCTTAAAATTTTCATTAGTCCATGTTTTCGGTACATGTTTACATTTCTTGTGCGGAGCTAGTGCATGCACATAACACATTCTAATTCCTTTTTCATCCCTTTTCACTCCTTTCCTTGCTACCTTCCCTCCATCTCATCACTCTCTTCCCATTTGAGAAAGATCTATTTCCCTCCTTCCTCTTATTTATCTTTTATCTTATTCTGTATTTATAATGTGGGTTTCTCATATAAGAGAAATCATGCAATATTTGAGCTGTGTGTGATTTATTTCACTTAACATTATGTTCTCAAGATGCATCCATTTTCCTACATGTGACTCAAGTTTATCCTCCTTTATGACAGAGTAGTACTACATGGTGTGTAAATACCACATTCACTTTATCTATTCATTTGTTGATGGACATATAGACTGCTTTCAAGATTTAGCTATTAAGAATTGTGCTGCTATAAACATTGATATGCATGGATCACTGTAATATGATGTCTTTAACACTTTTAAGGAGATATGTAGAAGGGGAATAGCTGTGTCAAATGGAATTTTTAGCTTTAATTTTTTGAGGAATCTCCATACTGGCTCCCCTAGTGGTTCTACTAGTTTATATTTCTACCAGCAATGTAGATGGGTTTCTTTTCCCCTGCCTTACTAGCATTTGTTATTATTTGTTTTCTTGATGATGGCCAATTCTTCTGTGGTAAGGTGGAATCTTGGCATTGTTCAATTTTCATTTCTCTAATGGCCAGCAATGTTGAACATTTTCTCATATATTTGTTAGCCACTCATCCTTCCTCTGGGAAGCATCTATTCATTTCACTTGCCCATTTTTTTTTTGGACTTGGTCTTTTATTTGGAAGTAGGTCTAATTTTTTTGATTTCCTTATATATTCTAGATGCCATCTTAGCCCTGGCTCTCCTGCAGTTCACAATGGCTGGGGAACCCACGCTGTCTCATAGCACCCCTGGCCACTCAGTGTGCCCTCCATTCTTCACAGCCTACTGGTCCCTTCTAGCTCAAGCCATGGTTGGTTCATCCAAACAGCAAGGTTGCATTAGTTCCCCACAAGGAATGTAAACATGTACTGAAAATATGGGCTGATAAAAATATTAAAAATAGAAAAGGATGAGTGAGCTGTGGATTAACTGAAAGAACCTAAACAGTTAAGGGAGAAAGCTGGGGTGTTGGAGGTGAAAAGAGAGAAAGACAGAGATAGTGCATTAGTCAACTTGGGATTCCTAACAAAAGAGTCTAGACTGGTGGCTCAGTCAACAGACATCTCACTGTTCTGGAAACTGGAAGCCCGAGGTCTGGTTGGTGGCTGGTTGGTGTCCTCTGGGGCCTTTCTCCTTGCTCCTCCTCACACTGGGCACCTGGCACCATGACACAGAGAACCCTGAGTCCTTGGTAAATTTAAAGGAGGGAACACAGTCCGGCAGGCCCTGATTTTCTCTGCCCTGACCATGGTGCTGATCCAAGCCTTATGGGTTTCTAGGACTTTGGGAAGACATGGTCTAAACAAATACCCACAGGAACAGAGCCAAGATTAAGATGCCAGCCCAATTACCATTAAAACAAATCACCCCCCAACAGGACCCAACATTTTGTTATTTTACTGGAATGTAGGAAAGACCCCATTCTAGGATCCTTACTGCCAAACATGCTTTGGAAAGAAAGGCTGCATTTCTATATTCCCTTTAAATCAAATTACCCCACACTCTGGATCCATATCCACAACAACCTTCAGGAGAGAATGTCAGTCTCTATTTTTTTTCAGTCTCTATTATTTAAGAGTCTCCCTGACTCATATGATCCCACAAAACTCTTGGTAACGTACTAGGTCTAAGCTGTCAGTAGACTTACTCATTAAGGTCTCTGTTTTGAGGTTCACAGTCCTAGCCTGGATGGCCCTTGAAGGCAGGTGGTTCTCTGGCTCTGGCAGGTGAAGGCACAGGATATGAGCAGCCTGAGCTCTCCTGAGTGAGGTGTGGACTCCCCAAGGGCACCACCTAGGCACTCCCTCAGTGGTCCTGCCTGCTCCAATGCTGAGATTCTGCCCTCTCCCCATCTTAGGGGTGGCCTTTGGTTCACCTTCCTGCTCTTTTCCTCACTGACCCCTACCCTGGTGCCTCCCTCAGGACAAATAGCTGCACATCCACAATTGCACAGCACATGCTGGAGGAGGACAGAGAGGTCTCTAAGGTCTGGCCATGGCAACATGAGACTCAGGAACACATAAGTCCATGCATTTCTGGGTTCACCCTTGAAACTGAGTGTGTTGTGTGCAGGAGGTCTGTGAGCTCATTGGGAAGGGAGGAATCTCAGAAAATTTGACCCATGCCCGAAAGACCCCAGGAGTTTTATTGTTGTTTTTACCAAAACCTTAATGCTATATGACAAATACTTCTTTTATTTTAATATTATTTATTTTGAAGTTCTGTGGATTGGATTCAGCGTCTTCACTCTGAGCTATATCACCAGCCCTTATTTTGTTTCATTTTTAAATTTTGAGACAGAATTTTTGCTAAGTCACTAAGTTGCCCAGGCTGGGCTGGAACTTGTGATCCTCTCTCCTCAGCGTCCTGAGTGCTGGGATCATAGGTGTGCACCACCATGCCCTGCTGTATACGTCATTATCATTTCAAAGGTGTTGAATACAACAGGAAAATAAGAAAAGCAGGGTGGTGCCTGCAGTGACTCAGCAGGATGTTTTATCACACACATACTCATCTCTCACCTTCCCATAGAGTGAGTTGATTGGAGCCTGGCCTAATTTCTCTTTTCCCTGGGCCCAGGGGCCTGTTGTAATTTCCATCACTGTCGTACTTTCTCTCTTTCTTACAGGGAACTATTGTCTGCCTTGAACACGAAGCCACATGTACACTTAAAAAAATTAAAATCGTTGTATGGCTAACAAGAATGCAGAGATTTGTGAAGGTTAATACCCTAAAAGAGAAGCTCAGAAGATCCATTTTCCACTGTCTTCATCACCAGTCTCAATAACCTGGAGAAGTTCAGCACAGAAATACATAATTAAATGAGGAGCTGAGGATTTGTGCAGACCAAAGGCAAACCTGAAACTCCACAGAGCTTTATGAATCAATTGCTAGTACCAAAAGAATAAAATCAGTGGCCTGTAGGTTCTCATGTGGCCTCTGGGCCACCTAGCTGCAGCAGGGTCTAGGAGCAAGGCCTAAAAGACGTCAAAAAAGCCCTATAGCTTCTACTTCCGGGTCAAGAAGCCACTTCTGCTTCCGCCGAGGTCAGAAGGGTGCCTTGTGATTTGGTGGAGCTGGAGGTCCTGATAGAGTCACCTCCATTTGCAGCACAGGGAATTTAGGGCTGTCTGAACCCTTGACGTTCCGGATGCTGCCTCCTACAGCTGCAGTTGCAGGTAGAACTCAGCAGGGCAAGTTGCAGGTCTGGACCGAGGAACAGCTTCTCCCCAGCTGGTCCCAGCAGACTTAGGGCGATCGCCACAGCTTTCGGGGAGGTGAGAGGCCAGTTCTGTAGACACCCTTGGCCATGTTGGTGCTGAGCTGAGCCTTTGTAATGCGACCTCCATCCATGAGTCAACTCAGGGCTGCAAAACAGTCAGAACAGACCTCTAGCCAGGATCCCGGATGGGTGGACACGGAGCTTTGCTGCGCAGCTGCCCACGGCTGTTTGGAGTTTGAGGCTGCCTGATACATTGGTGATGGATTAGACGTAGAAGTTACTTCCACCAAAACACAACTCATTAAAAGTACAAGACGGCTCCACCTCCCCAAGAGCGCATCATCAGGGGTTGGCTTGCCAAAGGGTCACAGCAGTCTCAGGGGCCAGGCACACATTTTTCTTTGAGAACCATTTCACAGGACCAAGGAACTAAATACATGGGAGAGGGGAGCAGTGGATTCTGTTGTATTTTGTTGTTTCTGTTGCCTTGAGAGTGAAAGCAAGGTCGAGGGACTGGAGCACAGGTGTGTGGCGCTGCCTTGGGCACCACAGCCATCCTGAAACTGTGCCAGGTGGAACTGATGGCCTCCCCCAGATGTCCAGGGCCTTGGGCTTCTCTGTGCCTCCTCCAGGTGCCACTGGGTCACTCCTGTTTAGTGGGGCACAGTCACTGGGAAAGTACATGGGGCTTCCCTTCCTGAGGGGACTCCAGTAAACTTTCCTGTGAATTTTAGGATTGTTTTCTCCAGTTCTATGAGGGACCCTGTTGGGTTTTTTGACTGAGATTGTATTAAATCTGTCTGTAAGCTTACATATCATATGGTTTCCCTTCTATAAGGAATTCAATGTTGAAGAGCAAAATAAAAGACAAATAGTAGGAAACAGGGAGGTAGGTCTTTCTCAGATGAGAAAGGAGCCGTGAGATGGACAGGGGGCTGGGGAGGGGAGGGGAAGTGAAAAGGATTAAGATCTGTTCGTACATGTACCAACTCCCCCTGTGAGGTAAACATTACCTACTGCAAACATGGACTCATGAAGACAAAAAATTTTAAGGGAAATGAGATGTGTTGAAGTAAGAAAATCCCAGCATGTTCTCTTTATCCTGAACAATTAGGTTCCAGTCTGCGGCCAAGTCTTTCAAACTCGAGTCAGGACAGTGCCCTGGGTCCTGGCGAACTCCCCAGCATATGGAGTGTAAGACACATCAGGTGTTGGGGAGATGCCCCAAATCGACCACCTTGCTCACATCCAAGAGACGTCTGGAAGGAGAGCTTTGAAGCCAGCGAGGGAAAATAATGAAATGCCCATAATTGCAAAAAGCTAGACCCCAGCAGAATTCCTGAGGCAGATGCCCCACTCTCCCCAAAACGGACCCAAGTGGCTGCCCCACAGCAATACCCTCTCTTCTGCCCAAGTGCAGCAAAGCTCATCTGTACTGAGCTGAGAGGTACAGCCCCACCTTGGGTAGAGTGAGCAATCTGGAGCAGAGATAGGCACAAAGGCAATATCTATATGGTAAATATATACGTAGGTAATTAGATGGCTGAAAAATTATATAGGATGTGGTGTTTAAAGAAGCACAGAGTTCAAAATTGAAATGGAAGCCTGGTAAATAAGCCATTATGCCCAAAGAAATCCTGATTACCTATTCATAGCTGAAATTTACATGAACCCTTGTTCATTAAAGAATGAATAGCGGCTAATTTGAAGCATTATCAAAGCAAAGTTCAGATGACAGAATTAAAAGGAAAAAAATCCTCTCGAATCAGAAATCTAGCAGCTGCCCCACATAATTTAAAAGCCACCGCAACTTTCTTAATATACTGGAGACCCTATTTTTAAATCCTACTATCTAATTAAAATACCCAAGAGAAAAAAAAAATATAGATTGCAGAAATCAGAATTTAATAATAAAGAGGAAGGAGGGAGGGAGAAAATCAATCTGTTTGTTAAGGCAATTTGTTAAAGTGCTTACTTTTTAGTTTCCTTTCTTTTTTTAAAGCAGGAGAATGAATCTACCTTAGTATTATTCCAAGAAACAAGTGGGGTTTTACTCAGATCTGTATGTTAAAAGTTAGACATGAGAAGGAAGCCGAAATGAGTGGGTGATGAAGGTGTGACCTGTGCCCACCTTGAATCCATAGTCCAGGAGGGGCCCAAGCTGTAGAGGGAGGAGATCAGTGAGGGTTGGTGAGTATGGAAACGCTCATCCCTGCATTCTTGTGTGTACCCTTCTGCAGCAAGCCAGCATCTCTCCCCCTGAGGACCCCGCAGCTGCTGGGTGCTCAGAATCAACTGCTCCTTTCTATCTGTGAGGAAATCTGGGCCAGACAGATGCTGTGATCTCCATAGTTACAGAATCAGCGTTGAAGCTCGAACCTAGCTGGAGCTTGAGTCTAAACGTTTGCTTTTCAAGTTCACATACTACCATCCAAAGGTAAAGGGCAGACTGCCTGCGCACCTACACCACCAGACTGGATCCCACTGCAGATGCTTTGTGATTCACCTGCTTATACCTGAGTAACGTCCCACAAACCCACAACAAACTAAAAATGCGCCAACATCCAAAAACCCAGCCCAAATAGCAAGAGGAAAAACTGTGCAATTGTTAGCATGAAATCACAAAGGTTTAAAATGACCACCAAGTTAGAGAAGAGATTTGACTTTACTAGTTCACAAAGAAATATGAATGCTGAACTGAAACAAAGGACCCTGTGTCACTTGCAGAGTTGACAACAGAGTAAATTATCACAATCACTGCTGGGAAAGCTGAGCGGGAGGTAGCAGACATGCCTTGCCACTGCTGGGCAGGTTGTTTGCCCTGCTTCTCTGGAGGTGAGTGCAGAACAGATAGGAAAACTTCTCAGAAAACTCTTACTTAAGCAAATCCATTTCTTATAAATTTACAGAAAACAGAAAAGATCCGTTCAATACTGTTTACAATACCAAAACATGTTGGAAACAGACTGCTCACCCAATAGTCAAGTTCAAAACTAAAACTTTCAAAGTACATACTTCATGCACTTTAGATTATTTGAGTACAGTAGAATTGTCCCTACCATCCTTGGCCTACCTCACGCTGTTTCTAGATCCTTTGTGGAATCCTGAATGCAAGGATAGTGCCAAATCCTACACATATCATGCTGTTTCTGTACATATAAGATCAAAAATATGCTGAATGTTTAAATTTTAAAAGTTTACAATAAAATGTAGACTGCTGTTACTCTCCCTCAAAATTCTCCCCCTTGCTTTGACCACACCCATCCCATCTCCTGGCCACTTCCTGCAGCAGCTCTGGAGTCCTCTTTCCTGAGGGTCTTTAGCTGAGCTGTCCTGGCTGCCCGATGTCCTAAATGGATTCAAAACATCTCCCTTTCATGATCATTGTGGCTTTGGGAAGAGCCAGAAGTCACACAGTGCCAGATCTGGTGACTAAGGTGGATGAGGACACAGCGTCATGAAGACACAAGCCTGCCTTTCTGTTAATGACACTGGCGGCAGCAGTCACTGTATTTTTTATTCCACCTGGTAAAGACACAGAGGAAAGAGGATTCCAGAGTTCCTGCAGAAAGTGGCAAGGACGATGGGATGAGTGTGTGCAAGCTGAGGGTGAGGATTTTGATGATAGTGATGGCAACATGTCTTTTACTATAATAATTTTAAAAATTTAAACATTGATTAAATGTATTCATTACGCCTTGTACCTATGATACATTTTAATTTCTAAATTTGATAACAATGAAAGATTAAAAACAATAATAAAGCAGAGCAATTATAACAGCATACTCCAGTAAGACAGCCAGCTTTACTACCCCAGGATTGGGCCTATTATTAAGTTAGATAAAGATTACTTGGCACAGCTTAACTGGCAAGTACTTAACGGGCAGGCACCAAAGACAGTGTGGATACACTGGACAAAGGCATGGTTCATACCAGGGCAGGGTGGAGCAGGATGGTGTCACTATTCAATAGTGTCAGTGTGCAATTTCATGAATTACTCACTTCTGGAATTACTTACTTAATATTTCCAGACCAAAGCTGAACACAGTTGAAAGAAAGAAAGAAAGAAAAAACTGCAGCAGAGATTCTGGTGTTGTCACTTGTTGTATTTAACAAAGTGAACTATGAAGTTTGCTAGGATTCAGGTCCCAACTCCACAGTTTACTCGTTTGGTGACACCAGCTGTGGCCCCTAAGGTTGTTCTTCCTTTATGTCTTCATCTGCAGAGGGGGAAACTGAGGTTCTCTACCCAGAAGGTTCTGGTGAAGAGTCACTGTGTGACTTCCCCTTTATTGCAAAATGGTTGCATTGATTCTGCCACATCATGTGCTCAAAAATCTTATTTTAACTATTTTTATTATTATCATGCAGCCTCAGAGAATACTGTCAGAGTAGATTTTATTTTCAATATTGTTTCAAGTTAAAAGTACTCTGATACAAAGACAGATAAAGAACTAAGATGTGTTATTCACATCCCTACTTCCTGTAGCTAACGTAATCATTATGTTCTGCATAACAAAAGTAAGCATTATGAAATCCTTTCTTTTTAGGTCGATCTGGATATTCTAGGTCTATGTCTAATCTGTAAAATGAAGTCGTCTTACGAAGATCACATACGTGTTTGGCAGTCTATGTATGTTTTTGGTAAGAGCACTACGTATGTTTTGCTGGAAGCTGCTGGTGCTCACAATGTAATAATCAGTGTTTTGTGCCATGCTAAGTGCTTGCTTTGTCATGTTTCTTGTGTGTCATGTTTCTTGTGTGTCTGCCTGGGTTCTGTTGACCCCTGACTTACTATAAAAGCTTGGGCAGGAGACTTAGTCTCTTTCAATGTCAGTAGCTCTCACGAAAGTGGAATTGCTTGTAAATTAAATGAGAAAATGTACAAGAAAACAGTTGGACTGGTACTAAATATGAAATACGTGTCCAAGAAAAATTTCAGCTAATATCGTTATGCACACATGACATCAGTCACTGATCCTCGTCATTGGATCATACACGTATCCATTACTGGGATGAACTAGCAGTGTCTACAGCAGATGAACAGGAAGACTGGCAAAATAAGGCCTTACTGTGGGTAGTCCACCCGCATCCTCACATGTCCTCTCCTGGTCTACACCCGTCCTCCATTTCCCTCTGCACTGCAGATGTCTTGGCCAAGTCATCCATGCATTCGAGATGCCCCATCTCTCCTCCTTGGGGTCATCATTTCACCAATTCTCCCTCTCTTTCTTTTGTCATTCACTTTCCCCTCCAGAGCATACAGGCACGCATTTATATTTTGTATTTACATAGGACAAAATATGAACAAAGCCACCAGATTGGCTCCTCCTGCACTCTTGTCCTCTTTGCTCAGAATGTCTGATCAGTGCCATTGTCTCCCTTGAAAGTGCAAGGTCCCAAGTTGGATCCCTGGCACCCACCCCCCGCAAAAGAAAACAACAACAGAATGTCCGATCAGATTCTCTGTGCTCAGGCTTTTGCCCCATTCTGGCCTTCCTTGATCCTGTTTCTTTTAGGATTTTCTCCTGAATGTTCCCTCCTAGTGACCCCTGAGGCACTGTGATCTGGTGATTGCAGTGAAAATTTAATTCAGGAATTTTGACCTGGTTTCTTACAATCAAATTTCCCCTTAGCTTCCAAGATTGCTCTTCATATTTTTTCACTTCCTCATCGTTACTCCTTTGTGTCCTTCGATAGTTTATTTCATAACTCCAATTCTAAAGTCCGACATATCTTGAGCTGTAAATTTTGTCCTTAGCTGTATCTCATATCAGGAGATCTCAGTTGGTCTCTTTGAATATCATCCATAGATTGGTTAAAAATAAATAAAAAATCAACTTTATGCCACTCATCTCCAGAAATTCCAGACTTACATATATGACCAGTCACTGGCCATTGGAAAGGCCCAAGTTTAATTTCGCACATATTAATTTCCTTTCTACTAACAAACATCAGCAACACCTCCACTCTTCCCCCGAAAATTTAATAGTCAGCCAAGCAAACAGGCAAACTGCCATACCTCAGTAATGCATGATGTTCTCACAATTACAAGAGCTAAAAATGTGTTTGTCATCCCCAAATCCAACCCATGAGCAAATGCTGTTTGTTTGTTCAGGTCATCTCAAATGGAGATCTCTCGCTCTCCCTCTCTCTCTCTCTCTCTCTCTCTCTCTCTCTCTGGATTTAAACAAGCACCTTCACACTGAGCAACAACCCCAGTTGTTTTTATGTTTTTAAAATTTTGAGACAGTCTCAGTGATCTTGCTGCCCAAGTTCTGATTAATCTTGTGATCCTCCTGGCTCAGCCTCCCAGAGTGCTATAATTACAGATGTGTGCCATCATGCCTGGCTTTGCATTTAACGCTTAATCACTCTGTCTGTGCTTTTGCTTTTTTCTTCTAGAGTCTATTGTCAGTACTACACATAGAAGGATCCCCTTAAAGTAGATGCCAGATGATGCCAAGTCTTTGCTCAAAACCTGCCTATGGCCTCTCTGAGGGCTAGACTGCACCCCAGGAAAAAATGGAAGGTCTTTCATAGCTATTGTCTGTGCCTCTCTCACACACACACACACACACACACACACACACACACGCAGCATCCCTAACATCCTCTTCTTCCCTTTTGCTCTTTGCTCACTCTATTTAAATATCTGCTTTCAGTGCAGGACCTGACGTATGTCCAACACGCTCCCACCTTGGGACATTTGCTATCATGTCCCTTCTGCCTGAATCGACCCTCTCCCCCAGTACACACAGGTTGCCTCAGAGATAATTCTTAGCTATCATATTATCTGAGAGCCTGCCTCTGACCCTTGCCTTGGATAATATTCCACCTGCTCTCCAGATCCCTTCTTTATTTTCTGCATATCATGCTGTAGCAGGTGCAGGGTTCCCACATTGGTGGATTCTGTTTTGTTCACTGGGACCCTGTGACTTGAACATCATCTGGTATGTAGTAGAAGTGCAGCAAAGATTAATAAAGAAGTATTAAGAGTGCATGTAGCTTCATTTCAAATTTAAATGTCCAACCTGTGTTATAATTTTAATAAAGCTACAATGAAACAATCTACTGAAATTTATGTGATCGGAGTCATCGAGCCTACGTTCAGTTTTTGGAACAAGTTACTACATCGTCTTTCAGAAGGCTAGCCATTTTCACTTTTTAACTTTCAAAGGTAGGAGATTAGTGTTCAGAGATACATTACAATAGTATCTGTTTTCTCAGAGGAGCCAGTACTACATCTAGCTGAATGCAAAACACTTGTTATTTCCATGCAAACATTTTCCTTTGTAATGGTCAATTGATCTTAGAACCTTTCTCATTCACCTCCTCAGAAATCACTGTTGAGTGCATTGCATGCACTAAGCATTCTTCTAAACTTGGAAGAAATTACCTGCAATGTTGGAAAATCTTATATCCTTTGGGAGCTCCCAGTCTAAGGGAAGAACCGAGGTGTCACTGAATATTTACAGCTCCCTGAGGTACATGGAGTGTGGGAGAAGGCGGGAATGTCCATGAAACCCAGGGGGTGATGGTAGGAAATGAAGGAAGACTTCGCAGCGGTTACTTACAGAAACTCCGCTCAGTGAACTCAGCGCACTGCTGTCAGAGAGTGCGGGGAGGGGCACCCGGCAAGCTGGAACTGCGCATGCTATGTACGCAGAGTGAGTGCTTTGGTGTGGAAGCAGGCAGAGATGAGCAGGGTGAGATGTGAGCAGCCTCTGATGGCCTGGATACAACAGCAAAGAAAATCTTAGTAGATGGGGTTCATGTTTCATCCCTTAGCTAAGTGTAGGTTGTGTGGGTTGCAGGAGGGAGAACCAGGAACATGGACAATTCTGAACAGCCCTGAGGACCTCGCAGATTTCCTGCACCCAAGAAAAGAACATGAGAACATGCAAACAAGAGCTGCCTGGTTTTCACTCACTGGCTATTACTGTACTTAGAAAGTAGTAGGTATAGAAGAAACACCCACTTAATGGATCTGAATTAATGCAGTATTAAAATGAACACCTGCGATCTTAGAATGATTGAATTATCTTATTCCCCATTTCCAGAGAGATGGGATAAGCTGAGTTTTAGTGTTTTGTTTTTGAGACTAGAGCTGACCCATACCCACCTGTCTGACTGGCTCTCTTGCTGTTTCCCTACTTCCTGGCCGCCATGAGGTGAGCAGCGTTCTTCCACTAAGCACTCCTGTCGTGAACCTTCTTTATAAAGCCAGTCAGTCACCCAGGGACTGAATCCTTGGAAACCATAAGTAAAACTAAGTCTTTCCCCTTTTAAGTTGTTTATGTCAGGTATGTGGTCATAAGAATGGAAAACTGACTAATACAATGGCCTTCTGACGAGGGTACTAGATATCGGAGACAGCCAACACCTGAATGCAGCATGATTTCACGAGAACGGATCGCATCTCCAAAGACCTCATTTCCAAATGAAGTCTCATTCTGTGTTCCAGTGGACCTGAATTTTGGCTTGGATATTCTCCTCCTCAGAGTAATAAATCTCATTCTTAAAATCAATGTGGAAGAAAATCAGGTCCAGTAAACAAATATTTTAAGTTGACAGTGAAAAAACAAATAGAATCAAGTTAATGATGGCCTGTTTTCATCCTTGGAATATTTCCCCCCGGGTGTGTGTGTGTGTGTGTGTGTGTGTGTGTGTGTGTGTTTGTGTGTGATATGTGTGTTTATTTCCTTTTTCATATTCAAGGATGTTTCTGACTTCCAGCATTGTAGTCTGTGTCATAATCCGTCACTATAATTCACAGAGCAGATATTCACAGAAACAGCCAAATTTTCTCAGGTTTCTGAACACCATTTTTCACTGCTACATTTTATGTCTTTTGCATCACAGCCTCATAAAGTACAGCTGCAATTACCAAGTGTATTTTTATGGAAGCCACATTTGAGCATACACCATGTAGATGATCTCCTATGATTGAGTCTGAAAAAAAAAAAAACAGGAGAAATACTTGCACAAAAAGGATATGACCAATCTGAGAGTCCAGAGCTCTGAAAAGCAAAGGTGTACGGGGGCCGAGGATTTGGCTTAGTGGTTCTGCAGCCTACCTCGCAAGTGCAAGGTCCAGAGTCCGATCCCTGTTATCACGCACCCATAAAAAGAAAGGGGCACTATAGAGAGAAATGCTGAATATTTAGCGGTAACTCTCAGGGAGCCATTTCACTTTTAAGAGGGAACAGTAAAAATTTAATGAAGCAAAAATTCTCAGGAATGAGGTGCATTGCTATGAAAGCCCATGCAATGAACATGCACTGCATAGCAAATAGGCGAAGGTCGGGACCGGAAGTAGGAAGCCTGGGCTGATCCCCAGAAGCACCCGCGTGTCATGGCTACCTCGGAAGGCTCCCTCACAAGCAGGATACTTGATACTGCTGTGTTCTTCCCTAAGCTTCTGGAAGTTCCACTTGAAAGTTCCACTTGCTTCCCTTTGGAGTTTGCAAACAGGATTCCTTTCAAATGAAGAGCTGTGCCTTTCTCTGAAGCAGGTCCTTACCAGACATTTGCTTGTTCCTCAATCTCTCATCCTCTCCCTGTCTTGTTGAAGACTCGTGTCCAAACAATGGCAGATTTCCTGTCATCTGCTAGCTTCTCAGTGAGTGCCAAAAGCTCCGGGGAAAAGTCAATCCCCAGTTCTCCGGGGTACTGTCCCGTGGTGAGTTTACCTTACTTTGTGCGCTCCTGGCCCCCCATAAGTGCGGCTACCTCCACATCAAGCCACTCTTTGCTCTAACCATCACCTTTCATCTTTTGGCTCAGTTTCCTCATATGCTTATTTGAGCGCCACCCAAAGATTTATTTAATCACATTTATTTATCTCAATAAAATATTTGACATGGTTCAGCAAACCATTACATATCCACTTGGGACTTGAAAATCCATTAGATGAAATTTTCACTGATACAGAAGTTTGCCTAATAATAAACTGCTACATTTTTAAAAGCGAGAAATCCAAATTGCACATTGACTGTGAATAATGAGCTCATAGAAGAAAATGGTGCAAAGTAGATGGAGCAAAATACCAACGGTGTGTATATGCGTTTCTTAGAGTTAGCGTTTTATGTTATGTGAATTTGAATAATGAAATTCAATTATATAGTGAAACATGTTTAAATATTTGAAATGAATAAGCACTTAGTCAAGACTGTTTTCTCACAGCTATCTGCTGCCACTGAGAATACAGAGAGAAATAACAGCAACCTCTATAGGAAACTCTCAGATAAAAGGATGAAAATAATATACAAGTAAACATCATACTATTACATTGTGAGAGAAAGGCAATTTATCTTTGTTTTTCAACATTAACTCTATTTAATAAAGAAGTGTGGTTGGGAAAGTAAGCACATGTGTGTATGGTACTTCCCTTGGCATTACAATCCTTGCCCACAGTTTGGCAATTTTGCGAATGAAGCGGGAAGGCTCGAATGCTTACTTTGTCAAAGGCATGAAAGTAGCCCATGCATGGTGTCACATCCCGCAATCTCAGCGTTCTCTGAGGCTGAGGCAGGAGAAAAGTTCAAGCCCACCTGCGCAATTTTTTGACCTGCTAAAACCTTGAATCAAAGTGAGACAGGCTGGGGAGGGAGCTCAGTTCAAAGACTTCAGGTTCCAGCCCCAGGACTGAAAAAAAAAAAGAAAAAGAAAAAACTCCTGCAAGTTATATGGGTCGTGGTACATGTATTGCAGCAGAGCCTGGCCTCCTAATGTGATCTAGCCTGGTCCCCATTTATTTGTGAGGAGTGCTCATTATAAATAGCACCATTTAATGAAGAAAGTGGTCAGCAGATGTTTCCTGTGTGTGGGGCTCTTCCCTGACAATTACTGCCCAGCTCTGTCGAGCATGGTTCTCTGCATCTGTCCAGTGGGGAAGAGGGAGGTTGGCCAAAGGGAAATAGAGTCCTCCACCTCCTGCAAAGTAAGTTTTCCTCACTTGGGCTTTGGGGGGAAACCTCAGAGGGTCTTAACTGTTTTTACCCTGTAGGTAAATAAAAGTCGCCTTTTAGAAATGTTTTACCATTTTATTACATGCTTACAGTGAACGAGTAACAAGCAGTCCTGTTAGGGCAGTGTGCTATTATTTTCTGAACATATCTCCGCTAAGACAATGAGCTGGGATATGCTGTGAACAACAGTCACAGTTAAAAAGGGAAGACCTGATATAAAGGGATAGAAGTGAAGATGTGTTAAAAAAAAGAAGAAGAAGAAGAAGAAGCCTGAAATATACCGATTTCAAATGAGAGCTTTGCTCAGTCTTGGGCAGTCACAGTTATTGTAAATTCACTCTGGCATATATGTATTTGTATTAGTCGACTTCACATTACACACACAAATAAGAAGAGAAAGAAAATGATTATTAAGTGATTCTTTTGTAAGTGAAGGAAGATTAATAAAATGCTGAGCTAAAGGGTGGCTTCATGGGTAGGGAAAGGTGTCCCGGGGAGGGTGATCAGCATGTCACAGGAGGGACAGCACAAGACATGGCTTGCCCAGGGGATGCCTGTGGCTGCAGCACAGACACCGGGTGCCAAGCCCCCCATGCACGGTCTGAGTGCAGATGCTGGGACCAAGCCTCCCACAGGAAGGCCTCTGTCCCTCCACTGTGAGCTGTGGGAGCCAGGCAGCTAGCTTTCTCCAGAGGAGCCTGTGCTTGGGGATGGTGTTGATTGAAATAGAGACCTGAATGGGTGAAGCTGTGCACCTGAAACACACACACACACACACACACACACACACACACACACACACACACTCAGATTTCACATGATGCTTTTTATTTATGTTTTTTAGGACATGGAGGATTGAGACATATAAACTGTTAGGAAGGATGGAGGGAAGGAATTCATGAAGGACAGAGGTAGCATGCTTTCCTACTGGCTGGGGATGTTTCCCTGTAAATAATGGACAATCATCAGAAGGTTTTAAGATGAGAATTATGCACAATTTTGTGTGTGGGGGGGTTTTGTTTGTTTGTTTGTTTGTTTTAGGTAGCAGGGATCGAACTCAAGTCCTTGCGCTTGCGAGGCAGGTACCAGAATCCCTGGCCCACCATTTCATGTTTTCTGAAAGCTTAGTCACACTGCATCAGGTCGCAGAACTGACATCACTTTTCAGGCATGTTTAGTTTGATTTTTTAGTTAGCAGCATATCGTGAGAAAGTGTTGCTGCCATTTTCATTGCCACCACTTGGCTTGTGATAGTTCACAGCACATCCTTATTGATGTTTGGGGAACCAATCTGAGTTCTCCAAATTCAAAAGCTTCATAAGCAGAAATAATGCAGCTTAGTGAATGGGACAGCAATGAATTCAATCCCCTCTCTGCTTCATAATTTTCCTGGTGCCTTATGTTTGATCTGTGTGCATCTGGTCCCAGTGGGGACAGTGAGCCTCATTTTGCAATGTGATTTCAGGGCAGTGTGTAATATAAGCAACTGGATCTCAAAACACCGTGGATGAAAACCCCACTCTCCCGGCGGGCAGCTGTGTGGCTGTGAGAAGGTTCTCAACCTCAGGTGCCAATGTCCCCATGTGTGACATGGCGACCACCATCCTTCCTGATCTGTGACCACAGAATGATGGCTTTACAAGTTGGAGGCTCCACTGGACACCGCTCCCTGTGCCGGTGCTTGGCCTTGACCTCAGCGTTTATCCCACAGCCCGGGCTCCTTCCGTCACTGCTCAAGCAGGTGGACAGCAATCGCCAAGGGCTCAGAAATTAATTGCTCTTGGCTACCTTAAGATGTAATCAAGGAACAAGAGTTAAATTGTGACAAGAGGTGGAGTTAAAAGAACTTCCAAATGCTAGCAGTGGTTGTATCTATAGGAGGTTACTGCTACTTATCCCTCCTGCTGCTGTTTTATAAGAGTCAGGCGAGTGTCTGTGTTTTAAGCAAAGATAATTTTTTTTTAATCTCCTACATTGGTGATGATGGCATAGAATTGAATTGGTGTGCTTTTATACTGGGGGAATAATAATTATCCAGTACAAGAAAATGAAGTGGGCTAGATTCATTTTTAAGAGAGCAAAAGGAGTAAACTTTTATGCTTAGCTAGAGGTAGAAAAATGTGAATTGTTTCCCCAGGTATAAAAATTAATTATTCATTATTTTCCTGGGAATAATAATCAAAAGAAAGTCTGAAATATAAAAATATGAAGCAAGTAGCTTTTACTTAGTTTCCCTTTTCTGTGCTCACCTCTTCTACTTAAACCCCAACACACATACATGGAGATCCTGAGCACATGTGCAGTTGGTAGGGAATTTCCAGTCAGGTCCCTAATTATCACCAGCAAGCTAATTTTTCCTTTAATTAAAGCCTTTAAGGTCAAGAGGACCAAAACAAATGCAGCAAATGTGCTGGCAACACTAAAAGCAAGTCCGTGTGTCCAATGCCAAGGACTCCGAGTATCTGGATAAATGAACTCCACGTTTTCACCAGCCAGAGGCAGATAAAGCCGTCCATTTGCCACAACATGAGTGTCTTCATTTTGAAACCTTCAAAGGGGGAATATGGGGTGCTTTAGAAACTACTTTGTTCCTTTCTAAGAAAATAATTATGGCACAATTTATCCTAATTCAGATTTTTAAGCCTTGATTAGAGATGTGCAATCTTACCTTCAAATAAAATATATAATTTTCTGCAGGGCTCGCATTCATTCACTCCTGCTTTCTGAATTACAGCAAATTGCTCCAATTTCAGCCCCTTGCAGCGCGCATTTAGGCCACTCAGAAGCCAGCCCGCTTCTGGGCCTTGATGCCTCTTTGCACAGTTGCTGATGGTGAATGTCATTTTAATCAGTACAGGAGCTCCGTGCTTGGCTCCCCGTCCACCGCGGGATCAAGGCCCTGACTCAGTCTGGCTGGGAGAGGCCCGGCTCCTGCACGCACCCCAGCTGAAAATCTAGAGGCTGAGGATTTGCAGGCGTCTTTCCAGAGAGCTTCCCTGCTTCACCTCTGCTTTGTAACAGCTTTCGATTCAATCATGCTTGGGCTCATTCGATTCAAGTCTGCAAATATTTAGTGCGTATGAAGAGTAGGAGCAATCTGGGAGCTTGGAGAGGAATCTGGTCCTGGAGGAGGTGGGCAGGAGACCGGCTGGGCGCTGCATACCTACCAGGGGATTGGGAGCAGCCAGGAGCAGGAAGTCCCTTCCCAGCCCTGTCCCAGAGGGCACAACTTGCTTCTGCTACCTGCTCATCAGAGCAACTCCTGTGGTGAATATGGGTGTGGTGATCACTGGCATCCTGTAGGTTGGCGGCCAAGGTGGAGAACAGCCAAGGTGTAGCCCATCCAGAATTTGAACTTAGAACCCAGGGGTGTAGTCCCCCGTCTTTAGAAAGGAAGGCTAAGTGACCGATGCAAGGTCAAGTTCTAATGGGCAGGCAATGGGGCTGAAAGGAAGCCTGTGAAGGCATCCTGAGATTGCACCATGTTTCCTGCTCTGGTGACAGCTCAGATGTACACAGCCGTTCCTTATTTGTATTTATTATTTATTTATTACATGTGTGATGGGGTTATATGGTTTGAATCCTCAGAGTATAAAAATGTGTGGCCCCTAAAGATTTCCTTCTCTCTTCCCTGTCACTTTGCATCCTCCCCACATGCCTTTCCACAGTCTACTTTGCATCACTTGTTTCTCCTATTTGGAAAAGACTGGGAATGGCAGGATTGCTGACGGACTATGAAAGGACATCAAGGTATACTTGTTCAGTAAGTCTGCTAAAGGTGCAAGATGGAGGCCACGGTGCTAGAAAGGAATAACTCAGGAGGTGTATGTGAAAAGTCATCTCCCGTGCCATTCTTCTGGCCATGTCTTGAGGTTCCATGAGCCACAGTTGTGGTCATCAGACCTTGCTGTGGGGGACACCACCCATGAGCACATTAAGAGCTGGAAACTGTGGGTGCTACAGAGCCCTGTCTGAGCTACTTTTTCTGATAGGTATGAGGTGTGATCAAAAGCTATGATCGGTGGTAAAAACATATTATCACGAAATCCCCCTTCAAAACATTCCCATTGCTGGGAGCAGATTTGTATCATTTTTCTAGCTGATTTCTGCAGCAGCTCTGGAGTTCCCTCTCCTAAGTGTCTTTAGCTGCTCTGTCCTGGCTGTCTTGATGTCCTGAATGGATTCAGAATGTTCCCTTTTCATGGTAATTTTGACTCTGGGAGAGAGCCAGAAGTTGAGCAGTGCCAGATCAGTGACTAAGGTGGATGAGGACACGAGGTCGTGCTTTTAGGAGCTGTCTCTCCTTTGGATGGCATGGGATGGCGGTGTTCACCATATTTTTGATCACACCTTGTAGAGGCAAACTTTATAAAGTGAGAATTGAATACTAACATATTTAATGTAAGGATCAAAAGAAGTCATTTTAGGAATCGTAGGTTGATCTTTTAATGGAAAGGAGGATTTTATATTTAGCTCAATTCAGTTATTTTCTTTTTGGTTTTGCTTCTTTATCTGTTGTAGTTTTGTTGCTTGGTGCTGAGAACTCTTGCTTTTCCTTTGCCATGTCAGGCTCTGAATTGCCGCTGATGCCTCATGTGTGACTTAAACTTGATCCTGTGAAATGTAGCCTGTTCCCAGCAGCTGCACAGAGGCGCCCAAGTTTCCCAAGAGAAATGCTACATTTGCCTGCTCACCCGAATCCTGTCTCAGTATTCTAAGCTGAGTAGGAAATTGGAGACCTTTGTTGTGAGATTCCCTGGGGCGTGCGGCAGACCGAGCGCTGAAGTGTGTACCAGAGCGACAGGAAGGGAAGGGGGCAGGAAGCTAAGTGCTGTTTCCCGAGCACTTTCTGCATTCCAGGCTGCAGGTAGGACTTGCACACAGCACCTCCCTGAACGCTGGGCTGGGCTGCAGGACCTTGACCTGCTGCCTGCCGTCTTGGTCCTCGCGTCTATCCTGCTGTCCACCAGAGAGCAGCGCCCAAGCCCCAGTGGGGAAATGAACACAAATACTGGCTGCGGTCCAGGGTGAGGACTCTAAAGTGACCGCCAGGATGAGAAGGCACAGAGCAGGATGGGAACCCAGGCTGCCTAACAGGGCAGGGGTCTGTTGGAAGAGTGGGTCAAGCAATTACGGTCTCTGCCTGAAAATTTTCTCCCAACCTCGGCAATGTGTTTGTTTTTCCCTCTTCTCGGTAACTTCTGCTTTATCTTTATCTAATCAGGGCAGATTCAAGATGACTGACTAGATATCCACAGCACGTAAGGCCCAGTTGAGCAGGGCACAGTCGCACACATCTGTAATCTCAGCACTCTACTCTAGGAGACTGAGGCAGGAAGGTGGAAAGTTGGAGCTCAATTTAGGCAATTTAGCAAGACCCTGTCTCAAAATTTAAAAAGGGCCATAGGATGTAGGATGTAGGATGTAGCTCAGTACAAAGGCCCTGGGTTCAATTCTCAGCACAACCAAAAATTTTAAAAAAATTCCTCTTGAACCTCTTTGATGATACTGACCTTGACTGTGACCTCATGCATGCATGCAGGGGTGTGGGCCTGTGGCCTTAGTGTAACAGGGAACCCTGTGGTCCCCATGACCTATCGGAACCAGCTTCACCCTCTCAAGGCCCCCAGAGCCAGGTGACAGAGTCCACATTGCCTCAACTGTGTGACAGGTGGAGGAGGAGGTGGGGATGGACACGAACGTGGCCTCCTACGCCAACCGCTAACAATTTATGATTCCACAATGTCCCCGGGGCATCTCGCTTGCTGTCCAGTTCATACAGACCTACTTTGCTCTGATAATTTCAGGCTATTTTGGTGATAAAATTATAGGAATCCTGTACTGTGTGGTCTACTTTGTAACCCAGAAAATGTGTGGAATTTCAAAATGTGGGGCTGTTTAGTTGATTTAAGAACAGCCTTGCAGACAGTTTTTTGGCTTCATTATTTTAGTGAGCATTGTAGTGTTGGTGGAATTAGCCTGGAATCTGGATAAGGAATCCTGGATTTAGACCCTAGGTTTTGCCTTAAAATCCATGTGATAGTTCTCTTCTGTAAAGAAGGACAAACTTGAGCCATCTGTAGGAAAACGGATGCATCTTGAGATCGTGGTATTAAGTGAAATCAATCCGATACACAAGCTTGAATACCCCATGGCTTCTCTGACGTGTGAAAGCCAGAGTGAAAAGAAAGGGTGACATAAAAGGCAGATAAAGGGAAGTAAATAGGGAGAGGAATCTCCTCAACTGCAAAGGGGATGAAGAGGTGGAGTGAGAGGAGGGAATGAGTCCAGAAAGGGAATTAAAGTGTGTCCTGTCCATGCACCAACTCTGCCCAGGGACTGTGAGGCCCTGTGCTGCACATGAGCTAATAGACGTCTGTGTGATGTTGATAAATTTGACTGGTCCCTTCTGACATTCAGTCTGTGCAGCAGTTACTGAGACAGCAATGCCTCTGTAATTCTAAGCCACAGGGTCCCACCCCGTGACTTCATAAAGATGGCGTGGGACAGTGCCTGACCCTGGCAAATCCACACTGCATGGTATTTGTCACTGTGTTCTCCAGAACAGCCTCACACCTGAGTGCTCACACTGTGTCCACTGCCACAGAGACAGATGTGCCAGTGGAGGTCATGCAGCGAGGCTGTACCATCAGGTCCAACTGTCCCAAAGCCTCGGCTGACAGTGTAAAGATTGTCCTGGCGTGGAGCCCCCGTCTTGACTTTGTCTCTTGTACAGTAATGCTGTATTCCTCTTTTGGGTTGCTAATCAGCCTGGATCAATTGAATACCACATGTATTAAAAGCCAGCAGCACTCTAAGAATAATATAAAGCTCTACCCACTGCTTTCTGGTTTTGAAATTCTCTTCAACCCATATTAACTGTCCAGAGTTAGACAACCAGGAACCTTAAGAAAATTTTCTTTGCTTTGTGAACGCGCATACTTTTCTGCCATCATTGGTGGACGCTGGAAGACGTTCCCCCTTACAGCCAGAGTTTGACAGTGCAAGGCACAGGATAAAATCAGGTGAGATCAAGGCGACCTCAGAGCCTCACACCCATTCTTGAGGCCTTTTGGCAATTGCTCTCAGCCAGCTGAAGCGAAGTCCTGCCCCTTCTCTGAGCATTACCCGAACATATGGCACGAGGCTGAGACAGGAATAGATGGAGCAGTTAGCAGTTGCTGCTTACCCCTGGCTTATTTCCACTTTACAGCTTCTTATGAAGCTAAAATATCATGCTGGGGACATATGCTTTCCAACTCTGCACTTACTGCCTGCAGCTACGTACTGTTGTATTCTGATGGTAATTCTGCAATCTGCTCTCTGACAGCTCTGGGGGCCAGCTGACATGTGTGCTACTGACAGGGCCGTCACTGTCACGAAACGTTGACTTCTCTGATCGGCAGCATAATCAGAGAGAGAGTCGACACACCATGAAATCGAGTCAGACCAAGATGTGGCGAGCAGCATCTCGGGCTGCCCCTGGACATCAAGCTCATTTTATACCCAGCAGAGCTATGTGAGGACGCTTTCCTGAGGGGAACCTTCCTGATTTCGGACTCCGGCCTCAAGCTTGGGTCCTCCTTTTCCACACGAGTGGACCCGGAGAGAACCGCCCTTGGGAATCAGTTCCCGCAGTCATGTGTTGTGCGTTCTCTGCCTTCAGGCATGGATGTAAACAAGGTCTCTGCTTCTGCAGGGAGAAACACTGAATGTTCTGCCCCAGAAACACACCGCAGGCGATTCCCGAACAGGAACTCGCTGCCCCATTTCTAGCTGTGCAGTCCCATCATTAAGAATTTGTTTATGTGTGACCAGCACTGTTGGACTGCATCGAGACACACGCACCTGTGAGTATAAGAGGTGTAAAGAGAGACCGCACTCCGGGACCTCTGTGTCCACAGCCGCCTCAGACCTCCACAGGGCAAAAATATTTTTAACAATTGGTGTTGAGATGTGCAGGATCTTTTCCTTGTCATTTTATCCTAAACAGTCCAGTAGGACACCTATTTACACAGCATGTGCACGGTATCAGGGACACAAGAATCTAGACATGATTTAAATATGTAGGGTGTATGTTCAGTTGTGTGCAAACACTGCACCATTTTACAGACTGGATGGAGCCCCAGCAGGTTCTCTTATCTATGGGGAGGAGTCTGGAGCAAATACCTATTCCATGGATGTTGAAGGATAACTACATAGCCACGGTCAGGCTGAGACCACGTGTGGGCTGCTTTGTTGATCTTCACCGTCTGGACCCAGCCTGTCTGGGATTGGGAACTGGGGAAGCGGTCTGGCTTGAATCTGGTCTCCTGGGAGCTCTCAGGCCAGGCCTCCTGGGTTTTCTTTCTACTTCTCAAAGGCTCCTGTTTCTGGGAGACAAGTGCCTATCGTCTTTCTGACCCCAGGCCTTCTTGATGTGCTAGGTCAAGGCAAGAAGAGCTCCAGATGTGGAGCTTTGAAGGCCAGAGACTTTCAGACTCTGCAAAGCAAGGGGAGGGCACAGAGCTAAGTGTGGTGCCCAAGCTCAAGCTGCTAGGAAACAGCAGATCTGAGATGTCAGTGTTTCCGATATTCAGAAAGACCAACGCCCTCCTTTTCGGTGTCTGCTTAAGGGAATTCCTTGCAGCTGCCAGAGACCCACCGACAAGCTCTCCCCCGGGGGGCTCAGTGGGCATTCTGAGCTTTATTGTCCCCCTGAGATGCTGTTCCCCACTCCCCCGTGCTGAAATTGCAGGTGTGCACAGCCATGCTCAGCTCTTGGGCTTATTTTATACTCTGTGTCTACTTCCACTATTTATATCTTTATTAATCATTTACCCAGCCTTCAATCTGTGTACTTGTTGATGTTCTTTATCTTTGTTCTATCCAGTTTATCTAATTGGGCCACGAAGCTCATAGAGAGAAATCATAAACAACTAATTCTGTCCGCCTAATTCCCCCCAAACTCTAGCACTTTTCCCACGGCTACACACGATTGTTAAGTAGACTTTTGTTCGATGATGGGAAAAAGGTTAGATGAAGAGGCTTGCATCAGAGGAAGAGAGGACATATTAATTTATACTTTGCCAGTATTTTAAGGTTATTCCAGGCAATAAAATTGGTGTGATATATGCGGGAACTGACCTCCTAGTAGTTTTTGCTTTTAACTCCAGCTAGAAATGCATGGAAGGAAACCATCCATGGAAGGGAATCACTAACTAACCTTCACTCGTTCCTTTTTTTTCCAGGTGCAAAATTCAAAATGTTCAAGAACTCAGTGTCTGCCTCCAGCCACATGGGGAGGACTCACTTTCGCTCTAAGGGAGGCTTTCACCTCCCTTATGTGTGAGGCTCACCATTTAAGGCTTCTTTTCATCCCTAGGATTTAGGGTTAGCCCAAGGTGAGCTCTTTCCAAGATTCTGCTTGTGTGGGAGGGTGGAGGGAGCCATAGGTTCTCAACTTACCTGTCAGGTGTCTCTGGGCCTACTCGGAGCTGATTCAGCTGCCTTCCAGTCATTTCACAAAGGTGTCTGTCTGCCTTTCCTTTTCCATGTGGTCTGAGAAATATGAAGGCTTTTTAGGTCCATGCTTTGAAGAGGAATGCGTTATTTTACTTGGCTTTTCTGGAAAATTTGTGCCCTTAAATAGGTTTCATTTACCGCCAGGCCCTCTTACTGTCATCCTGGATGGAAAAATCAAGTGGAATTCCATAGATGAACCACGATTACTACTCATCTGTTACAGTGCCAGCCTGAGGAGAAGGGGGGGATCGTGGTTGTAAGATGTAAACCTTATATTGTTCCTATTTTATTCTTCGCCATGTATGAGGATGCCATTCCTCAGGGAGAATTGGTGTACATACACACGTACCTTAACTCTTTATACCTCCCACTTCTCCCTCTTCTACCTCCCCACTCTCTCTGCTCCTTGCTCCTCTTCCCATTTCCAAAAGATCTCCCTCTATTTTTCCTATTATCTGTCTTGTATTTTGTTCATTAATTCAGTTATACTTTGGGTTTCTCATATAAGAGAGATCATGTGGTATGTAAGTTCTTGTCTCTGATTTATTTCACTGTGGTCTCAAGGTGCATTTATTTTTTAACAAATGTCTCAACTTTGTCCATCTTTCTGGCAGATCAGGGCTCCACTGTGTGCAAACACCACATTTTCTTTATCCATTCATCCTTTGATGGGCATATAGGCTGCTATATAGACTTAGCGGTTATGAATTTTGCTGCTATAAACACGAGTGTTCATGGATCACTCTGCTATGGTGTCTTTCACCCTTTCAGGAAGATACCTAGAAAGAAAACATCTGGGTTGAATGCAATTTCATCCAGCATTGCCTGCACACTTCTCCCACCTGTTTACCTTTAATAAAATCCCATCCTGCACACCTGGTCTCCCTGGGGCTCAGGATATCATCAGCACCTCTGCCACACTCTACCCACAGCTCTGGTCGAGTTTGGCCGATCAGTACCAAAGAGCACAGTTCCCCAGGTAAAGAGACAATGCTGGGTGTTGTTGGAAACTTGGCTTCCACATTCTTAAAAATTGGCATGTGTGGCAGGGTGCTGAGGTGAGAGCTGAGCTCATGCCCTAAGGGTCTGTCGAGTGCACAGTACCCCAACATGATCAGGGGTCTGAGCTGGATGGCTACAGACCTCTTTTTATTCCACGCCATGACTTTGGTTCTGATTATTTGAATTTCCTTCACCATTCTGTGAGGCTGGGAAATACAAGTGGTCTCTGTTGCCCAAACACTCAAAGCCCGTCTCCCTGTCCCTCTCTCTGATAGAGTTTCACTCTCCTTTATTAGGTTTGTGATATGCAGACAACACATAAGAGAGCCATTGTGGTATTGAGTTAGAAAAGCAAGCTAAACCTTTGAGGAGTGGATGGCTTTGATAAGACCCTCTACTTGTGGATACGCAGGGAGTGGAGGGTTTTGGTGTCTGGTTAGATGAAGCTGGAGCTCTTGCAGGTTGCAGGAAAGGACAGGGGACCACACAGGCAGCCCTGGCTTTGTGGCACTGGAGGCTTTCTGCTCCATGGGTAAATGAGGGGTCAGTCTGCAGGAGAAGAATGGCAGACAGGAGCCTTTTCTGGAGGCACTGTGCCCCCTGTGAGTAGTGAGCATTTCAGCTTGGGTTCCTGGGCCGCTTGTAAACCAACCCTTCCTTTTGTGGAAAATAAATGGCTAGCACTTTGGGAGGAATCTAGTGAAAGTGACCAATCCAAAGTCACTCAAGGGTAAGGTTTTATGCCAGGTTGGAATTCACTGGCTGAGCTGTTGGTCCTGGCAGTGAGTTGACTCCATTAAGGAAGTGGAGATAATGAAAAAAGATGGAAAGCTCAGGTAAAATGAATGTTAGTACTTACTGCATGTCAATTTAAATTAGCTTCCATGCTGAGATTTTCCATGGTTCTATGTGCATCTCTCCATCTTATGTTTGCACCAGGGGGCTGCATGGGGAGTGGCTATGTCATGGGGGTTTCTCACGAATGAGATCCAAGCCCTTAAATGGAGGCTGAGGCAGGAGGGTAGCACATCTGAGCCCAGCCTGGGCAACACAGCCACTTAACAAGACCCTGTCTCAAATTTTAAAAAGGGGGGAAGAGGCCGGAAATGTAGCTCAGTGTGGAGTCCTTGGGTTCAATCCCTAGGACCACACAAAGGGGGCTCTGGGAGAGGTTAAGGTGCTGGTTGTCAAACCACTCTGTGAGGCTGAGGCAGGAGGATCCCAAAGTTCGAGACAAGACTGAGCAGCTTATTGACTTAGCGAGACCTTGTCTCAAAATAAAAGATAAAAAGTCAGAGGATGGTGTGAAAGCTGTGGATTCAATCCCCAGTACCATCAAAAAGTGGGGGGCTGAGAATATTCACCTGCTTTTTCTGCCATGTGAGGATACTTTGATAATGCCCTCTATGCAGAAATGGGCCCTCCCCAAACTCCAAATCTGCCAGCACCTTGGTATTAAACTTCACAGCTTACACAACTGTGAAAAAATGCATGTTTTTCTTCTTAAACTCCCTGCACATGGTGTTTTGTTACTACATCCACAACAGCCTGAGGCAAGTGGCCTTTATTTTGTGTTCTCAGTAAACCTTCCCTTGGGAACCCTGGGATGTGTGCACACAGTTCCGCCCCCTTCCCCGATGCACTCTGTGGAGTTCTAGTTCAGGGCTTGGATCCGGAAGGACGGGACGCAGCCTCCTAAGGGACTGTGCAGTGTTTGCAGATGGGAGTGCTGCTCTTCGGACACTAGCGTGTCACTTTGTTCCTGCAGAGTTCGATCCCAGCTTACGAGGACCATATTTCAGGACAGGAGGAGGAAAAAGAGAAAGCAAAGGCTGTGCGCAGAGAGAAGGCAGGTTATAAGGAGAGAAAATTGAAGCCAGGAATAGGACATTAATGCCAGTGATGGAGGGGCATCGCGGGGGGGAAGAAAAGAATGAAGGTGTGAAGCTGTGTACATACACTGACTCCCCACGAGGCCAAGACTATCACAGCCCCCGCTCGTGGGCAGATAAAACATTTTTAAATTAGAGAAAATTTCAAAAAAAAAAAACACACCGTGGTGACATTCTGGTTTTTGCTAAAAAGCAGTTTCAAACCAGGATTGCAGATTTTCTCATTTAAAAGGAAACGGCCAGGTGTGGAATTCGCCGTGAGAGAAATCTGCTCTGCTGGAACCGGGGACGAGAGAGGTTGTCCCCCTCGGATTCCACGTCCTGGCCACGCAGGCTGCAGATGTGACTTGCAAGGTGACATTTGTCGTGTGAGTTTCTCTTCATGTGTATCTGACCCCGGTAAGTTTTCAAGTCACTGGGCAGGACTCACTGAAGTAGATGTTCCAAAAAGAAGAGGGTATCGATAATGGATGTTTATTTCTGCAGACCTGGGCAGAAGACAAAGCCAGTTGCATTGGTGGCTTTTCTCCAGTGGGTTATATGAGGTAGGAACTCTACAGTCTGGTGAATGATACATACCATATACACCTCTCATCTCTGCCTGTGCAAAATCATACAGTACGCCGGGCGTGGTGGCTCACACCTGTAATCCCAGCACTGGGGAGGCTAAGGCCAGTGGATCACCGTGAATTCACGGCCAGCCTGGGTTCAAGGTCAGGCTGAACTACATACTGAGACACTGTCCTGAAAAACCAAAAATAAAATAAAACAAAATAAGCAATTAAAATAAATGCACTGCACAGAGGTGTTTGTGGTTCTCAGTGTGGACCAATGGCTGCGAGCAGTCATGTTAACATTCTACTGCTCTGGAGTGCTGTGAGTGACCATGACCTCCTCCTGGGTGGTAGCGTGGCTTCCTAATTACCTTTCCAATTTGCTTCTCCCACCTCGATCTGCTTGGCTACCGCAGGCAGAACTGTCCCTCCTAAGACACAGCCCAGGTATGACTCTGCCCGCCTTCATGACACCCCTTCCTAGAATTGAGCCTTCTGTCTCCAAACCTTCTCAACCCTGAGTTCCCAGCTGCTAGACCTTCCCCAGGTATCACTCCTGCCCTCGCCTGCTTCTCTGGGATTCCCCAAAAACACTCTGTACCAGGGGCTGGGAGGCTGCTAAATTTGTATTGCACGGACCAGAAGGTTCTGGCTAAGAGAAAAGCAGTTATGAAAAGCCTGGCAGTAAGCAGGGTCATATCGCTATAGACAGGTAACTTTGTATTTTATTTATTTATTTTTAAATAAATAAACTGTGGGTTATCCAGTGGGTTACATGAGGAAACAACCCATTGTCGCTTGCCTTACAGCTTAGGAAAACCCCATTTGGCTAAGACTCTCCACTTTAGAGTGACTATACATTAAATCTGTCCATAAAAGACTCATTTGTTAACAGTCAACTTTGCTTTGTGATTCAATTGTCTTTGTGTTTCTCAATTTCGTGCATCCATTTGAAAATAATACAGTCACCATTTAAGGAAGATGGAGCAGACAGCTTATTGTAGTCTGGACCCAAGAGTGATTGTCTCTTTAAAATAAATATCCATTAAATATGTCATCTGTATGTGAATCTTTGCAGAGTGCTTTAAGGCAAGCATGGTTAATGAGTTGAGCATTATTACTCGTTAAAAAAATCATGGTTATCCAGGGAAATGATTATTTTTTTCAGTGCAGCTATTATGATCCCGCTATGCACATGGAAACAGGTAACCATTTTTGGATTTTCTTTCTGAGCTGGGATTGTAAAAACTAGGAAAGAGCCCTAAGATAAAGCTAATAGGCATGTACTTTGATGTGCTGGGTGGATTTTCTAGGCCTCCTCTTCAGTGTCCTTGGAGAGGACTCAAGTCTGAGGTTTCAAAAAGGGGCTACTAGGAAGACAGGCTGGAGGGACTCCTCCTACACCGGGGTACACCCTCTGATCATTACTTGATTTGACTTAAATACATTTATTATACATTTTATATAGTATAGAATTGATATGTAATTGTGTCTATTAACATGAATATGTAAATAAATATGCGCACATTTACATATAATAAATGAAAATATGAACATGCTTTGGATATAATAAATGAAATATAAACACACATTTTACATATAACAAATGCAGATATAAACGGATCCATATTTTTGCATATAATAAATATAAATCATACATCCGATTTTAAAGTGAAGGGCCTCCCTAATCCATTACACAATTGTTTGTTTTCTGACTCTGGAGAGGAAACCCAGGGCCTGTGAACTGAGCTACATTTCCAGCCCTTTCTTTAATTTGACCCAGGGTCCCTTTACCTTGCTCAAACATTTGATCTTTCTGCCTCAGCCTCCAAGATGTGCTGAGATGGCAAGGCTGTGCCTCCTTCCTGATTTATTCACTTATCTGTGTGAGTCCACGCGTGCACTCCACAGCATTTCCATCTTTGTATGGAGGTGGTGCATAGACTTCACACATCTTCATTGCTTTTGTTGCTCCCCTCCCCGCTCCTCTCTTCCCTGTCCCTCCATCACTTGACCTCTTTCCCATTTAAGAAAAATCTATCTTCCTGGTTCCTATTATCTTTCCTTTATTTTGCACTGGCTTATTTATTTTTAAGAGCTACCAAGGCGGATCTTTAGCATACGAGAAGGGAATCAAGAGACCAAGGGGAGAGGTCAAGGGGGAAGAAAATTAGATTTAAATAAAAAGGGGGGTGAACTGTGATGTGTTCTGTACAACACCATGTGCCTAGGAAGAATGTGATCATTGCTTACTACAAACATGTACGAAAAAGGATATTTGTTTTGCATATATGTGTACTGCATGTATTTATATATGTGAAGTCTAAGAGATGCAGGGAATGGGAGGGAATCTTAAAAAATTATGAAATGCTATGTCCATGTAGAAATTCCCACCATGAGTATAATCACACCGCAAATATGTACCAATAAATTTTTCAAATCTTTTTTAAGCTTCACTTCCCAGAAATACATTAAAATTTTTAAAATAGGTACCAAATTATTTTGAAGTCTTTCAGTCTACAGCCCCCATTGGTAGAGAATCCTAGAGAGAAAATAACCCTCTCACCCACCCTCTGCAGTTAGAGATAGGGATCAGAGGCTGCCCGAGACCCCAAAAGTCAGCTATTGGATTCATGGAATAGTTTCCAAAGGGAACGCTCACAGAGCTCAGGGGAGGACAAGATGAAGGATAAGGCCCTCCCCATTTTATGCAACAGCCATCCTGTGAAGCCCAGAACAGACTGAGGCATTGAAACCAGAAATGATCAGCAGTAGAAACCTGGGGCTCAGCCCAGCCAGGCCCCCGGCCCCCCAGCCTGGGCCACAAAGCAGCCCTCTGCTCCGAGGGACTCTTGAGCACTGGGAGCCCACATGCTGACTGCTGGCTTTCCTGAGCCTGTGTCCCTGTAACCAGAGCTGGTTCAATTATGCCCCACTGGGACAGGTAGCCAGAAGAGCAGGTCAGGGAAGGGATATTATTTTAGAAGCACTTCCTGTTGCGAGTATGGCTTTTGATAGCCTTCAATTGCTCGGGTCAGTGAGCTGACATGCATGAGTCACTGCCAGTGGCCTGGAGGGTGGCCAGGACACTCCTCATTCACTGTGGGCCTTACCTGGGCAGCCCGGTTTGCACTGAAGTGGGCAGGGTGGACAGGATGTAACAGCAACACAAATCAGGTTGAACTGAAATTGATAACAACAATAATATTCCGGAAAAGTTTTTTACTTGCAGGTGCTCTGGAGCTAAGAAGGCTTCTGGTCCAAACCTCTCTTCTGGAACTCAGGAAGTTCCTGGAATGGGCAAGAAAGCATCCTAGCTCTGGTCACCAAGGATGGTGGTCTCCATGGTGATCACTGTTGTCTGCTGGTCCGCTGGGTCCATTGTGTACACCTTGTGTCATCGATCAGACATTACTGGGACTTACTTGGGCGTGACAAGAATCCCAAGAAGATGAGTTAGAGGTCGACTTGTGTAGGGCCTGCCACAGTGGAACTGAAGTGTTAGGTATGCGAGGGAGGCCAATGATCAGGTTTCCGAGTGGGAGAGAGTTCATTTTCCTTATATGTAAAATAAAAGGTGGCGTCTTCGATGGTGCTTTCCACATGGTGACACGTCTTTCTGAATTGCCAGTGTTTGGTGTTATTTATCTATCACTATTCATCTATCTGTCTACACATCAGTGTATCTCTCTGAGCATCTGTCTGTGTACCTGTGTATTGATGTATCTGTCTACACATCTATCTGGGGTCATTGTGTCTCTGTATCTGTCTGTGTGTCTGTCTAGTACCAACGTATCTGTCTGTGTGGACACTTATCTACCTGTCCGCCCATGGATCTGTCTGCATGTCCTGTATGTATCTCAGGCCTCTATTTTGTGGTACTGAGATTCGAACCCCTGGCCTTTGCAGTGAGCTACATCCCAGCCACACCTCCTTTTTTAAAGAGGCGGTCTTGCTAAACCACCAGGTTGTGAGCAACTTGTGAGGCTGTGCCCACATAGTCCTCCTGCCTCAGCCCCCCTAGAGTGCCCAGACAGTGCTTCAAAGCCTCAGACGTCTAATCAGACGTCAGTGCCGCAGGGAGAATCCTGAACAATGATTTAGACCGGGCACCCCCGGCCCCCACTGCTTCTCCTTTCACAGATTCTTTGTGATTCCAGTGAGCAGCAGATCGGAAAGCCTACTGTTCAATCAGTACCTCTCCAAATTTTCTGATGGCCTGGGGTGCACTGTGCAGGAGCTTGCACAAGATGGAGAAATGCATGGTTCACAATCAGCACCACAGGGGCATCTCCATGTCCTGAAAAGTGACAAGCAGATGAGCAGAGCAATGCACTGTAGAAGTCATCGTGGGCCAGAAGACCCTGCATACAGTGCAGTGTGATGACCTTCAACACATGTGCAGTTACATGTAGCACTGATATATACACCTACATCTATTCATTGATAAGTGGTGAGTCTTACAAATGCACTCAGATGTGCTCAAAACAAACTTAGCCCTTTTAACTCACAAAGGGAGCGAAAAATACAGGACCAGGTGGGAGTGGTGGTGCACACCTGTATTCTCACAACTCTAGGAGGCTGAGGCAGGAGGGTGACAGGTTGGAGCCCCGCCTGGACAACTTAGCAACTTAATACGATGCTGTCACAAAATTTCAAAAATCTAGAATAAAAGAGGCCCGGAGATGTAGCTTAGTGTGAGGAGCCCAGTTTTAGGGCTTAAAAAAAATTAGAAATATAGGAATGAGATTTTGAACAATTGCACTTAGCTTTTAGGCTTTTTTGGCTGTTCCTTGTCTTACATTTTTGTCCTTTCAGTCTGACTGTCTGAGAAAGGCTCGTTCAAATGCTTGGCAATTTCCTCGCAATGTTTTTTCATTCTTAAGGTATAGAAAAATCTCTTCTTTACAATATTAAAGTTATTTAGAAATTTTTGTTTTTCAGGCTCTTTGTTTTCTCTAAAGCATTTAAACTCCTTTTTAAAGGTACTGATAGTTTGTTTTTGTTACTAATTAAGTGAATTTTCCAGTTCAGGGCTTTTTGCAATGCTGGATAATATAATTAAGAACATGCTGGTCACAAGGGGAGGCTTTGGCCAAAGCATATTTTATTCCTTTCCTGAAAAATCACACTCAGAGTGGGCCAACCTGATTTTTATCTAACTGGCTCGAGAGCTGGGGAGCTATAACCAGTGACCACAGCTTGTCCCCCACCAAGGCCTACGCTCCACAGCTCGGGGACCCCTCCCCATGGCAGAGCTGCCCTTCCGTCTGCCCCAGGGAAGCGCTGTGACACTCACCCAGGCCTGGCTCCAGGTGAGAAGCCGCCTGTCCAGAACACTCATCCCAAATCACGTCCCTGGTTCTGACACAGGGCAGGACCTGCTCAACTTGCCTGGAAGGCAGCCGGTGGCGGTGAACTCTTCCGGGTGGTGTCTTAGGAGGGGATTTTAGGAGAGAAATTCTGAGTGGGAAATATGAGACCCATTTTCCTTCAAAGACCCATGGCACGGGACACAGAAGAATCTGACTGTGTTTAAGTCACTCCATGCCTCAGGACTCAAGGGTGGCCTTGGCAACCCCCTTCCACTGATTATTGATTGGCTGATTGATTGATTGAACCCAGGACTTTCATACAAAACTATGTTCCTGGCTCTTTTATTTTTTATTTTGGTACAATATGTCAGTAAAATACTGAATACCCAAGGTTGGCCTTAAATTTGAGATCCTTCTGCCTCAGGATCCCACAGTGCTGGGATTATAGGTACCCAGTACCATCGTCAGAAATCTTGAATCTATTTCTGGCTTTGGGGAACATGCTTAGAATTACATATGTCCTAATTTTTCAGTTGACAGGCTTTACCATATTCCCTAAATAAATATTTTAATATTTTCTCAAATTTCTAGTTGTATTTTTCTTTTGTTTTGGGTTTTAAAAGTCCAAGGATTCAACACTGGACCTTTACATTGAGTTAAATCCTCAAATCTTTTTAAAAATTGTTATGTTTTACACTGAGATTCCACCTCACCTCACAAAGAATGGCTGCCATCAAGAAATCACAGAATAACAAATGTTGGCGGGGTTGTGGGGAGAAAGGAACTCTTCTCTATTGGTGGTGGAAGTACAGACTGGTGCAACCACTATGGAAATCAATATGGAGATACCTCAAAGAGCTGAGACTAGAGGTTCCATTTGACCCAGCCATCCCTCTGCTGGGTATCTTTCCAAAAGAATTAAAAGAATCATATCACAGAGATATATGCATACCTATGTTTAAAGCAGCACAGTTTATAATAGCTAAAACTTGGAAACAGCCCATTTGCCCATCAGTTGGAAACTGGATAAAGAAGATGTGTTTTTTTTCCATAAAATGGAATACTACTCAGCTATAAATAATGATAAATTAGATTCATTCATAGGAAAATGGATGCATATTGTGGATATACTCCTAAGTGAAATAAGTCACACATGTGTAAATACCGAATAGTTTCTCTGGTGTGAATAAAGTGTAATAGTACATAAGATCCTAATGAGATAACTGACAATGTCAAATAGGAAGAAAATGGCTTAAGGTGTAGGGAAAGTGGGAAGGGTAGGGGAAAAGGTAATAAGGGAAAGGAAAAAAAAATAGGAGAAAATGGAAATAAAGTGTTTGTAAATGGGGAGGAGAGGAGGGGTGAAGGGAGGGCAGGGACAAGGGGAAAAAATGAGAACCAAGACCTGATATGTAAAGGAACAAGATCCCAATAATGAATGTAACTGTACTGTATACCTAAAATGTACCAATAAACTCAATGAGGAAAAAAATGTTATTTTTTGTTGTTAGTGTTTTGCTAAGTCACTAAGTTGCCCAGCTGGGCTCAAATTTGTCACCCTCCTGCCTCAGCCTCCTAATTCTGGGATTACAGGTGTGTGCCACCATGCCCAGATAGTGTGTGTTCTTAAACACCAATGTTGTAGCACTTATTTCCTTTCCTTTCCAACTAGGTGGAGGTACTCAGGCAAACAGTCACAGAAAAGGAAACATCAGCAAATGTCCTGACCAGGCCCAATGCATTTGTGAGAGGAGGAAATTGTTTATGTATCCAGTACATTGCAGTTCTGTACAGACTTAGACCACAGGCAATTAGCTTGCTAGGGGTTGGGATTAAGGGAAGTTGTCAATTCAACTCTTCTCTTTTGTTGTTTGTTTTAATTATTTGAGATAGTATCTCACTGTGCTATGCAAGCCAGCCTGGAACTTGCAGCAATCCTCCTGCCTCAGCCTCCTGGGTGCTGGGCTTACAGATAGGCACCACCACCCTGGCCCAACTTTCACTTCCTTTTTGTCTTCTGCTTCAGTGCCTGCTTCATGTGACACCCAAGACTACAGGATCTCGCTCCTTCCCACTGCTCTCCTTCTAAGTGTTGCTCTAACTCACGGCACATACACCCTGCACAGGCGCATACATACACACCCACAGACTCACACACACCCTTTCTCCACACTGAGCTCATTCTCAGGTTCTCTGCATGTGATGTGCAGCTTCCTGGACGCTCCACCTCTCCTCGCTGACCCGCTGGACGCCTCCTCCAGGAAGTCTTCCCTGACTTCCGGCCCTTGCCTGCCCCGTCACGTGTACTCGGTATCCAGCCCTATCCACTGTGGCCATAAATCCAGAAGTCCAAGTAGAGGTCTGCAGGGGAGAGAAGTGTTATTTCGCCCAGTGTTCCCAGTCCTGAGCCTGGGCCGGTGCTCCTTAAATTGGGGAATTTTGATTAAGAAACAGAAAATGGACACAGAACTGAACAGGCAAAGAAACACGAACTGTGCCCTGGCGAGAAATGGTGATCTACCTGCAGCACAGCGTCTGAACAGGACTCACTGCTGGCCTTCAGGATTTAGCGTTGAAGTCAGCAACTCTGGGACTGGAATTCTGCGATGTCGCGGGACAGATGAGCCTTTGCCTGGGGACCCTTCACTTTTCCTGGCTTTCTAAGAGGAATCCTCTGCAGACCTCCATAGCCTACAGATTTAACACAGTTGTCTCCTCCCCTACCTCCTGGGGAGACACTCACAAGCCAGATGTAAAGTTGGGCTGAAATCTCCGGTCACTGCTTCAGGGCTAGGATGACTAAGGAATTGAACAGAAATTAACGAGGTTATGACCTAGTAAGAGCTGTGCCACTGTGCAAGCAGCTGAAGATTGAGTTTTGCCTCATTATGTGTATTTGAAGATCGATAAAAGTTAATTCGAATGCTTCAAGAGGGAGTAGGGGGAGGAGGCCACACTGTAATTTCTAGACATGCTGAGTGGGCAGCTCCGAAGGACAGAAGAGTGACCGCAGCCCTGCCAAAGGCAGGAATGTTGTGGCAGATTCGTAGATCACAGCCAAGAGGCACCATGGTTTTAGGTCTTTCTCCAGTTGGAGCGTAAGCAGTGTCATGATATCAAAAAATGAATATCTGTTTGGAGCAGATGGGTATTAAAAGAAGGATAAGTTTATCTGTCAGCTTTTCCCCTGCTGGGACACAATGCCCTGCAACCAAAACTTAAAGGGGGAGAGGTTTATTTGGCTCCTGGTTTCAGGGGATTCAGTCCATGGTCGGCTGCTCCAAGGCAGGAACATTATGGCAGAAGGGTGTGGGGAGCAGAGCTGCTCAGTTCATGGAGGCCGGGAAGCAGAGCAGGGAAAAGTGCTGGAGAGGAAGGGGCAGGGACCAAATACAGACCCAAGGTCACCTTCCATGACCACTCAGGCACATTCTGAAATGAGCTCTATTAATCCCCCGGGTGGCCGAAGCCAGTGCAGTTGACACAGTGCAATCAAGTTTAACCATCATAGTCAGGCTCTTTTTATTCGTTTTTTGTTTTTGTTTTTGTTTTTGTTTTTGTTTTTGGATAATTGAGACAGGGTCTCACTATGTAGTTGAGACTGCCCTGGAACTCACTGTGTAGCCCAGGCTGGTCTCGAACTCACAGAGATCCTACTGCCCCAGCCTCCTGAGTGCTGGGATTACAGGTGTGTGCCACCACGCCCACCTAGGGTCTTTTTAGAAGATTTACTTTTAGTTGCTTTGAAAAATTATTAAATTAAATTTAAAAAGGAAGTTAGAGGGCTTTGTCCATACTTGTGATCCATCATGTCCATGTTCCTCGTGTAAGTTGGTGCCCCTACAGAACACATCTTAATTCTTCTTTCATCTTCTTTCCTTTCTTTCCTCCCCGCTCTCCATCTCCTGATGCTTTTCCTCTTTGAGAAATATCTGTCTTTGCATTTCCTATTATTTATCTTTTGTTTTGCTCTTTATACTTTGGGTTTCTCACATAAGAGAAACCGTGTAATATTTAAACTTCTGTGTGTGATTTATTTCACTTAACATTACGGTCTCCAGGTGCCTCTGTTTTCCTATGAATGATTCACATTTGTCCTTTTGGGCAGTGTAGTGCTCCACTCTGTGTAAGCACCACATTTTCTTTATCCATTCCTCTCTTGGTGGACATAATAGTTTTCATTTTTATTTCTTGTTTTAAGACATGTCTATTTAGATCATTTGCCATTTTTAAATTAGACTATTGTTTCATTGTTTCACTTTCTTTGGTTTCTTTTAAATTCTGGGTATTAAGCTTTTGTTGGATGAATGGCTTGCAAATACTGTTTCCCTTTGTGTTGGGTTTCTCTTCAGTTTATTGATTGTTTCCTTTGCTGCACAGGATCTTCTTAGTTTATCCACTTTTGCTTTTGTCGTCTACATTTTTGAGGACTTATCCACAACATCATTGCCTGTACTGAAGTGCTTTCCTATGTTTTCTTTGAGTAGCTTGAGTTTGAGGTCTTACTTGTTAGGTCTTTAGACCATTTTGAGTGGGTTTTGGTATAGGGGAGAGAGGCAGGCGTCAGCTTCTGATTTCTTGCATATAGCTATTTAGTTCTTCAAACATCATTGTTGAAGAAGTTACCTTTTTTTCCAATGCCTGTTTTTGGCACCCATATCAAAAATCAGTTGGCCGCCAGTAAGTGGGTTTATTTCTGGTATCTGTACTCTGTTCCATTGGTTCCTTAATATTCTGGTGTCACAGTGGCTTTGTTTAATTTTGGCATTGAGGTAACGTGGGCTTCATAGAATGGCTTTGGAAGAGTTCGTTCCTTTTCTGGGATAGATGGAAGAGAATTTTGAGTTAGTTCTCTAAAAGTTCTTAGGGAACCCCTCCAGTGTTGGGCTTTTCTTTTGGGGAGCTTTTTTTTTATTAGTGATTTCATCTCACTTTCATTCTTATTCTGATCAGGTTTCCTATTTCTTCATGGTTCTATTCTGGAAGATTATATATGTCCAGAAATTTCAGCCGCTTCTTCTAGGTTTTCCATTTGGGGGCCTTTATCTGCTCACAATGATCCATCGTAATTCTGTGCTATTAGTTGCAGTGTCTTTTTTCATCAATAATTTTATTTCTCTTAGTCTTCTTTCTTTTTCCCGTTTAGTCTAGCTAAATTTTCACTGATTTTATACTATCAAGACCAGTTCTTTGTTCCATAGGTCATTTACATATATATTTAGCCTTCATCTCACTTATTGCTGCTCTGAATTTTGTTTCCTTCTACTAATTTTGAGTGTCATTTCCTCTTGCTTTTCTAGTTCACTAAGATGCATACATCACTAGGTTATTGAAATTTTTCATCTTCCCTTAGATTTTTACTTAATTGCTAAAGTCTTTTCTCTTAGTGCCGATTTCACAGTGTCCCGTGAGTTTCGGGATGTTGTATTTCTATTATGATTTGTTTGAGAGATTTTAAATTTTCTCTCTTGTTTTCTTCCATGAACCCTTGTGCACCCCCATAGCATACTGTCAAGTTTCCATGTACTTTTATAATTTCTGAAGTTCCTTTTGTTGTTGGTTTCTAATTTTATTCCACTGCAAAAAGACATGATGCAAATTCCATTTTCTTGAATGTGCTGAGACTTGTTCTGTGGCTTAATATGTGGTCCGTTTGAGAGAACATCCAGTCCTGTTGTGCTCCCAGCTCCGGATTAAATGTTTCTGCAAATATCTAAGTTCATCGAATTGGCAGTACTGAACCCTGCTGCCTCTCTGTTGGCTTTCGTGTCCGAGCGGCCTATTGACAAAGTGAGCATCTGTTCCTCTGTGGCACCTCTCTCTGTGTCCCATCATATTTCTTTTCATCTGATGAGTGCTCTGGCTGTAGGAGAGGAGTGCCTGCATCTACAATTACAATGTCTTCTTACTAGGTGACGATATGGCAGCTGTCTGTGTCTTTTTATATTTTTTCCTTTGTTTTGTCTGATAAAAGCACAGTTTCTCGTGCTTCCTTTTTGTTGAAGTTGCATGGAAAATCCTGGGCGGAGGGAGAATAGTCACTGAACAGGAGAGGACAGTTCCAGGTAAGGGATACTCAGAGCTGGGCAGGGGGCAGAGGCAGACTTTGGGGTCAGACTCAGACGAAGAGAGCAGATGGAAGCCAGAGACACAGGGCTGCTCTGCACCAGGTACTCAGCTTCCCCCTGAAATGCAGACAGGGCAGCAAGGGGAGGCTACTCTGCCTGCACACAGGAAGCTGTCTGCCCCCACAGCTCTGCACTTCTGGTGACACTGAGCGAACACCTCCGTCCTTGATGCCCTGCCTGGGCTCCTGCTGAGGAGTGCATCTGCCTGCCAGGCCCGGCTCCAGTGAGGGTGAATACGCTCTGTCAAAGTTCAAGGAGAATATCAATGAGAACCCATGTAGCCGTGTGATATGATTCAGGTGCATGATGGGTCGTCAGTTTCTGAAAAGATGGCTGGGAGCTGTGGCAGGGCTGGAAACAGTATGGAAAATATCCTAGAGAAGCCAAAATTACAAGCTATAGCCAAAGCACCTGCAAATTAGTGGTTTCAGTCGTGCTTTCGTTCATTTATTATTTATATCCAGCACATCTTTGTTCAGTATCTATTACGTGAACAAATCACGGGTAAACGCAGGTTCTGGAATGCCAAACATCACAAAATAGAATAAAACAAGCGCTAAAGATGCAATGTCCCCACAAAGCAGACAAAGGGGGCCCTATATTGTGCAGTGACATTGAGAGCGAAAACTGCAGAAGGATATTCTACAGCTATAGAAAATTATGTAAGAGTATAACAAAGAAAAACACAGCATATAGGGGACATGGGAAGGGCTCAATACCACGTGGCCTTAGAGAGAAGAGGTCTCTACAGAGCATGGAACAGGCTTCCTGCACGAGGCACTGAGGTGAGTTAGGCAGAAGAGAGATAATTTTGCAACCCTCAAGGCTTTGAGTTAATGCTGAGTGAAATGGGAGGACTTTGGAGGCTTTGAGCAGAATCTGCCTGGTGCCGCCTCTCCTAAAGGAAACAGAAGGGTGCACCCCACTCGTGTGGTAGGTGCTGTCTTTGTCTCATCAGTGTCTCTCCAGCACCACTTATAAGCCTTGCTTACTCGCTTGTCTGCCTTCTATAACTAAGATGCAACCGTGTACAGAAAACACTCCACAGCCTCCGTACCTCTAGCACTGTAGCTTGGAGAATTTAATTTTTCTCCATTTTATGGATGGAGGAGAAACGTTTTAAGGCATAAACCTCATCCTTGTATTGGTGTGTGCATGTGTGCAGCCCAGGGTAGGTTAGCTCTTTGGCAGTGGGTAGGGGAAAAGACCCCTGACTGAGATCAGAGGTTCTGTCATTGAGAAGAGATCTGGGTCCTTGGTTGAGCCCTTGGAGAAGTCACCATGGGGAGGTGAAGGCAAAAGGAGCCCTTCCACACTGTCAGTGGGAATGGAAACTGGTATTCAGGCAATCAATGTGGAGAATCCTCAAAACACTAAAACTAGAAAGTCCATCTGACCCAGCTATTCCTCTTCTAAGTGCAGTCCCAAAAAAGCTAAAGCCATCATATTACAGTGATCCATGCATGCCAATGTTGATAGCAGCACAGCTCCTGATCACTGAATTTTGGAAGTGGCCTTTATGTCCATCACCAGATGAACGGATAAAGAAAAGGTGGTGTTTACACACCATGGGGTACTATTCTGCCATAAAGATGCATATAAACTTGAGCCATTTGTAGGAAAATGGGTGCACCTAGAAACCATAGTATTAAGTGAAGTAAATCAGACACACAGGCTTCAATGATGATGGTTTCTCTTATAAGAGAAACCCAAATTACAAATAAAACGTAAAATAAAAGATAGATAAATAGGAAGTAGGGAGATAGATCTTTCTCAGGTGGGACCGAAAGATGAAGGAGAGTAGAGAGAAAGGAGGAAAAGAGGATGAAAATAAGAGTTCAGTTGTGTTGTGACATGTCCCAAGTCCCCACAATGAATGTACAAGTTATGTACTGAAAAGCACGGGCTCATTAAAATTTGAACTGTCTAAGGCAGTGCTGCTTAGACCTGTCCACCATTGGCAGCATCTGGAAGGGGAGAGGGTTTTATAAGCGCCTCATGTTAGTATCTCTCCCCAAACCCGGGTGTAGGCAGACATTTGGACCTTGTCCCAGCATGGTGTGAGGGTTGCAGGGTGAATGCTGCACCTCTGGCCGGACACGAGTGGAGCTGTGGAAAGCGAAGTGGCCAGGTGCACTGAATCAGGCAGCTGTCAGTGCCATTCCCAGGGGGTTGTGTGGCCCAGTGGGTGCCGACCCCTCAGCAGATGTGTGTGTGTCCCGAGGTCCCCTAACTGTATCTGGGCTTCCTGTGAGCTTTGCCACCCACAGAGGTTGAAGCTTGGCATCTGCCATGACAGAATTTGGGCTTGAGCTCAGCATGGTGGTGCACGCCTATAATTCAGCACTTGGGATTGCCGAGGCAGGAGGATCACTGTGCGTTTCGGCCAGCCTGGGCTACATAGTATCAGGCCGCTCTGAAATACATAGTGAGATCCTAACTCAAAATAAAAGAAAAAAATACTAGGGCTTGAAAGGAGACCTGTCTTGAGTTAAGGCATAGCGTAGGCACTGCAATTTTATACCTGCGGGGTGGGGTGGGGGCTCGAGCTGACCTTACCGTGTGCTGCTTCGCATCTGAGAACCCCAGAGAGCTCCATTCAGTGCAGCCTGTAGTGAGCGAGCCGCGTCCTGGGAGAGGCTCAGGAGGCGGCTTGCAGAAGCCACAGTGGAGCTGGGAGTGAGGGTGTTGGGACCAGCTGAAGCCGGGAAGCTTGAGAGATGGGGTTTGGAGGGGCCTCATAGACAAGGCGAGGTGGTATAAGGAGGGGGAGAGAGGCGGCCTCCTCCTGTCAGTGCTGGGAGGTGGCTTCCTGCTGGGACCGATCGTGGTGGTCAACGTGACTGGATTAGGAAACACCTAGCTGTGTAAAGCACTTCCGGGTGTGGGTGAGGTTCCAGAAATGACTGGCATGCGGCCCGCCAACTGAGAGGGAAGACCCGCCCTGATTGTGGGCGGCACCGACCAATAAGCTTGCAACCCTGAGAGACAGCGTTTGAGGAGGAGGACGTCAACTACCATTAATGAATTTTGTGTTTGTTGTTTAGTCCAAGAGTTCTTTGCCTAATCCTGACTTTGGTAAATTCTGAAAGATTTCTCTTAAAATTCTGTAATGATACATTAGCCTATAACCCACTGTGGTCTATTTTTTGTTTAAGATGGAAAGTCTAGGTGGAAGATGCATTGTTTTTCTTGTAGGTGTCTAATTGTTCATCAACTGACTTGTTAAACATGTTCTGCGGAAAGCCGCGTTGTTTAAGGACTTACCGTATCCAGCAGCTTTTTAATTGTCATGTGATCTTAAAGATAAAGATAAGGGAGTGGAATTAACATGAGAAAATGAAAAAATGGAAACAAAGTCTTTCTAAATAGACAGGGTTGGAGGGATTGAAGGGAGGGCAGGAGAATGGGGAAAAAATAAGACTCGAGATATAGTACGTAAAGGTACAAATTCCCAATGATGAGTGTCATATTGTAGACCTAAAATGTACCAATAAAAAATTTTTTTAAAAAAGATATAATCTGAATCTATCTTCTAATGCTTCAAGTATTAATCTCTGAGGCCCCTATGTTGTATGGCTTATTTGCTTTTTTTAAAAAAAAATCGTCATGTGTCTGCTGACATTTTAAATAATTTGGTTAGTATTTTTATTTTATTACATTTCAATGAATGTGATAGATACAAATTTTAATTTCTAGAATTTATATTGTTTACCTTAGTTCAGTTAGAAAATGTCCCATAAGTATTTGAAACAAAAGAGCTCCATACTAGATGTGTGCTATAGATTATAGTTTATATTTATATAACCATATTCATTAATAAAATCACGTATGTCCTCTAGTATTGAAGAGGGACCTCAGCCTTTACACTGAGACAGGAGGACAGTGGTTAATACTCTGTGAATGACATGGAATTATTTAAAATAACATATTATGAAAAGAATAGTGGGAGAAAATTGTAGTAGAATGTAGTACAACCCTCTTGCGTGAGACTTATCCAGGAGATCCTCCCTTGCCTGGAAAAGCAATTTCACGATTCCCAGTGTAGAATTCCTGACCCATGCCTGCATCCCTGTGACTGGCTGCACCAGGGGCTGACAGACTTCTCTCTGTGGACTCACACAGTCCTCTTCTCCCCACGTGAGGTGTGTTCCTATCAGATACCTGTTGCATCTGTTTCCAATCAAAATCACATAATTGAATTCAACTTTATGCAAATTTATGATGAAAAGGAATCTTTGGTAACTATCATTTTTAACAACAGACACACCAAGTGCAAAACAAGTTTCAAATGTTGTATGGAATTAAATAGTGGCCTGGTAACTACCAAATCTTGGAGGAAATCAGAAATTTGAGATATGCACTTAAATTTTCAAAGTGTACTGAAAGTCTTGCTTTTTATTAAATAAGAAACAAGTGAAATAGTGAAAAGCTCATTCTGTTTGTTTATATGCATGAGAATGATTGCATTTGTGTTGTGTTTGATTCTTACAACTCTGGTTTTTAATTTTGTTATTAGGAGGGATGGTAACAGTAGTAAATCTTGCTCTGTATTACATACCTACTACTTCAAGAATTCTGAAGTCATCTATCTCTTTCATCACAATGGCAAAAAAGAAAATTTCTGTATTAATATTCATGTTACATTTTCCCAGTGTGTGTGTGTGTATATGCATGTGTATGCACTTTTATTTTTAATCCGTCTCCTGAATCCCAAGTGTGTCTTTAGGCATGGATCTAAGTTCATTCAACGTCTCTGATGGAGCAGTGGAGAAATATGCTTCCTCTGTTTTTCATGCTACACAAAGAGAAAGGGCTATACTGAGAGAAAGAATGACAGAGCTAACACAAAGCCTCCCTCAGACAAATATCTTGTGCTTCTGAGCTTTGCAAATCTGTAGTGAATCTGCCCAGCGTGATACAGAATGGAGCTTTCTGTGAACAATGGCTGTCTCCTCTTCCTCTGCTTCCCAATTTTGGCTTTGCACACATTGTCCTCCCTGTGTCTCATAAGAAGATAAGCTCCCCCCGCCTCAAGATTTCAGCATCCACTTTAACAGCTTACTAAAGCAAATTCTGCCTTAAATTAGTAGATGGCAGTGAAAAAAAATGTTTACACAATACCACCAGAATTTTCTCTACATGGGACTGGTGTAGTGTAGTTAAAAGCCTTCCTGTTCGAGAGTAGATCAAAGTATTCTGAAATGGAGATATGTAGCCAGCAAGAGATAGAGGAGAAAAGAGACATTAGATGTGGAGGGGAAAAGACAAAGGAGACAGAGGAAAAGAAGCAGAAGGAAAAGATGAAGAAAAACAGTGTCAAGGTGCCTGATCTCTTGTGACTGGTTGTACTGGCAAATTTTTAGCAGAATGGTATTTAAGGGGTTTGGTAGGTGTTGGTGCTGGGCTCTGTTAGGATGGAAATTTTGGGAGAATTTTGAGCATTTCAATGAGACCCTTCCCTGCTCCAAGTTCATCACCCCAGTATAAAAATTCTGGCCACTCAGCTGAACTCTACGGGACACAGGAGGAAGAGGTGAGATCAAAGGCAGCCTGGTCCCAGACGTTCCCCCGAGCCGGACATAAACACAATTTTCTCCTAGACGGAGCGTTCTCACAGAACTCGTGGTTTTGGGCAAACCCTGCCACCCACATGCAACTTTTCCTGGTGAACCTACCTCAGATATTTCATGCTATAGTGATATGTCTTTGCCTTTCTTTGTACTAGGGATTGAACTCAGGACTTAACACTGAGCTACAACCCTGGTTCTTTTTTATTGTTGTTTATTGTTGAGGTGGGTCTTATGAATTGCCAAGGTGATCAGGCTAGGCTCAAATTTGTGATCTCCTGCCTCAAACTCACAGAGCGCTTGGATTCAGGCATGGGATAACATTCCTGGCTCGTATTTGCCTATTTTCAAATGGAAACCCTTATGTTCTGATGACCTAGAAAGTTGTGGAATTGTTAATTCTTGCCCTCAGAAGAAGTTGGTAAGTTCTTCTTTCAGGAATGTGTCTTACACATTTCCTCGTCACCGAGACAAGATTCTCCACACCCAACCATAAAGGAGGAGAGGCTCATTTTGCCCACGGCTTCAGTCTGTGGTCGGCTGCTCCAAGGCAGAATAACATGGCAGAGGGGAAGGTGCTCTGCTCATGGGAATGGTGGAGAGAAAGCACAGAGCAAACGGAAGATAAACCCTCCAGCCACACCCCCAGGGAGCCACCTCTTTCACCTTTCTCCACCTCCCAACACTGAGTCAGCCCTAGACCCTAGTGACTTCGTTACTCTCCCATGGTCTTGCCTGTGAACACATCGGACCTGTAGGGGACATTTCTGTCCAAGCCATAAGAGAATCGAGAATGAATGAGTAAATGGACACTGTTTTTTAAAACTGCACACCTACCTACAAGTGACTATTATCCGTAAATAGACCATGAGTCCCATGGTACTGGGGTCCTTGTCTCTCTTGCTTTGCTCTTCAGTGGCCTTTTGCAGTTTAAGACTAATTTTCTACTTGCAGAAGAAGAAATAATTCTGTTTGCATTTTTCCAAATGTGTCGGCCTTCGACTCTGGCTGTGAAATCCTAATGTGTGAATAAAACAAACGTGGTCTTTACTGCACCTAGTTGAGTCCTACTCAGATTAACTAGAGGGGAAATAAAGCAAAATTTTGGCAGAGAGAGGGTGTAGGAGTTCTTCCTGTACCCTGAGAGTCTGGGTTTTCCACATCCAGAGGAAGAGCGACTGTATCCACAAACTTTAGTGAGCAGAGTGGGAATGATATGCACAAGAGCGCACCCTGTGGCCTAAGGCACTGTGAAGGAAAGTTCCTGGGCTCCTGCTGTGGGGTGGGACTGACCACTAACCATGGCCCTTAGATAGACCCTCCGAGGCTTAGCATACTCCATGTTCAGTCACCTGGCAAATTGTTACAGCCATTTTGCTCACAGCTGTCTCTGGTTTTAGTTTTACCTACTGTATTTCTAGCTGATGGTTGCATGACAAGCTGGGAGAATTAGCCACCTTTTAATTGGAAGTCTGACAGCCTCACCTGACTTAGAGGACACTCCTGAGCAATGCTTTTCAAACCTGGGCCCCAACAAAATTCATGGGAAGACTTAAAATTTATCCACCAACCTGGGCCTGGTACCCTGGGAGGCCGAGGTAGGAGAACCACAACTTTGAATTCAGCCTGGGCAACTTAGTGACTTAATGAGACTCTGTTTCAAAAATGAAGAGTGAAAGCAGGGGTGGGGTTGCAGTTCAGTGTGGAGATCCTGAATAGGATTACTAGTGCCAAAAACCAAAAACCTGTGAGTGCCTTGTTTCCATGCTGACCAATGGAATGGAAATGTTTAAGAATAGGCCCTGGGAATTGGCATTTTTAAAAGCTATCACAGTAATTACTATGGTGTTCCAGCACAGTAACTCAGGCCTCACCTATATTACTCTTTTGGTGTGGGCTGCACTGTAGGTGAGAGGTCTTAGCATTTCCCAGGGGCTCCTTAGCATGCATAAAGTGATCCAGAATCTATGTCTTTATATTTGAAGGGGATGAGAATATGCATTGGTGTGTGAGGCTGAAGGGATAGATTCTTAGCAAAACCTATACCCAGTAGAATTCAGCATCCAAGGAGGAAATTTTGAGTGTCCTACTCATACATTGGCAGTGGCATGAAATATCTGCGGAGTGCGTGGGTAAGTGGAAAGCACAAGGACTATGGATGACCACATGGGGGGCTCTCGTGGCGGTGTCAGTGTCACCCCCATCTGAACCACAGGGCCCTTCTGAGCTCCTGGCCTCCTTATTCAACTTGCCTGGGGAGAGTTTTGTTCCCTGCAGTCCATTTTCCATAGACAGACAATTAGGAAGAAATGTCATTACATGTGAAATCATCTAGATTGGGGGAAAAGGAAAAATACAAAGCTGCTCACTCTGGTCGCTAGTTTATCTGTTTTTCACTTTTGCTGGCCACAGATTTTTGGACACTCAAGTGGAGGGCCTGTTGAGTCCTCTTAAAGACCTTACCTGGCCCCTCCTGTCTGACATTGAAGGTGACCTCCACAAGAAACACAGGCAGACACAGCATCTCCCCGAACCCTCCTCTGTGTCTGCCCTCCCTCAGTCTTTGGTGAAATGAACACACCTGTGACAAATCCCAGCTGAGTTTCTTCCTCCCTCACACAACTGTAAGACAAATTCAGTTGATAAAACATGATCTCTGTCCCTCAGGCCAGGCTCATTTCTTGTAAGGAATGAGACACAACTAGTTAACACATCCACAAGATGTGTGCCAATACGCCCTACATCCGGGTCTCAGGGACAGAATGGAACTTAGAGCTGACAACATTGTCATAGATAAGAAGTGAGAGCATGAGGAGGAGTCAGGTAGGAGCAAGGGCCTCTGGGTGAAGTGGAAGTGGTGATGGGAGAGCTGGCACCAAGCTCAGGGTGGTCTTAACCCACTGGGGTGACATGCAGTCTGTGCTTTATTTATAAATGTGCCATCACTCTAAACATCCTACCATGGGTGAAGAATCTCACACAATAGCCAAAAATTTTTCAATAAATAACCTTTCAAATGTCACAGATCTGCTATTTTATTTAATTTTATGCAAGACTTCTATAGGTCACCTATGTAGCATTGTTTCCCCAACCTCAGGTTGTTTCTGAGTGTCTGCCTTGTGCTAGACTTTGCTTTGCGATGAAGAAAAATGGCGGTGACAACATAGCTCTGCCCTTATTATGTATAATCGCTCCACTATCCTTTCAATCTTAAGGAGGAACCCTAACTGTTTTGCTTCAAATATTCTGTGGCTGAGGTCTAAAATTGAGTTCTCTGCCACTGCTGAGTTAGGATTTCCAGATAGATTTTTAATAAAAATTTAGCTTTTGAAATCAATAATCTAGTGCCATAGCACACCCAGAGAATAGGCCAAAATTAATTGGCATATGGTATCCACAAGGACCAGGAGGAAAGCATTCTGCCACCTGCTATTCAGGAATTGACAGTCATACAGCATTATGCTTTCCTTCAAATATTAGGACATGACTTTTAATGGCGGATGGTGTGCATGTGAGAAGAAACACAATGCAATGGCCTCAGACACAATCTTGTGTTTTCTCATATTCATTACCAAAGGAAAACAATTCAGAAAGGGCAAAGTGTCATGGTAGTGCTTCTCCCGGGGAGGGAAGGGACACTTCACCTCCAAGGCACTGTGCACGAAGGTCAGCAGGGAGGCCACCATGCCTCTGGAGAGGGACTGGGAAGGAAGTGTGTGTGCATGCGTGCAGCTCTAGAGGTAGGGCAGCTCTTTTTTGGCACTCCTTTCATGTCCTCCTTCATGCGCACATGTATACATATAAACATTCATATCATGCATATGTTGTGTGCAAGCACACACACTTTCCTCATTTTACAACCCCTCCCTGAGCACACATAGATTACACATCCCAACACAAAGACCAGAGTCACATGTATTATTTATGGATGGAAATTTCCAAGAAAATAGTAATTTTTTGGCCTTACAGCTTGTTTGACAGTGTGACGGATTGGATTCATCTCAGATACACAGCATGACCTTTATGTTTCTGGTATTTGGAGGAGGTATTAGACCTCCTCCATTGCCTTGTGGATTTGTTCTGTGTGGTTACCTTTGGCAGAGGCTCATTTGCCCTTTAGTACATAAGCTCACCTGCACTTTATTATTTTGTGTTATAATAGCAGTCCGCTGTGTTTGTTTGTTAAACAGTCTAAATCACTGCAATTGTTTTTACCCCAAAGTATTTAATGGCCTTCTCATTACAATGTGATCATTCACTTATCTTTTCAACAAACATCTCTCAAACACCCACCAGGGGTGAAGCAAAATGTGATCTAGCTAATGCTCATGAAAAATGAGGTAAATCAACTCTGTCCTCAAGAAACTGAAGCATCTGTGAGAGAAACTCCAGACAGAAAATCCACAAGGAGGAAAAATGATGTAGCCCACACAGGCCCAGAGCAGCAAGAATATCAACCAACATTAACCCTAAAACCAAGGTTGGCTTCCCCTGGGCCTGGGTTGATGGCTGGGGCACGTACAGAGAGAATAGTCCACGCACAAGATGTCATGGGACAAAAGCAGAAGGCAGCGACATTAAGGTTGGCTCCCTTTTCACCAGGATTTCCTGAATCCAGCTCCCAAACTTGAAAAGGTGCTGTCGCTGAACAGCCACGCTCATTCCCACCACGACCTGTGAGTGTTCGTACAGAAATGAGTGTCACACTGCTTGAAAATCTCCGAATAAATATGACCACTCACTAAAACGATGTTCCTGATGCTTGTGAATTCCTCCTTGTGCTTTTTCGTGCTCTTAAGATAGTGTGTTAAGATCTCCGTCCCTGGACCGTGGTGGCACATCTGGGCAGGGATGGTCCCGTTTACATATCCAAGAGGCTCAGCCCAGACAGGAGTGGTCAGCACTGGAAGGGTCTGGGGCATGGTCTCTTGTGAGGTTGGTCTGCACAGTCTGTGGAAGCTAATCTTCTCAGAAAGAGATAAGATGAGTCAAATGCACAAGCTCTGTCCCAGTAAACATCACAAATATTAACTCTGCTTGGAAGAGGACAGTCACATGCAGTCTCTCTGAGGAATATTCTACAAGGTGGAAAATTTTACTGGGAAAGAAAATTCTAAGAGAAAAATTCCTGAATGTTCTTTTGTTCCCCAGTTTCACATTGCTGCCTCTGGAACGACACCCTTGAACTATTTCCCTAGAAATAAAACTCCATTGCCCTATGAGCCTCTCAGAGGAACATCAGCCTAAACTTACTGTCAACTGTTTAAACTGGAAGGTGGAAAATTTTGTGTCAACTGCATATTAAGTCACCATTTTCCTTGAGGTACTGGGGATGGGACCCAGAGATCACGGCATCACATCCCCAGTCCTTTTTCTTTTTCTTTTTTTCTTTTGGATAAAGGTCTCCTTAAGTCTCCCAGGCTGTCCTTGAACTTGCATCCTCCTGTCTCAGGCTCCAAGAATGCTGGAATTACAGGTGTGTGCTACTATGCCCAGCTCTCATGGTTAGTAATCTCAATTTTGTGGAAGATTGTCCCAACCACTGACTCTGTTTTCGAAGGCAAACACGGGTAGTACGTTGGGACAGCATTTGATTTTCACTGGTATTTGCCGACAACTAAAAACACATTTTCCAGATAAGGATTCCAGAATTTCTTTCCTCATTCCCTTCAGAGAAATATTTTTGAGCACCAATAAAAATAGATGTATTCTCCTCAGTTTTTTACAAGTTACTAATCCTTCAATATATAGGGGAAAATATACAAAATGGGAGCATTAAAGATGAGTTGAAAATAAAATAAACAATGATCTAAAATCACCAGCTGATAGCATTTTCCTATGAGAAATGTGATAAAATGCAGTTTATTAAACTTGAACACTTGGTCCAATACTTTGTTTCTACACATTTTAAATGTGCAGACTTAATATCAGCTTATTTCATTTTATTAAGGGCTGAAAAAGGCATCTCAAAGCAAGTGGTGCTCTAGAAGTCTTTATTGTCTCACTTATTAAATTATGATACTTGGCTTTCAGTTCCATATGCCAACTAGGTAAAAATTTGTGTTGAAAATTTGTCCTATGATTCACCTCCTTTTAAAATGCCAATCTGTCACTCTCCAAACTAAAGGAAGTTCTTAGGTCTTCATATTTTTAGCAAATGGATTAGAATCCCATTGAAACTGTATTTAAAATGTCCATAAAACTATTAGGAATTATGTTCTCAAGATTTTTTAAAGCACACACGTGAGGTTTTTAATTATTTTATTTAAACAGGTGAGTTGTATTGTTTTTGGCAAGAAAATCACACAGTGATAGAAATATTGCTGGACACCTGTTCATGTAATATTCCTTCCAAACAGCAAAGATTTGTTTGAAAAAGCAGATATTTCAGTACTGATCTCTAAAATGTCCTTGACACCATGGAGGGCGGGAAGGTGCCTCGCATAGGACCTGTGGGAGGCGAACATCTGGCCAGCACCCTCGCCTTTCTTTCTGTGGCTCATGAAGAACTTGCAACAAGGCGGCGATTTCAGCTGGGCCCTGACCTTCCTGCTCACTGGACTTCATGCTAGTGGTGTCCTCCTAAAACTCTTCCTTCTCTATAGCAACTGTCCAAAGTAATTTTCCCACTTGTGAGCAATTTCAGGGGAAACCAGAGAACACAATCAGTGAAGCCGTAAGCAAAGATGTAAAAGTACATGTGTGTGTTGCATGTATATGATATACGCGAGTGTGCATGCACATCCACGTGTGTGCACCTGTGCATCTATGTGGGGGTCCCCTCTCCTTCCCAACACTGTGTCCTCTGTCTCCTTGGACACCAAGCGGAAAGGAGGAAGGATACCTCGCCATCTAGGATGGGAGGACATAGATGACGGACATACATTGAGCGGTTCTCAGTCAGGGGCTGGGTTGCCAGGCCGCTGCTATTTGATTATTAAAGATGAGAGCAACTCAGCCGGGTGTGGTGGCACACAGCGGTAATCCCAGCACCTGGGAGGCTGAGGCAGGAGGATCTCTGCGAGTTCGAGACCAGCCTGGGCTACATACTGAGTTCCAGGTCAGTCTCAACTACATAGTGAGACCCTGTCTCAAAAAAACAAAACAAACAAACAAAAAAACAAAACTAAAAAACCAAATGAGAGCAACTCTGAAATGTGGACGGCTGCAGGCTGGGATTCCATGCAGTCTTGCGAGCGGTCCTGAGCAAATCTCCTGCACAGGTTGAAATCATTGCTGCAGTATTCCTGACAGAGAAACTGAGGCACAGGAGGAACTGCCTCGTCCTGGTCAAAGGCCATTCGGTAGGCGAGTGGGAGGTGCAGTCCCTACCGGATGCAGGGAGGCGTCGCTGTCCTCAAACATGCGGCCCATGATGAGGATTTGAAAAAGCAAAGAAAGACCGGACAGACGACGGAAAGGGGCAGTCTGTTGGTGTAAAATAAGAGTCTCAGTGGGGAAGAGAGGTGTGGGGACACAGCTACAGATGGGAAGGTATTTTAACATCACAATTGTATGTAATGATTAATACAACACTAAGGCAATCGAGATACAAAACAAACCTTATTTTTCCAATGCAAAGAAAGGGAAGTAAATTCTGACCAAATATTATCATCCAGAAAGATGCAGATTTGTGAATTATGTGAGATTACATTTCAGTCATTTTATAAATATTGAATTTACATTATTTTAATTATTACTAAATATTATTTTATAGATAATCCACTTGCATGCATATTCTCAACACTTAACTAAATTCTTGGAAAGCTAAAGTTGGATCTTACAGATTTTTATGTCCCTGGCACCTTATTTTTCCATATTGAAATACTAAACATAACACAAATGCAGCCCCATCTACAAAACATTAAGAAGTGCTTCTTTTTAGGGTGAGGTGATTTATTTCAATAGAAGTCATGTTGGATTTGCCTCCGAGATGTGATCTTGAGTTTTGATATTAAATTCCATGACCTTGAGAAAAATCTCATTATATTTTTATAAGTCATTTTTAATCTGCTTATAAAGAAGATATTAATAATAAATCACAGAGGCATAAGTAAAGGCTCTGGGTGAATACGAGGCACAGAGATCCAGCCTGAGATCTGCCAGGCCTTGGCAGAGGTTGCTGGCCCTGACCTCGCCTGCCCCCGGGGGCTCAGGTCAGTCACTCACTTCCATTGCCCTTTTTAGGTCAGCCTCTTGCTCTCCAGAAATCTTCGTCATGCGCTTGAGAAAGGAACTTGAGCAGAAACCAAGCCTCAAGTCTCAGACCTTGGTCCCTGAAAAAACCCGGTTCTCTCGCTCATGCTACTCAGTTCAGAATGGCACAGGGAGAACTCTGGCTTGTTCGGCATGGAAGGACTGAGGCGTGGAGCAGTATTATCCATGCAGTGACCTGGGGTTTCTTTCCTCACGCAGAAGGGAGACGGAGAAGGAAGGAAGGAGGAACAGAGAAAGACTGAGGACATCTTCCTAGACATCACTGACCTGAGGACACCTGGTGGAGCCCTGAGCCTTGTCCTCCCCTGTATGTCTCAGGATCTGACAATGTCTCTACCACTTACTGATACTTACTTTTAAGACCGTTTTCCTCCATTGCAAGCCAATCAGCTATCTTTCCAATCGCAGGGACAGTGGTGTCTTATGCTGAACTTTTCAAGAAATTATATATTACGGTACAAAGTGGTGCATAAATTGCCTTCTCTAGTGTATCTTAAGTACAGTGATACTTCAACAATTCGGCTCGTGAACAGAAGAGTTCAGAGATAGTTCACATCTGTCCTCAAACCCCACACCAGGTGCCGAACAGGACCAGGGCATCTGCCCCAGAACCATGGAAAGAATTAAGTGGGTGAACCATGGTACCACAGTATATTGCAAGAGAGTTTCAAGGGTGCTTCCAGCAAAAGTTATACTACATTTGCCTTAGGCGGTGTCTTAGCAACTTAGTTGCTTTGTAATCCACAGACACAGAAAATAGGTAGACGTTTGCTTATACCAGAGCTTGGTGGAAGGCAGAACAGGCATTTCTTTTCAGGCAGTGAAAATGTGCTAAAATCAACAGAGGTGATCATTACAAACATCCTTGTGTACATTAGAAGAACAAACATCCTTGTGTCATTAGAAGAAACTTACATTTAATCACTTAAATGGGAGGAGAATATGGTATGCTAATCTTCTCTCATTAAAACAGCTTTAAAACAACTTATTTTCACCAAAGTCTGTGCTACTCTAGCCTAGAAAGATGTGTGACATAGTAACATTTTTCTACAGAGCTATCTTCAAGCAGCTTTTCAATGAGAATCAGTGTGGATTTACAGAAGATGTCATCCAGGAAGCAATGAAAAGGAGGAGTTAAAATGTCCTTTCTCCTATTGTTTGAAGATGATGATGTTCTACTACAGCAATGTGTGTAGATTTCTTTTTTTTTGAGACATGGTCTCACTGTGTAGCCCGGGCTGGCCTTGAATTTCCAGCAATCCTCCTGCCTCAGCACCTTGAGTGCTGGAATTACAGGTGTGCACCACTACATTCTGCAGAAATATGTAGATTGTAACGTTTCTTATTTGTTTACACTTAAGAGCTCCAGATTTGGGATGTGTTTTAAAATTGGTAGTGTTTTAGGGTAGTTCATTGGGGATATTATCCATATCAGTGAACCTCTAAAATGGATTTTTATTAAGGTGCATCTTAAGTTAGAAAAAAAATGCTATAAGCCCAGGTCAGAGGCCAGTGCCTGTGTGAAACCTCCTTGGGATGTACAAGTTACCCCCGGTGTTTCCAAAGTGTATAGCAGCTAATTTGTACTTTGGACAGAACAGGGAGGAAGAGAAGATAGCAACAGAGGGTGAGAGAGGCAGAAAAGGAAGGAGGTAGAGGAAGGGCCTGATCTACTTTGGAATTCAAGCAATCATGCTCTATTTTTTCAACAATTAATATTAGTTTTAAGCACAATCTCCAACGCTCTTTTTCCTGCCCTCGGCTCTTACCCATGCCTTGTAATATTCAGCTAAAATTTCACATCATCTGGCCACCAGCCAAGGCAGGGGAGGAGAGCTAATTTATGAAGTATCCAGTCGTTAGAGACTTGAGATGATGTTTAGACTAGCTTTTTAAACTATTCGCAACACATGTGCAGGTGAATTTATGAGCAATAAAATTCATAGCCTAGAAAAATGATTTTGAAGTAATTTTGGAATAATTCACTTAGACCCACTATTTTAGAGGTTCCTCGATTAGCTTCATTTGGTAATACACAACTTGTCAAAACGGGATTTAAGGTGTACTTGAGTACTGTGAGTGTATGTGGCCGTGTATCCCTTAGCGGCAGGCGAGTCATGAGAAGTATAGCCTTGGATAACTTCATCATCATGTGAGCATCAGGAGGTGCACTGGGGGTACCCAAGCTGGATGCATCACCGGGGAACACACCATAGGGGTCCACCCATGTGTGTGAGCTGTCCCTGTACAAAATTCCACTGTGTGGCCTGTGACCCCGTGGATGTGAGTGCATGTGTAATAGGGGACCACAGTCTTCCAGGTCAGAAAACATCTGATTCGTGCGATGACTCCCCCCTGTATATCCAGAGATTCAATGAAGTCCTACTAAACTTTGAGACTTTTGTGATCATTGTCAGAGACTGGGTATAAAAATATCACCCAGAAATCTTACCTGTTGAAGATTGGGTTCGCGGTAAAGCTGTGTCCTAAGGTGTCGCTTTGGAGGAAGGGACTGGATCGTGAAGGCCACTGATGGGATAACGGAGCCTGGCCTGGAAGGCAGCATCCTGTCCTGGGCCACTTCCTCTCTGTCTGTCGTCTGTCTTTGTCTCTGCCTCCGTGTCTCCCTCTGCCATGAGGTGAGTTCTTTTCTGCCACCCTCTTCCCTATGACGTTTCTGCCTCAACGAGGTTCTGAAGGCAATGGAGCCAGTTGACCGTGGACTGATAGTTCCAAAACTGTGGACCCAAAAACCCTTCTTCCTTTAAGTCGTTATTCCCAGGTATTTGGTCACAATGATAGAGAGCTGGCTAACGTGACAGGCAGCGATAATCACAGCTGGTGCTGGGTGAGCACTGATTTGAGTTAGTCACTCTTTTGGATGTTCCCAGGGATTCCATCTGTAAGGCTATTAGTGTGTTGTCTGACAAGAAACCAGAGACGCCAACAAGGTGTTTTCAAATATTTGCACAGCTCTAAGTACAGAGCTTACATTTATTTAACAGAGGCTGTGTGGCACCAGATATCATTTTTATAACCATTAATTACAAGATGGTAGGGATTCTGTTTGTGTTTAGTTTTATGTTAAGTCCTACAGGTTCTCCTGAAAACTTGCAAGAATATTGAAAGATTTTCCCAAACAAAGAATATATATATATATATATAAACGCCCAGCCCTAATTTCTTTAGGCTTGTCCAAATGGGCACATAGCTTTTGTGTTTGCATTTTAAAATGTGTGAGATTCAATAAAATATTGGTTTAAAATTGGTTTAGAGCTCTGCTTTTTGATCTTAGATTTCATTCCGGTCTGCCTGTCTGTCTTCTTCTTCTCTCCCTTTCTTTCTCCTTTTTCTTGGATCTCCATGCTGATTTTATTCTCAATTTAATACTCAACTTGATGTTCTGACCTAAAAGAAAGAAAGAAAGAAAGAAAGAAAGAAAGAAAGAAAGAAAGAAAGAAAGAAAGA
>NW_022900937.1:35050751-35064513 GCF_012274545.1 Fukomys damarensis | reverse complement strand
TGTGTGTGTGTGTGAGAGAGAGAGAGAGAGAGAGAGAGAGAGAGAGAGAGAGAGAGAGAGGGAATATTTTACAAAATCAATGTCATGACCCTGCCTTTTTCCTGATGCAGTCTGAATGGCATTCTGACTTTTATCCAGACCCTTCCCTCCCCAGCTTTGCAGGGCTGGATGCTTGTGAATGCACATTTGTATCCTCTGCTGGGGAAACATCACCCTAGCGCAGGTACACACTAGGCTTTTCTTTGCTTTTGACAGAAGTTATATAAAGTTTATATTTAAAGAAAGAAAAATGAAAGGTTTTCATCTGGATTTCTAACAGAAAACGTTGGGCTTTTTCAGTGTCCTGCGCCCACTGGTGGCTCTTCCAGAGGAGCCTGGGGACACCCTCTGCAAACACAGTGTCTGCTGAAGCCTTTAATACTAAGGTCAAGGCTTTATTTATATTCACACTCAATGCAGAAAGAATAAAAAATCAATACAGATCTGAAGCCGACGTACATTGTCCAAAGGCTTTGGTATTTTTAAATGTGACACAGAGACCACAAAAGGAACCTTCTGTAAAAGAATTCTGCTCACAAACATTCATACAAAACTCTACACTTTTTACCGGATTCTAAATATAGAATGGGTTTTTTTTATGCTTAGCTATTTTTGACACACTACAGTTTATTGATCGCTCTCGTTGCTGAGTGCATTAAATTAATAGCTTTACAGAACATGCAGACTTCTAATACAGCTTCTGTTTTCCAGACAGCTCCTTGTAAACGGAGGACAGAGGGTCTGGGCTGTGTGGGTTTAGTGAGACTCGGAGTTGCAATGGATCAGGAAAACTCAGTGGTTGACAAGGCCCGTCATGACGCCTCGTAGTGGAAGATTTCAGCAGAAAAAGGCTAGGGCCCTTTCACTGGTCACGTACTCTGTGCAAAGACATCTTTCAGGCTACACCTGAATGGTCCATTAAGCATATTGAAACGAAGACAAAAGTCCCTCCACCAGGCAGAATTCTCTACCCTCTTTTTATCCTTGGATTCCTATGAATACAGGGGCATCCTAGAGATACTGTAAGATTTTTCTATACATCTGTGGGTGTTCTTTCTTCCTCTTTTTCTGCCTCCAGCCTCAGAGTCCTGCTATTTACCTCAATGAGACATGCTCTGCCCACAAAGCCATGTGCATGCTGGAGTAGCATGTCAGCAACCTGACATAGTTGTTCTTTTTCCTGAAATTGTATTTTAAAATTGAATCCATTTACTTGTAAGTGACAACTCAAAAGTGTGTCTTTATGGCACACGTGATGCTTTCAGCCATGTGTGTATTGGGAGCTGCTGAATCAGGATGCCCAACACCCACCTTACCTCTCATACTTACTTTGCTTGTGTATGGGAGACAGCATCTAAAATATAACCTCTGAGTTATTTTAAACACACAATTCATTGTTATTAACTGTAGTCACTGTGGTGTACCGTAGATCCCTTGAAGCAATGCTTGCCTCAATGAAAATATGTACACTTTGACCAGCCAGTGTCCAATTTACCCTCCTCCAAACTCCTGAAATAGTATTTACAGTGCATCATCAAAAAGTCGCACTGGCTGGGGGTTTAGCTCAGTGCTTCCACCACCTGCCTCGAAGGCGCAAGGTCCTGAGTTCAATCCCTGGTACCAAAACACAAACAATCAAACAAATGAAAAAAGTCCCACTGCCACGAATCCCCCTCTAAGTCCTCCTCTTGTTGCAACCACACTCATCCCCTCCTCCTCGCCACTTCCTGAAGCAGCTCTGGAGTCTCCGTTCCTGAGGGTCTTTAGTTGCACTGTCCTGGCTGCCTTGATGTCCTCAATTGATTCAAAACATCTCCCTTTCAGGGTCATTTTGACTTTGGGGAAGAGCCGGGAGTGGCACAGGGCCAGATCCAATTACTGAAGTGGATGAGGATACAGGGTCCTGGTTTTATGAGCTACCTTTCTGTTGGATGGCGCTGGGCAGCAGCAGTCACTTAATTTTTTATCCCACTTCATAAAGACCCTCAGGAAAGAGGACTCCAGAGCTGCTGCTGGAAGTGGTAAGAATGATGGGATGGTTGTGTTCAAAGTGAGGGGAAGGATTAGGAAGGGGATTCACGGTAGTGTGGCTTCTACTGTGATATTTGTTAATGTAAGCACAACTTCAAGGAAGAGAAATTCATTTTGGCTATTAAAAAATCACAGCTCACTCCAAGGCAGAAGTGTCATGGTGGGAGGGTGTGGGTAAAGGAGAGCTGCTCACCTCATGGCAGTCAGGAAGCAGAGGGACAGGGAGGGCAGGGTGGCTCATGTCCTTCAAGCCACACCCCAGGCGCTCCTCTACAGCACCTCCACCTCTGAGTCCTCAGTGGGAAGAGTCCTGTCTTTCAGGAAAGATCTAAGGAAGGGACTAGCTCCTCTGGCTGGCCTCTCTCTGGGCTGCCCTTGGCAAAGAGCTAGGCTTGGTGCAGCCCCATCCTGAAGACTGAGGCGCAGGGAGGAAAGAGGCAGCAGAGGTCCGTGCAGGATTCTGACAGCCTCTGCAGGTGCACCTCAGCCACCGGGGGTGAGTCTAGAGAGAGTACTTGGAAGGCACAGGTGGAGGTCCCTCATCCCTGGCAATTCCTGCCAGGAAGTGCACAGAAAGAGCCTGCACAGCAGGTGAAGAAACAAGGGAAGCTGCCCGGGGGTCCAGATCTGTTGACATATCCAGTGCATTTCTGAACTTTTTTTTTTTTTTTAGTTTATCGGTACATGTTAGGTGTACAGTACAGTTACATTCATCAGTGGGATCTTGTACCTTTACATGATGTGCCTTTGTTCTTATTCTTACCCCTTCTCCAGCCCTCCCTTCACCCCCTCCATCTTCCCTGTTTACAATGACTTTGTTTTCATATTTCTCCTGGTCTCATATTTTTTTCTTTTGCCTTCTTTCCTTTCCCCTACTCCTTCCACTTCCCCTTCTCTTGTAGACCTTTTCTTCCTATTACACAATATCAATTATACATTTTGATCCTTATTTACATTTTTAGTTTTTTATACCAGAAAAACCATTCCATATTTACACGTGTATGTCCTACTAATTTCACTTAAATGTATGGCCTCGATGTGCATCCCGCTAGCTATAAGTCTCTCTAGTTTCTTGTTCTTTATGGCTGAGTAGTACTCCATTTTATTTTTTAAAAATACACAATCTTCTTTATCCAGTCTCTAGTTGATGGGCAATTGGGCTGTTTCCAAGCTTTAACTATTACAAACTGTGCCGCTATAAACATGGGTGCATATATATCACTGTGGTTTGATTCTTTTAATTCTTTTGGAAAGATACCTACCGAGCAGAAGAATAGCAGGGTGAAATGCAATTCTAATCCTAGTTCTTTGAGGTATCTCCATATTTATTTCCACAGTGGTTGCATCAGTGTGCACTTGCACCAACAATGAAAAAAGGTTCCTTTCTCCCCACAACCCCGCCAACATTTGTTATTGGTTGATTTCTTGATAGCAGCCATTCTTTCTGGAGTGAGGAGGACTCAGTGCTATTTTCATCTACATCTCTCAAATGACCAGTGATGTTGAACATTTTTTCATATGTTTATTTGCTGCCTTTATTTTTTTGTCTGAGATATGTCTGTTCATTTCAGATGTCCATTTTTGGGTTGGGTCTTTATATTTGGGGAGGTCTGATTTCTTTTTGAATTCTTTGTATATTCTAGATAGTAACCTTTGTCTGAGGAACAGCTGGTAAAAAATTTTTTCCCACATTGTGGGTTGTCCTTTAGCTCTGTTGATGATTTCTCTTGCAGTGCAGAAGCTTTTTAAAAAAAATGTGATCCCAGCTGTTGATTCTTTGTGCTAGTTCCTGTGCTATTGAGGATTTGTTAATAAAGTCTCTTCCTAGGCCAGTGTCTTCAAGAGTTCTACCTAACTTATCTTCCAGCAAGTTTGGTGTTTCTGCTTTAATATTTAGATCTTTAATTCACTTGGATTTTAGTTTAGTGCAAGGTGAAAGATGTGGATATAGTTTTAATCGTTAGCAAGTTGAAATCCAGTTTTTCCAACACAGTTTATTAAAGAGGCTGTCTTTGCTCCAGTGACGATGGTTGACTCCTTTGTCAAAGATGAGGTATCTGAGTATGTCTGGAGTTGTTTCCGCATCTTTTAATCTGTTTCACTGATCCTTGGATCTGTGTCTTTGCTAGTACCATGCTGTTTTTAATCACAGTGGCTTTGTAATATAGTTTCAAGTTGAGGATTGTGATACCCCCTGCCATGTCTCTGTTCCCTAAAATTACTTTTGCTATTCTAGGTCTCTTCTAATTCCAAATGAAGTTTTGGATTGTTTTCTGTAGTTCAGTGAGATATACTGTTGGGATTTCAATCAGGATTGTTTTCCGTGAACTTCTGAAGCTACTTCTTCAGGGTTTCAATGAGAGCCCAGCTTTGACCTGACACAGGTGCAGGAGGGACCGGTATGGGTGAAACGAGAACCTAAAGCAAGGCTGAATGCTAGCAGCCTTGGGAGCACATTCTAATCTACTAAACATTACAATAAGTACACCCTTACGCTTGTGTTGTTATAAAATAAGTTCATTTTTTCTTCTTATAAAAGTACATAACAGAAATTGCAATGACTACAAAACATAAAGAAAATTTTTAAATTCCATAATTTTACTTTTTCAGAAAAAAAATAAAACTACTGCTGACACTTTGGTATAATATATCAAGACATTTTTTTCTCTCTACTTATGTTGAAGTGTACCCTATTCTAATTTAGGTCATGCTGATCATAAAATTTTTGTTTCATGCGAAGGGCATTTGCACTCCTCTACATTGTGAACAGTTCCTAGTTTACATCTTTCTTTAATGAGCACAATTTTTAGATATTGTATTTTATCCTACCCTTTGGTTAAAAATAATTTTTTGCCATTATCCTTTAACTGGGCTTTCAGTGTTTGTTTGTTTTGCTGGTGACTATATTTGTATCTTTGTCCTAACAAATATTAACATCAAGGCATTATACACAAATACTTCATTTCTATACATTATCCTTTTTCTAACATATTTCTGTCAGCAGAATGACTCCTATTTTCTAATATGCTCATATTGATTACCATTATTTATTCATTCATTTGTTTGTTTTTTTACTTCTTTTGGGGGGGGTCGGATGTTGAAACTATTTTATTTTTTATTTCATTGGTACATTTTAGGTATCCAATACAGTTACATTCATCATGGGGCATTTGTACCTTTACAGGACAGATTTTGGTTCTTATTTTTTCCCCATTCCCCTTCCCTGCCTTTACCCCCTCCACCCTTCCCTACTTACATAGACTTTGTTTCCATTTTTTTTCTTTTCTCTTATGTTTTTTTCTTTCCCATTCTTCCTTTCCCCAACCCTTCCCACTTCCCCTACACCTTTAGACCTCTTCTTCCTATTACACAATATTAATTATACCTTTTGATCCTTATTTACACATTTAGTTTTTCACACCAGAGAAACTATTCAGTATTTACACATGTGTCCTATTCATTTCACTTAAGAGTATTTTTAAATTGACAAATAAAAGTTGCCCATGTCTGTGGTGGGTGTGGCATGCTGCTCTTGGGGTACTGTGGAATGGTTACCACAGGTTAATGGACATACGCTTGGCCTAGTAAAATTAGCAGTTCTTCTGGCACGAGCACTTAAAATCTGCTCTTTCATCAATTTGTAAGTACATAATACATTGTGTTATCTATAGTCACCTGCTGGACCACAGACACCTACAGCTTTTTCGTCTTTCCCAAAGGAAATGTTACGTCATTTAACAAGGTCTTCCCAGTCTCTGCCCCTTTGGCCCCTGGTCTCCCTTTTCCATGCTGCGGCTAAGATTATCCAGATTCCTTATTTTGAGTGCTTATTTTATGCTTACATCAATTTCCAGAAATCTGTGGAAGTAACTGTGACCCACACACACGCATTCACACACATACATATCCTGAATTTACACTGGGACCCTTCTTAAATTTTAGTTTTCTTTTTGGATGGAAATTAGAAATGTGTAGTATCTGTATCACTGAACGTGGAACATCCCATGACAGGAAGTGTGATTGTGCGGAAATTGCAGACAGACAGTGTCTGTGCCTTCGTTTCCTCCTGTGCAAAGTGTGGGCAGACACAGGGTTCCGGAAAAGCTCGGTGGGTAGAAAGTCCCATGCGTTGAGTCCACAAGACTTTTACAGTTGTGATGATTCAAATGTTTTCACATATTGTAAAATGGACAGCCGCAGACATTAAATAATTTTATAAGGAAAATGCAATCCCAGAGTAGAACCCTTTCTGAGTAGCATCTTGTTGCCACGACATAAATTATCTAGCAAACCGAAGCATATTCATCTAAGTCACTCTGCTCAATACTAATCCAGTTGATGGAAAACTGACTTACGTCAGAGGAGTTCAGGCCTGCCTTGTTTTTCGGTACAGCACAGAGTCCGCCAGAGAAAATGCCTTTGATTGTGCATGTGTTTTTGTTTGTTTGGTTGTTTTTGTTTTTGTTTTTGATCATTGGCCTGGCTGGCCAGATGGCTTGCTTGTTATCTTTTCCCTTTTGGTCTCTTAGCTGGAAAATGGTAGCTAGATCTGCAGCATAACCCCAGAAGGGGAGGCTGCTCTGCCCACATCTCCGAAATCTGGTTGTGCTGCTCAGAATCAGACTTTGCTGTTTCTAAAACACGCCGAGCAGAGCCAGGCCTGCAGATCAGACCCGTGATCAGACAGACATGCTGCCTCCATCTGCAAGGTTCCTGTGCATGCATGGTATGCAGAGCAGAAACACACAACCAGAGGACAGCAGAGATCCCAAGTCCCATCCTAGGGGAGGGGGCTTGATGGGGGCATGGAATAAAATAAAATAAAATTTATTTTTAAAAAAAGTAAGTCCAATTTCATTTTACCACTCTTGCCTCCTCTATGGCTATACCTCTTGAAGTGTTATGCTATCTGTGTGATATTTGATTTATGACTCTCCTATAGGCTATGAAGTCTACAAAGGCGGCGAACACGAGATGATGACAGTGACCCACTCACTGTATTGGAAATGGGGGAAGAGCACAGCAAACAGTGTCTCGGAAGTGTCGGTTTCCTCACTCTTAATAAATGTCTGCAGAGCGAAGGGCATTTGCACTACTCTGCATTTCTTTGAACGCGAGCATGGCAGTGGAAAGGACGGAAGGTGTGATTACAAGGCTCCAGGGTTGACTCTCAGCGCCTGCAGTCACTAGCTGTTTCACGGCAAGGTGGCTGAAATTCTGTACTCATCACTTGTTCATCCTTAAAAATGAACTTCTGAGCCAGACATGGATCACGGCCATGATCCCAGCACTCTGGAAGGCTGAAGCAAGAGGATCTCATGTTCACTCCCAACATGGGCAACTTAGTAACTCATTATGAACCTGTCTCACAATAAGAAAAAAAAAATTAAAAATCGAGGCATATAGCTCGGTCCAAAGGGCTTTGAGTTCAATTCTGAGAATTGCAAAGAAAAATTAAAATAGATTTGTGGTGGTAATCAAATGATTGTGCAATCGGGGAGCCCACACTGGACACCACAGAGCTGCTTCTGTGCTTCTGCTGATTCAGATGCTGAAGTCCTAGCTGACTGCGGCACCAGCATTCACCAGGCAGAGACAACGTGAGGTCGAGCCCATTTCGCTCCCTCCGGTCTCACAGTGGCATAACATTTCCTGCTGTCTCCAGCACAGAAGGGTCAGGGACTACACTCCGGCCCAAGAGTGCAGAGGGAATCTCTGTGCATGCATTTCCGTCTGCCCAGGACCGTGCTTTCCACGCCCACGCTCCTGCTCAGGGATAAGTGCGCTGTCGGCTCTTGCAGGGCCCGGTTCGGATGTGAATCACATGGAATCCTGATACGGAACCCTGTCTAGACTGGCTCCACAATGTCCAGTGCCTCCTAGCACTGCCTTTCCTCTTCTACAGACCGAGCGCCATTGCTCTTGTGGGTGGCTCTGATGGCCCAGGTCCAGGGAGAAGCACTATGTTCTCCTGAGCACATTGGAGGATGTGAGGAAAAAAGAAGGAAAACTAATTTGTTGAACTTCTCAGATTTGAGGATTATTTGTCATAGCAGTTCCACCATGCCGACTCATTAGCGATACATAAATAGAAGAAAACACAGAGAATATATGCACAATTATTATCAAATAAAATATTAAAAATCCACCCAATCACGGCTGCACACCTGTAATCCCAGCACTCGGGAGGTTGGGGCTGGAGGATCACTGCATGTTCAAGGCCATCCTGGGCTACACAGTGAGCTCAAAGCCAGCTTGAATTAGACAGCGAGGTGCTATGTTGAAAACACCAAAAAGTAAAAAAAATTTAAAAATCCAACAAACTTGACTTACCCTCCAAAGAGGAGCAAGGAAGAATTGTGTAAATAATGCACTCATGGGTATACTTTATTTTGGTTTATGTTTAAATCAATTAATCTGTCTCCTAAGTTTTCATAAGAAAAAACAATCCCATAATACACATTCAGGCAACAACTGTGTATGCTTTTAAAGTCCACTTGAACTTACTTCCACAATTTTCTTCGAGACTATTCTGTCAGCTTCAGGATGATGAGTTCAGATTCCTCATTTGGTCTCCACCTTTGCTGAAAAATAAAACAATTTCAATTGAATTTAAAGCAAAGTTGCCACGAGATTGATGCTCCTCTGAAGCAAACAGTATTCTCTACCCAACACTTTTAAAGGTAAAATTCTTTTCAAAGTTTACATGGCAAAATGAACAGTGTGCACTTTTATATAAAACTTTAAAAGTCTACCCAGAATCACACCTGAGAGTTGAATGAATACAGTGATGCTCCATTCCTGAATGCTCCTGTTCATGAACAATGCAGTTCACAAATAGGAACATTAGAATAAGTTTTGCTTCCGTTCTGGAACTCCACATCAGGGGAGGAGCACGACCATGGCCTCCTTCCTAGAGTAGAAGAATGCGTTAAGTTTGCCATCCGAGGTGCCGCTGTACCTAAAAGCTGTGTGCTGCAGATTTTCGATCGCAACATTTGTCACTGTGACTCCACTAAGTTGGTAAAATGAGTTCATGCTCCAAACCATAACCGATTCATTATTTAATCCAAGTTCCTAGTTCCTAGTTCTCTGTCCAGAGAAGTGGCCAACTGAGAGTATCCAGTCACTGTGCACAGCCTGGGCCAGAATCTGCTGTGTGAGAAATCCTGGCCTGGGGGGTCTTCTCCATCATCTGCAGCATTGACTGTTGTCATCCCGTGTTATGCAGTACAGTTATTTACTCTTTGAAGAGCATATATTAGTGTCCTGTTTCTTTCATCCTCTCTACAATACTGTAGGATAAGCAGGTGATGGTTATTTTGATGCATGAACTCGCCTGGCTACGGAATGCCCAGGTAACTGGCAGAGGCCATCTCTGATATGTCTGTGAAGGTGAGCACGCAGTGCACTGGGGTTGGTGAGTGGAGTAAGGCAGACAGCCCTCCCTACCATAAAGGAGCCTGAAAAGAGCACAAGTGAATTCACGGCCCCCGCTGCAGCTGAGCCACCTGCCCCACCTTCTCTTGGACATCCCAGCTCCTTGTGCTCAGGCCTGCAGGCTCAGACTCATTCCACCATTGGCTTTCACCTTTCTCCAGCTTGCAGAGGGCAAACTGTGGAGCTCTCTCCATGGGAGGCTCCTGTGATAAAGCTCTTATACATGTACTTTCTATGAGAAAATACAGAATGACAGATGACTTCTGAATGTAGCAAATGCTTACAGCCAAATTGTGGTGTGATTACAAAGGAGAGTGAAAGTTTAAATTTTTTAAATGCAACAATAAAAGACACACTGCCGTGAATTCCCCCTCAAAATCTTCACTCTCACTTTGAATACACTATTGCCCTTGGTAGTACTTTCTGCAGTAGCTCTGGAGTCCCCTTTCCTAAGGGTCTTTACTTGTGAGGGCCTGGCTACCATGACTTCTTAACTGATCCAAGAACATTTCCCTTTCACAGTCATTTTGACTTGGGAAAGAGTCAGAAGTCATAAGGTTCCAGACCTAGTGACTAAGGTAGATGAGGAAACAGCATCATGTTTTTGTGAGGCTGGCTTTCAGTTGAATGGCACTGTACAGCAGCATTCACTGTACTTTTTATCACACCTCATAAAGACATTCAGAAAAGAGGACTCCAGAGCTGCTGCAGAAAATGTAAGAACAATGGGATGAGTGTGTTTTAGGCGAGGGCCACTGTTTTGAGGGGAATTCATGGCAATGAGTATTTGTAACAACTTTTCAACTTAAATTTCAATATTCACTCTATGTTTAAGAATTCAATCATTATCTTGTAGTAGTACACATTTGCAGTACATTATTGCATTCACATGGGGAGTTGGTTCACCACGTTAGTTCAACCATTCCTCCAGAATGCAGATGGGGGCCCATATGAGAACCCCAGTGCCCAACATGTTTGGTCAGGCACCACCACCAAAGCAAGACCTCCAGGTAGACCAGATGCCCCAAACCCTAACTCACCCAAAAATCCTCTGTGTCACGTGGCCTGCCTTTCCTTGCGGGCCTTACTGTCTGTGTAGCTCCCCCTAGTGTGTGATAGAGATATTGGCATCTTCAGAAAACCCTAGCTCTCACCTGGTCTTTTTCCTAATGAGTTATGAACAAGTCAAATTTCAGGATTCCTAAGATGCTTCCTGGGACAGCATGGGAGGCAGCAATACTACACATGGGCAAAAAAGGGACATAAAGCTTAGGGAGAGTATAATGTAGGAAAGCAGAGAATCTGTTTTTAAAAAGACAATATAAGGCTAAAATGCATATATTGGCCAATGATTCCTATCTAAAAAACACAAAGAAAAACATTCTGTGAACTCTGAGAGGACTATTTTAAAGCAGAAGAGAGATTGTTAACTTATAAACTTAGTTACAACTAAATTTCACCAATGTATCACAGTGATCAATAGAGGCACAGATGACTCTTGCTTATTGTATTTGTGTCCAAAATGACAATTTCTTGGAATCAGACTCTGAAATGAGGGAAGGAAAACTCCAAATTTTGATTAAGTTAATTTCTAAAACAGCCTGCAGGGTGCACTCACAAGGGACCGGCGCTGTTATTAAACAGGAGCTTTGGCTTCTCATGCTCAGCGCTCCCTGAGTTGGATAGTTTTCCTCCTGTAGTATTTCCCCAAGATGGGGAGGGGTGGTGGTTAGGAAGCTGATTGCAGAACCCCTGAGCCATCCCACCAAGCCCTTCCTCTTCCCGATGCAAGCTCAATCTGGGGATTCCAGTTTCTCTTTCATTTATGACACATAGCAATGTCCAGATTCTTAAAACACGATTTCACCAAATTTCTGAAACATGTGGAAAGTGGTCTGTGATGTATAAATATTTTACAAAATGAGTATTTGTAGTGGCTCAAATACATGGACTATGCTGCTTTTCAAGGAAAGGAACAAGGCTATTGTTCATTTCTTTATGTCAAGTAGTTTCAACTCTAGCTGGAAATATAAGTCACACACACACACAGGAAGAAAAACATTGAATCAAACATGGATAATTGGAAATCAGCAGGGTGCTGTGCTAGAAAAAGCAGAGATGTTAGTTCAGAGAACCCTAGACTAAAATCTCAGTGTACTGTTCACAAGCTCTGGGGTGTCCTTGAATTCGAGTGTCCGATTCTCCCCTGGGAAGGTACCCTTGTTGTGGCAGTGAGAGGAGATGTCATTGTGAAGCCCATGGGAAAGCTGGGCACATGAGAGAGACGCTGACTCCCTGTCCCTGGTCTTCCCGAGGATCTATACTGCATCCATAGACCTTAGGACCCCCTGTTCACAGCCTGCTTTGAAACAAGTATGTGGCTGACATAGGAATTGGCCAACAGCGGGCATTTGCTGCAGATGGAGCCTGGGAGGCAGGGTGGCTTTCCATGTGGCAGAGCAGGTTGGCTGGGGCTCCCCACCTGGGGCTCTCCAGGGTGTGGGTGCCGTGGTGGAAGGTTTGAATCTGCAGGGAAGATGCACAGGTGGAGGAAAGCCCAGGAGAGATAGAAGGAAAGGGGCTTCTCCGGGCTGCACTCCCTGGTAGAGCAATTCTTCCCAAGTAACAGGACCAAACTAGTTAGTGTCCATCCTGTGAAGATCCACTGTCTCTTCCTTTCAGGGAGTGGCCAGGCAGGGGCAGGAAGAGGCTTGGGAACTCACCTGCTCAGTCTCCACCTGTCTGGGCAACATCCAGAAGAGAGAATCAAGATCACTCAGCGAGCTTCCAGGTCCTCCCTGGCTCAGGGCATAAACATAAAAACCAGCTTCGGAGGTGTGGTGTTTCTCCCCAGCTCCCGTCCAGACCCGGCTCTGCCCACCCAACTGTCTGCCTTCCTCCACCCTAGAGCCCTGTGTGTAGTGAACAGATGCAATGTTTTCCTCCAAGCCACTTGTTCTTTCTCCACTCTGCACGCATGCTTAGAAACCCACCTGCACGTACTTAGCCTCCCGTCTTGCTACTCACTCTCCCTTTCTCTTCCGAAGCACAGCTCTTCTCTAATTCCATCCCACAGTCTTGATTTAAGAAGGATCATTCCTCCTCCTGTTTACTTTTGCTATGCGGAAGAAAGTATTGACTGGCTGTACACACCTGTTATCTCAGCACCCCGGCAGGCTGAGGCAGGAGGATCTCAAATTGGAACCCAGCATAGCCAACTTAGTTGCTGGCAAGATTCTATCTCAAAATACAAAATAAAAGAAGGCCTCGGGATTTAGCATAGTATGAATACTCTGGGTTAAAACTCTAGTACTAGAAGATAAACAAATTAAACTACTTACACTCCATACTATATCACAAAGCCTCACACCTTAACAATGGCTAACATCTACTGAGAACTAACAATACACTGGGTACCCTGCTTAGTATTTTCCATACACTATTATTTTATTTATTCCCCATAACACTCTGCAATTTAAGGTGTATGCTCAGGCTCATGCTGAATTAACTGAGCCTCTGCATTGTGAAGTCCAAGGTCGCGGAAATGTATCCAAACAAGATGGTAGACATCATGCAGTCGGGGCCTGGGGAAGCCAACTTCTGGTCCTCTTCCTCCTTCCAGAAAGGAGCTGTGCTGGGGGTCAGATGAGCCTTTGTATATTATCGAGGCTCCTACAGGTTAGAATGCAGCCAAACACCTATGCTGTCCAAGGTTGAGAGACAGAAGTAAACCAATGTCAATGTGGACAGTGGGAACTTGGGTGCATTTCATAAGGAAATTCACTCTTTGGACCATTCCATATTCCTCACACACACGGTGTGATACTTGCCTTATACAACCCCACCCACTCTTAAACTGGTACACAACTGATTCTGTGAATGCTGGAGACCTATGTTGCTGTCCATATTTTGTCTCATATTGTTTGTTTTATCAAATTAGTCCCAAGTTCAGTTCCATAAGTAGCAATTTTGGTGTTTATCAGAACATCAACCTTTGCTACTCCAGGTCTTTAAAACATATATATTTTATTTTTTCCCAGGAATAGTAAGCAAATGGGGTCGATACAAAAGCAGAAAAATAATGCTGTGCTTTAAACCACTATCCCATGGTTTCCCCTTGTTCGTTGCCTGTCCAGTCTACCTGATCCTTTGGAAGTAAATAGCAATGGAGGGAGGGGCCAGAGATTTGACTTAGTGGTTACGCGGCCTGCCTCACAAGTTCCATCCCCGGTGCCACCAAAAAAAAAAAAAA
>NW_022900937.1:35043882-35050659 GCF_012274545.1 Fukomys damarensis | reverse complement strand
CCCCGGTGCCCCCAAAAAAAAAAAAAATCAAATTAATGAAGGGAAGCGAGTGTGTGTCCATCATGAGGTATATATTTCCACATATTTCACTATCTATCAAGAAAGCAAAGTCAGACATCTTTAGAGACAGGCACAGGCAGCTGCACAAAGTCTTTCTGCATAGTAATTTATGTAGCTAAGGCATATGTGAATTAATTTTCATTATCAAGCCAGCAGATAGCAAGAGTCAGGCCTGAACCACCATTCCCTTGGTATAAGGAAGGAAATCGCCCTGACCACAGATTGGGTGTTTTCTCAGGGGTCCAGGTACACCTTTGACAGATTTTGGCTAGGAGAATGAATTTTGATCCCAGACCAACCTGCCAGTTGCTTCTGCTCCTGCCTCTTGATGAGGGGCAATTGTGATTAGACAGATGCCCTTGTCTGTGATCTGGTCCCCTTCCCCTTAGCCATGATTCACTCTGACAAGGAAAGTTTAAAGGCAACAAGTACAATATGATAAATACTGTCCATGACCGCATAGGGAGCCCGGCTAAAAGCTTCCCGTCACTGTTAATAACACTGTTTAGTTTGTAGGTTCCCCTGGAATTGCTTTAGCTGCGAATGGGAAAGACTGAGAGCACCAACTTTCAGGAGGGCCTCCCTGCACGATGCTTGGCTCCAGCAAAATCTCCCCCTTGTACCTGCCCTGCCTTTGAGATGTCCCCTGGGACCAGACAGTCAAACACATGGCACTGAACCGCTCAGTCTCCACTCCTCAGCTCCCATTTTGTCCATTTTACCTAACCAGCCCATCATTCTCACCTCTGAAAAGCTGGCTTGACCTTCCCACACCTGCCAGAATGGGTGGCAGGGGTGTGGAGATGGAGGGGTTTTGGCAAGGGGACCAGAAGAGGATGGGTGTAGAGTTGCAAACAGAATCCTTTGAAAAGATGCTAGAGTCATCCCTGGGCTTCAAGTATAAACCTGGGAGGTATAGAAGATACAGGGAATTGAAGCAAGTCTCCCAGAGGGGAGAGCAGGCAGAATCCTGGAAGTGGATATTCATGGCTTGTGAGAGAGCAGTCCTGGTTCTTTTTTTTTTTTTTTTTTTTTTTTTTTTTTTTTCTGGAGGCTGGAGAGGGGAAAGGGCTGGAGACACAGAAGACATCAGCCACCAAAGGCTCGGTGGCCCAAAAGGTCAGAATTCTAGCAACTGGGTGACAGCTAACAGGATGTTGGAAGCTTCTTAAAACTAATTTTGTTTTGAAGCCAATGCTTGTGAAAACTGCTTGCTTTGATTTGTCAAATGTGCTTATGTGTGCTGATCTAGGTTGGTCCACACATCTCTGAGACAGTTGTACAACCTCCTGAGAGTGGGCTTCTGGGAACTGAATGCCACGGGTGAAACGAGCCCCGGGATGAGTTTCCACCTCCAATACCAGCTGGAGCTACGGTAGCATTTTCTTTTCTCTCTCCCAAGTCATGAAAAGCACTTCACATCATTATTGCCTTTCCTCTGATGTTTCGGAGGCATAATCGGGTGCACGTATTACTGTGCTTAATTTATAAATATCGACATCTGACACTTTGGTCATGGAATCTGCTAAAGATAGAGCGGATTGGCGACTGTTGGGAAATGACACGTCCTTATCAGCCATTTTGCATTCACATTGCCACGTAAATAAAAATGATATAAGCACCTCTCTCTCCCTCTCTCTCTCTCTCTCTCTTTAATTGATCACAGATGGTGAATATTTTTACATTGACTTACACTTTTAAAATAACTTGTACCAACATAGTATATGAGTTTCCAGCTTAGCAAAGAACTAGCAAAAGGAAAAAGCAGGAATATAGCACGTGTCATTATTATATGATGAGAGGATACTTTCTCCACATTGCTATGGCAGAATCCTTTTCTTTTGGGGCCTCTAAGATGGGAAAAACATTGAAGTATTTGGAACAAGGTAGGGAGGGTCCAGGTTCCAGAGGAGCAACAACAACTGCATAGCTAAGTGTTTTAGGGGGTACATCACAACAGCTACAGAGTCTGGTGAGGGGCAAAGCACTGTGTCTACAGTGACTTACTTTAATCAGAGTGACTTTAAAATGCCTGTTCCTATCTGTCTTTGTATATATTATATTTATTTATATTTGATATTAAATAGCTGGGTGTGGTGGCACATGCCTGTAATTCCAGCACTTGGGAGGCTGAGGCAGGAGGAATTGCTGTGAGTTTGAGACCAGCCTGAGCTACATAGTGAGTTCCAGGTCAGTCTCAAATACATAGTGAGACCCTGTCTCAAACCCCCTCCCAAAAAAATCTATTTGATATTAAATAAACAGGTAGATAATCAGAGAGGGAAAATAAGTTAGGCATACACATATGCAGGCCATGATAATTTTCAAAGTTGGGATCATGGCATGTTACCTTTATGGAAATTCTTGAATCATTTTCATCTTCATCTAACAGAATTAAAAAATTAACTGAAAGAATCCATCCTTACCATCTCTTCTCAATATTTGCTTACAGAAAAGGCTTTAAATGTTAGAAAAATGATTATGTAAAATAGAAGTGGTCACCAGTATGTTTCAGGTTAAATCTTTGTCTCAAGTTTGCACGCGTTGTTTTGCAACTAAATAAAAGGTGTAGCGGGGGAGTGGAAGGGTAGGGAAAAGGAAATAAGGGATAAGAACAAATATGAGAAAAGGAACAAATGGAAACAAAGTCTTTGTAAATAGGGAAGGGTGGAGGGGGTAAAAGAAGGGCAGGGGAATGTGGAAAAAATGAGAACCAAGTTCTGTCATGTAAAGGTACAAGATCCCAATGATGAATGCAACTGTACTGTATACCTAAAATGTACCAATAAACTCAATAAGATAAAAAAATAAAGCAACTAAACAAATAAGTTCCTCACATTTCCTCTTCCTCGCATCTTGATTTGTTAAATTATAATTCGATTGCATTCCATCAAAGTTATATTCAGCCACAATTGTGCATCTCCTGATCAGTATTTAAACTGATTCAAAGTTACTTAGACTTTTTCCCAAAATGCCTTCATTCCAGCCACTTCTTTGAGGACTTCTTGCAGATCGCATTTCACCACCACTGAGTGTGAACAGCTCGTACACATGTGCTGCCTTTGTACAGGCTGCATCTCTGGTTGGCAGAGGCACAAGGGTCCTGCTCTTTCCCTCAGGAAATAGTGTCCTGGGCTGAATGTGCTGTAGGAGGTGGGGCCTGGTGGGAGGAGGTCACTGGGCTGTGCATTCCATCCCCAGCTCCTCCTTGCTATCTACTTCCTGGCTGCCATGAGGTGAGCAGCTCTCTTCCGCCAGGCCCTTCACTCTGCCATTTATTCCTTGCTGCCAGCCAACAATGGACTGAGTCTACTGAAACTGCGAGCCAAATTAAACCTCTCTCTTTTTTTTTTCTTTTTATTGAGTTTATTGGCACAATCTAGGTATACAATACAGTTACATTCATTATTGGGATCCTGTTCCTTTACATAATAGGTCTTGATTCTCACTTTTTCCCCTTGTCCCTTCTTTTCAGTTATGAGTCATTTATTTTGTCCCAGTAATGAGACAGCTGACTAATACCCTCTTCCAGATTGTGTAAGACAGGATTCTGCCAAGAAAAAGAACCATGTGCTCTTTCTCTCCCCCTCCCTATCACCCTCCCTCCTCTGAATTACTGAGATGAAGGGGTCCTGTGTTCCCTCCTGGAGGCCCAGGGAAGCCCAGGCTGTGTTCCAAGGCTGAAGGAGTGGTGAGCTGATGGTGTAGCTGTGGGTCTCACTCTGGAGGGCTATGTGTCAGGGGAAGTAGGATCCTCTGCAGAAGAGGGACGTGGATGAACTGGGCCCAGGACTGGACTAGAGCACCAAAGTTGTTGAGGAGTTGTCCAGTGGGAGGCTGTGGCAATGTGCGGGGAGGGAACACTGAATTCGCCATAGAAAAGTGGGGACCCAACTCAGTGACATGAACTTTCAAAGTGGCATTGCAGGCAGGAAGCTTGTTCCCATGTGCATGTCGTGTAGTGACCACTTTAGTCCTTCCCTGAATGGTCAGCCTCGGGGTCAGCTTAAATATCAGAGCACTAGCAGACCAGGGAGCCTGTTGTTGCCAGCGAACAGTCCAGCAGTAGAGCAGGGTGCCCCAGGGGTCACACAGCCTGAAGCTTCACTTCCTCTCCAAAACAAGATAACGCTGTCATCATCCCTGTGACAATAATGCAGGTAGAGAAGGAAGGAATGGAGATACTGGGAAGCAATAGCTGCCGCACACAATCGCGCTATCCTTGTCATTATTTTACACAACTGAGGTTTATACCTTTCTCTTTCTGCTACAGTACTCTTGGATGCAAGCTGAAGACCAACTTTACTGATCATGCTTTGAGTCAGATTAGATTACAATGTATCACTGCTGGCACTGGGTCAGAAAAAAGCGGTCCCTAAAGATCTAATTTCTAACCCCACCTCTTCTGATGTAGCTGTAATTCGCATCTCCAACTTGGTGCTGGCTGCAGCATTACCTTTAGTAAGGTTGGGCATCTACAGCAATGCCCAATCGATCAGCAGGCCCACGGCTTCTTTTTCTTTGGGAGAAGATGCCTGGTGATGGCCCTATTCTGCTTGCACACTCTTGTTTGTACCACGCCCAGAACCAGGCCCCGTCATCATGACAGCCCAGATTCCGCGAGGTGTCCAGCTGTCCCCTTCCACCCTGTCCTCTGGTGTGGACCTCTCCCTCACTGTACACCCTGCTGTGCTGCCTTCATTTTATTGGAGTACAACTTGATAGCTAGATGCCTTAGTGTAGTTTGCTATGGCTCTCGGTCAATTCCCGAGTCTAGGGGATTTTTCAGAACAGCAGAGGTTTATTGAGTTGTTGGTTCTCGGAGGCTAGGGTGTCCAGCAGGAGCATGATTCCAGGAGTTACCTGGCTTCTGATGCAGGCTGCCCAGGGAGCGATCACAGCAAAGCGCATCACCAGGTGAGGCAGGGCTGTGGAAGATCTCACTTCTTATAAAGCCTCTAATGTCACCATGGGGCCCATTCCCAGGGTCTCGTCCAATCCTTATTGCCTCCTAAAGACCCCACCTCCAAACGCCATGGGGATTGGTACCACATGTTCAAATCATGCGTCATCTTTCTATTCAGCTATTGCACACTCCTTGCCACCCGCTCCTCCCCTCCTCCCCAAATCGTTTGAATACCAGTTCTTTCCTGAATGAAGTTGTGTGTTTAGTGCACCTCGATGTCCTTTGTGTTCTGTTGAGTTTTTAAAATTACGCTTCTTGACTTTCAAAGAAGGAAAAGAAGAAGTAGGATGGGCAGCTTTCAGCCTGGTTTCTGTATCCAGCCTTGGAAGGCAGAGGCAATGCAGGCCTTATCGTTGAATGAGGAAGGAATCACAGAAAGGGAAGCTTGGGGTTTTATTTTATTTTGGTTTGAGTTTTCGTTTTACTTGCTCACCTGGTCAGAACACGGTTCATACTTGAACTTCATCTGGCAGGAAATAGAGCTCAGCGGCAGAGGAATTCTCACTCACCTCGGAGCTCTCGGATCCTTCCCCCAGGCTTTTGTGTCCACCCTTAGGCAGCAGAGCAGCAGAGCACAGAAGTCAGAGGGGATGGGATTCTTCCCTGGGGAAGCCTGGCAGGGCACAGAGCTATGTAAACATCTGACTATTTCTTTTTTTATTATTATCATGATGATGTGAAGAAAATTCAGCAAGGTCTTTCAGTTCATCTGGATTATTTCTTTGGAAAATTTTGTGCTTTAGCCTGGCTCTTTTCTATTTTCTGTCATTTGCTTTTATTATTTTTATCACCATTTTATACATTGAACATCAGATTGTAGCAAGAAGAAAGAAATCTATTTATTTGGGCCTGGAGGCAGAATTCTGAATATATATTCCTCTCTAGTAGACCCTAACCAGAGAGGCTTTTCTTAGAGCTGCTTTTATTAGATTTCCTGGAAGAAAGCAGAAGAGATTTGCTGAATTACATCCCTAACTCAAGATCAGACGGAAGGCAGTCACAGAACTTTCAGATGCGTGCAGGCAGGGACCATTTAATACCCTTCCTGACGGCAGAGTCCATCCTGTGTGTTTCTGACTGCTATCAGAGATGACAAGCCTTTCTTACGCAGGCCGAAAACCTCTGAGTGTCTTAGCCATTTGCTTTGCTCTCTAAAGCAATAACAGACATTAACAGGGCATGAGGATGTACAGATTCCATGTGTGTGTCTGGAGCCACCCATTTCTTACAATCATTCCCTGCAAGAGCCATGCTGCATTAAATTTCCAGATTCACAAAGGTTCTGCTCAGCCCAATGCCTTCATATGGATGGTGACAACCTATAGATGCAGTAGTATAAGGAGACCCCGATTTTATATGGTTCTTTTTGCTTCAGTGCAGATGGTAGCTATGTGGTCAGGAAAATGAAAGCACAGCTTTGTCTCCTCCCCCTTGTTCCATGCTGTTCCCTAGGAAGGTGACCCCCAAACAAAAGACAGCAAGGCTTCTGTGTGGGAAGTGCCACTTAGGGAGGGGCATCTTCAGAGGTCATTGTGCACATTCTGTGTGTAATGCAGTATTATAGATCGGCTGGGATTATCGGGGTTTTCAGGCCCATTCATTGTTTCTCCGAGACCATGGGTCAGGGATGCTGACGTTTCACAGCCCGGCTCAGAAGCTGTCTCGGCCTTCCTTGGATTGGCTGGACCCCTCTCCAGCCTGATACTTATGTGTGCCTCTGTGTGTGTGGGTGTGTGTGTGTGTGTGTGTGT
>NW_022900937.1:35004022-35043619 GCF_012274545.1 Fukomys damarensis | reverse complement strand
TGTGTGTGTGTGTGTGTGTGTGTGTGTGTGTGTGTGTGTGTGATTGGGACTGAACCCAGGGCTTTGCACTGAGCTACAACCCCAGCCGTATATAGGTATAGTTTGGAGACAGGGTCTGCATAAGTTGCTAAGTCACCCAGGCTGGGCTTGAATGTGCCCCCTCCTGCCTCATCCCGCTGATGCCCAGATTGTAGTTCTGTGCCACCGCCTCCAGCTTGGAGGGTCGTTTGGAAAACGTCCCTTTGTGGGCCTGGGTGGTCCTCTGTGTCGTCACCCCAGAAAAGCCCCTCAGGTCAGCGCTGGTGTGGACTTAGCTCAGCACCGCAGCACCGAGCTCCTCCCGGGTTGCTCCGGCGGGCGCTTCCTGTCTCCCACTCAAGCTTAGAACCTTAGTGTGGCGACCCTGCAGCACCCACAGAAGCCAAGACACCAGAGGCCCTTCGAGCTGCTGGGCTCCTTCCCCTCAGGACACCTACCTCGCCACTTGTGCTGTTCTCTCTTCGTTACCTTTATCCTAGAAATCTCCTCACCTCACAGTGCAAGATACTGTGTTGGTTTGGGAAGCTGAACCTATGTGAGGGATTCTCAGATCAGCAACTCCACCAGGGGCCAAGAAACCAGTGTATATTAATGTGTCCCTGTGTCATACGATAGCTTCTTACCCTCCCTCGGGCAGCTGTGTTTTGGTCAAAGGAATGAAACTCTAGAGATAGATGTGGTGGCCCACAGGACTGTGATCCCAGCACCGTGGGAGGCTGAGGCAAGAGGATTGTAATTCAAGCCCAGCCTGGGAAACTCAGTAACTTAGGGAGACTGTATCTCAATATAAAAAAAAAAATGAAAAAGAATTTTAATTCTTGTAATTCAGTGTAATGGCTCTGTGATCCCAGCTATTCCCCTTCTTGGCATATTCCAGAAAGAATGAACAGAATCCTACCACAGGAATACATGTGCACCCCTGTTTGTAACCACATAGTTCTAAATCTTACAAACAGCCCAAATGCCCATCGACCCACAAATGGAAAAAGAAGATGTGGGGTTTTTTTTTAAATAAATGAAGTACTACTCTGCCATAAAAAAGATAAACATGCCATTTCTAGTTGAATGGATGCAGACCATACTCCTAAGTGAGATAAATCAGACAACATATTTAAATCCTGCATTGTTTCCCTGGTGTGAGAAAGCAAAAGTGGAAATAAAGATCAAAATGTGTAATAGATATTGGGAAATAGGAAAAAAAAATGTTCAAATGAGAAGGGGGACAAGGGAGAGGGGAGAGAGAAAGGAAGGAAGGGACAGAAAAAAAGGAGAATACAAGGAAAAAATGGAGAAAAAGTCCAGAGGCGTCAAAGGGAGGGGAATGGGGAAAAAAGAAGCAAGATGTACCACATACAGGTGCAAATTCCCTATGAGGAATGTGATCATTATGTATAGCTAAATGTATCAATAAAGGTGCTGTTTTTTTAAAGGAGGACAGAGTGTTTAATTCACAGAGCCACAACTTCAACCTCAGAACGTGAAAAGTCCGTGTGCCGTTCTGAAATAAATGTTCTATTTTGGAGCAGAGTAAGAAAGAAAACGTGCACATTCAGCCCACACCCCCAGAACGTGATTTTCAGGGGGCAGCTGGAGAACACACAGAGTGCTCAGAGCTGAGCTGTCCAGCGTCAGGCTCAGAGGGGCCCCTCATTCGGAGGATGAAGAGGCTGGATCCCCTGCCGGGCCCTCGCTCCCAGGTAATCCGTGTGAGCGAGCGCAGGGATCACAGTTCTTGCGATGAGAAGGTATCTTAGGAGAGGAATGGCTCCCTTTTATAGCCAGCAAGGCCAGCCTCATCTAGCCATGCAGGAGCGACTCCAGGATCCAAATGGGGTCGCTCCTCAGTCTGGTGACACCATGGGATGGGCAGACGTAACAACCACTGGAACAAATACTGCTACCACAGATTTAGGGGAGCTTGGCTGGCCAGAAAGTAAGGAAGCCACAACAGGTAGGAGGGCGGGTGTCACGCGGGCTGGATTTGGGCCGCTGGAATGGATTCCATGGGCCCCTGTGAGCAGGAGGACACACACGGGCCTAGGCTGGAAGAACCGGGTTGCTCTCTTGAGCGTCAGGAAAGCAAAAGTTCTTAATCCACGGCAGCGACGAGGCAACCAGGAGGGGCCGCAGACCCCACTGAGCCAGCTCCAGCGGACAGCATCTCTACGTAACGGAGCGAAGTGAAACAGTGGACACCAAGGGCTAAGCGCTTCCCGGAAAGGAGCAGGAGCCCAGCCGAGGGCTCCTTCGCTGGCTGCCGGATAGGGAGCGTCTAACCACCCTCTTCCTGGAGGAGGCTTTGCTCTTCCATGGGAAGCATCCGTCAGTTCTCTGGCTCCGCTGGGATCCTGGGGGTGCCGCAGTCTCGGCCTCAGGCCCTGCGGAGGGGGATCCCAGCTCCGCTCGGGTCAGAGAAGAACCGGATCCCACGCGGCTCAGCATGGAGTCCTGGCTGTCTTCCTAAGCTGTCTTCTGGGTGAGGATCAGTACGTATCCCGAGATGAGTTCTCCATCAGCCAGATGGAGCTGCCAGCTGCCAGCACCGGCTGTGCTCACACTGGGAAACGCCGCACTGTGGGCGGGTCATCGGCCCAGCCTCGGCGATGACAGGCACCTCAGGGCCACAGCAGGCTGCGGCTTGACCTCCGTCCCGCAGGACAGTGACAGTCTAGCAGTCTGAGCGCTGCGGCTCTGGCATCCGGAACAAGGGACAGAAAACCAAACCAAGACGGATGCAGGCAGGATGGGGAGAGAAAGCAAGGGTTGTGGAGATCTTGGGGGTGCGTGCTGGGACAGGGGTGCCGTTGCAGTGTCACCTGACACTGGCCAAGGTCCTTAGCCTGCTGCACCCCTGGAGGCCCAGAGTGTGGGGCTCCCGGTGCTAACAGGTGCTGAGGCCCCTCTCAGGACTGAAGCCTCCCCCTAGGACGGGGAGGGCCGAGTGGCACCGCAGGTCTGTTCCTTTTGCCTGTGTTTGCCTGCCTCCCGGACTGGGGATGGGAACCAAAGCCTTCGCGTTCAGCTACATCGCTAATCCTCTTCCAAATCTCCATTTTCACACAAGGGCTCACTAAGTCATTAAGTGGCCCACACGGGGCTCCAACTTGCAGTCCTCCTGCCTCAGCCTCCCAGGGGGTTAGGATTACAAGAGTGCTCACCTATTCCCCTCCCCCTTGAGTTTGGTTTGGTTCCTCTGCTAAACGCAGCCCGCACACAGGATGCCCAATCTCCCATCTGACCCACGCAGACTTGGCTGAAGTTTCCAATCAGCACCTTTTCCTGGTTCGGGCCTGTGTGTCTCACATCTGAAATTTCAGTCCTTTATTCTTCTGCAGTATTTTGTTTTGACATATTTCTGACTTTAAAAAATATTTCCAGAACAGAATAGTACAACGAATTCCTGGAGACGGTTTACCCAGACTGTTCAAACGATAGCGGTTTACCTCATCTGTTCCTTCCATTCAGCTTTCTTTGCCTCAGTCTCTGTCTCTCCGCATCTCTTTCTCTGTCTCTGTCTCTACCTCTGTCTCTCAGTCTCTGACCCCTCTCGTCCCTCACGTCTACACTTACATCTGTAAAAATTTTCTGAGCTTTTGAAAAGTTAATTTCAGACAAGATACCCCTTCATCCTTAAAACTTCAGGGTGAATGTGGGAATCTTCAAAAGGCGCCAATTATTTTGCACAGGTGCTATTTGATTATCAAGGTCAGACGTGAATGGCCTCATTCTGTTATGCAATCAAGAGAACGTATTCAAATTTCACCAATTAAAGACTGGAAGCCCACCTTTGTGTAGCAGCTTTCTCACTTCCTGTTCGTCTTCTGTCTCCCTGTGATGGCTCGGAACCTTCATTTTTGGGGGTTGGGATACATCCAAGGCCACCCCAAGTCCTTCTGGGTGCACTCGTGAGATTCTCACCTCAGTCTCAACTTCCTTTCATGGGGAAGAGTGGGCCCAGAGATTTGAGCCTCAGAGTCCAGGAGCAGCGTCCAAACAGACGGGTCTGTGGTAGCCTCCCACTGTGGCTTCACAGGCATGGGCCAGAAAGGGACACGGCTTGTCTGTGCAGGTCCTCACCTATGTGCTTAGTGCTGGGGACTCTGTCTGTGCTCGGTCTGCCTCCAAGTTCCTAGACAAGGTGCCTTCAAGTGGCTTCGACCACCTCTGCCAAGGTTCCCCAATCACCAACCCTCCCTCCTGCATCCTGCCTGCTTTCCTCTCTATCTTTCTGCAGCGAAGTGTCCCACCCCCCAAGCCAAGTTTGCCAGGGGTTCAGACCTGGCATGAAATGACCCTTCACCCCTGTGTCTTAAGTAGATCCATTTGCCTGTGGTGATGGTGCCCATTTCTCTGCTTAGTGACATCCACTCGCTGGTCAAACTCTGGTGCAAACGTCGCTCCTAATTCTCCAGGGGAGCTTTGATTTCCTCTATGTGTGATGAGGACCCTTTACACAGAAGTATAATAGAGCAGGCATCCCATGATGCATCCCTTCCTTCCAGGCATCCCCTGAGATCCCGAAGGTCTGATGTATTGAGATGACTCCAGGTCCTGGCAAAATAGCCAAAACAGTATCCCATCGTGCAGCTCCCGGGAAGTCACCGAGAACCTCATGCAGATTCGGCTCACACTGTCCACAGCAGTAAGACCAGGGAGCGCCTTCATCTGTGGACTAATGAAAGTCCCCTCCAGCTCCCTATCCCAAGTGCTGCTGTTCAGGAAATTCCAAACTAGTCACTTCCTGGCTTAAGATTTCAAAACTGGCCCCATGAGCAACACTCACTGTGGAAAGCTATTTATTTTGAGCTAAGGTGTTAATGGGTTAAATAGCACAATTGCTTTTCTGCAGGGGGCTGAATGCCTTTAACTCAAAACCACACTAGTGGGGGATTCATCTGAGGGGTGAGGAGCCACCTTGCAAAAGAACATGAAAAAAGAAAAAGGAAAATCCAGAAATACCATGCCTTTCAGACTCTGGTTAAACTCTGGAAAATGCTATGCCCATGTTCTGTCGCTCTCACTACACAAAAGATGAAAGATTGAGGTGTGATCAGAAAACACAAAGACTTTAAAATTTTTTAACACATTATTACAATAAACAACACATTGCCATGAGTCCCCTTCAAACTCTTCATCCTCACACTCACCCCTGCTTTCTGCAGCAGCTCTGGAGTCCTCTTTCCTGAGGGTCTTTAGCTGCAGTGTCCTGGCTGCCCTGGTGTCCTGAATGGGTTGAAAAAATTTCTCTCGTCTTCGACACTGTGACTTTGGGGAGGGACCGGAAGTTACAAGGTGCCAGATCCGGTGATGAAGGCGGAGGAAGACTCGGCGTCCTGTTTCGACAAGCCTCCATTTCCATTGGATGTCGCTAGGCAACAGCTCTTGCCATAGTTACACAAATTACAGAGACCCTCATGAAAGAGGACCCCAGAGCTGCTTTTGAGAGTCGTGGGAATGATGAGTGTATTCAAAGCAAAGGGGAGGGCCCGGGAATGTAGCTCAGTGGTTATGCACCCGCTTCACAAGCAGAAGGACCTGAGTTCGATCCCTAGTACCAAAAACAAAGAAAGGGGACGGTTTGAAGGGGGATCCTGACTATGTGTCTTCTATCTCAATACATTTTTAAAAAGTTAAACATTCAGTGTATATTTTAATCTCCTTATGTATAACAAAAGGCAATCAAAAGGGTGCAAAAAGTCCTGTGTTTCCCGTCTCTGGAGCCTTGTTCCTATCTTTATCAATGAGACACAGAGAGGTAGAAGGAAAGTTTATCTTCCCCCCTCCCGGCGGGCTGCACGCAGAATGTTTGTGTAAGGCAAGGTGCACATATTGCCTCAGAATGCACGGTGGGTGTCAAAGGTAGGAGTGAGAGCACAGCTGGGATAAAGAACAACTACATCTGCAAGATAGTCAAGCCCAGGCGCAGTGGCTCGTGACTGTCATCCCACCGCTCCGGGAGGCTGAAACAGAAAGATCTCAAGTAAGAGCCCATTCTGACAATTTAGCTCTTTAGGGAGTCCCTGCCTCAACATAAAGCAATGAAGAAAGGGATGGAGACGTAGCTCCGCGCATAGGTCCTGGGTTCAATACCTAGTACTACCAAAACAAAAAACAGAAAACAAAAGAAGTCCTAGTGCAGCCAGGCCGGCAATCCCGCTGAAGGGCTCAAACTGTTCAGAGCTCCCCCTGCAGATGCAGGTGCGAATCGCACTTCTTGCCCTTTTCCTTGGTCATGACAATTTTAGGAACCATCTCTGGTTCCTATGAGCTGCGGGTCCTTTTCCTTCTCATGGGGGCACAGAGTTGAATAATGCAGGTACTGTTTCATCCTTTAGGGTGCTGGAGTCCGACAGGTCAGTTTTGCATGAACCGGCACATGAACTGGTGAGGCAAACTGAAAGTAAAGAGCAGGTAACCTGACTTCAATCTTATTAGCCTCTTTACAGGAAACGAAGCACTGAACAAAAGTATCCCAAACTAGAGGGGATGTCTGAGTCACTGTCTCCTCTGGGGCTCAGTTCAGCACCCAGACATGTTTTGGTAATTAAAGCGTGCGCTATGTGTCACTGGTCTGTTGCAGCCCATGGAAACCGAATACCAGTTTTAATCCCTTCCTCCGGCTACAGCAGGGTCAGGGCTCAGAAACCGCCCAGATGCTGCGCGGTGGAACCCAGAGGAGCCCTTGACCAGGGAGTAGTTGCTAGCAGCCAACTCGGGGTCTGATCTATCTTCCTGAGATCCTGGCGGGCTTCTTTTCAGGAAGGACCCACCTTCAGGACAGAATGCACTTCCCCTCCCAGCTCAGAAATAGCTGGGGCCTAGAATTGTTTGTTTATTTTAAAAGGAGATATGTTGTGTCTGTGCCCCAATCCCCCAAGATGAATGTGATCATTGTGTCTTCGTCCACAGATTTATAGACATTTAAAAATGTTTTTAAATGGACTAGACAGGCAGAGGAGGATTTAACTCAGTGGTGTTGCCACCACCAGCCTCTCAAGCACAAGGTCCTGAGTTCAATCCCTGATGCTAACACAAAAGAAAAGGACTAATGTTATGCTAATAAATGTTTCTGCCTATTTTGTTTTGTAATCAGATAGTCTTCCTAGAATTTCCTGTGTTGACACTTTACTCCATTGGAAAGACCATCAGTAAAATATTCCATCTTTATTTAAGGGGACACTGTAGTTTCAAGTTGATAAAGGACTTCCTCAAATAAAAGATGGGAATAGTTTTAAATCTCTGTCTTTAATTCCAAGACTTATAAAAATTTGTCTTTCTATATTAGGAGTAAAATATGTCCAATGTACATAGTTGCAAATTTAGCAGTATTTCTTGGTGTTCTATGCAAACTTTTACTCAAAATGATAAAATTATAAACATGTTTATTATCATCAAATTGCTAAAATTATTGGGAGTTTACAAACAAATTGTTGTTTTTCTTTATAGGGATTTGATTCACTGAACAGCTATCTTTTTTATGGGACAGGAGCAATAGTGCAAGCGGTTCTGTGTAAATACTAGTTTGATAAAGAACTGATACAACACTTCATACTCAAAATCCTGAAATGATTCATTCAAGTTGACTTCCTGTTACAATGGCTACTTACATAGCCTGCAGTCACCTGTCTTTTGTCCCTAACTCATGCATGAGACATCAGCAGATACATACAAGATATTTTCATTTCGGAATTACCTTCTAAGCCCTCAAAAAGCTTTGACAGATATTAATCAGGTTTCAAGAAACTCCTTTCTATTTAATTTGTAAATGTTAACCTCAAAAACACTAAAATAGTACTCAAGATCCTAATGGGACGATTAGCAATGTGAAATAGGAAAAAAGTGATCAAAGGTGTAGAGATAGTGAGAAGGATAGGGAAAGGGGAATAAGGGAAAAGGAAAAAAATATGAGAAAATGTAAAAATGGAATTAAAGTGTTTGAAAGAGGGGAGGGGAGGAGGGGGTGAAGAGGGGGTGGAGACAAGGGGAAAAAATGAGAACCAAGACCTGTCATGTAAAGGTACAAGATCCCAGTAATGAATGTAACTGTACTGTCTACCTATAATGTACCAATAAATTCAATTTAAAATTTAAAAAAAAGAAAAGGACTAGACATCTTGCAAAAGAATGAAACAAAAATGCAAAACACTTCAAAGAAATTGAAATTCATTTTCAAAGAAAAGAAAAACCTCATTTCTGTTAAGGGAAAAATGAATTTACACATGGCTTATGGGTGGCTCACCATTGTCTAGGAGGGAATAATGGGTGTTGCTTTGAGTCACACAGAAACACGTCGCTGAGAGGGGCTGTGACTGGCACAGGGCAGGATGCTGGTTCCATGGTGCTGTAGGAAGCAGGATACAGTCAGACCCACCCAGGGCTGCAATGCAGAAACCCCGAGCCCCTCAACTGTGTGCCCAAGTGGAGCACGGGGTGGACGCGTCACACTGTCCCACATCACGCCATTGGCCATGGTCTCTGAGGTTGGATGCACTCACCCAGAATCCTGAGGACACTGAGAATGCAAACAGGAAGTGGAGACCTGGGACTGCAAACAGGAAGTGGAGACCTGGGATGGCAAACCAAACCAGACGTGGAGACCTGGGATGGTGGTGTTGATGGTAAGTCACTGGTGGCACTGGTATACACACACACGCGAGCGCGTAACTATCCTTGTATATGCACTTGTACGCTCACATGCATGTCTCCTTGGCCAGTAGGGGCAGCAAAGGACAAAGAGGCTGCCAGGACCCCAAACAAGGCCATGGTGCTGCAGAAGCAGTAGGATTGTACAATTGCCAGTGGGTTCTTTTGTATAACAATCTTCATAATAAAAATGGCACTAAACATTTTTTTTTTTTTTTTTTTGGTGTGGGGGATTGAACTCCAGTCCTTGAGCTTGCAAGGAAGGCCACCGAACCACTGAACTAAATCCCTGGCCCAACACTAAATATTTTTTAAGAATAAAAGCCTTTGTTTTTCTCTGCAGTCTCCTTCGTGACCTGGGCTGACTGCTCTCTCTGCTCTCCCTGCTGTCTCTTTCCCCTCCCTCATCTTTCTCTCTCCACAGAAATGGGCCAGCCGCACACATTAAAGGAAAGAAGCTAGGCCTGGCCGGGCTTGGTGACGCACACCTGAAATCTCAGCACTCAGGAGGCTGAGGCAGGAGGACCATTGCAAGTCTGTGATCATCCTAACCATGTAATGAGACTCTGCCTCAAATAAACAGCAAAAAACAGAGAAAAGAAGCCTAGGCCTACGAACCTCACGGATCTGCGGATGCTAGCTTCTGCAAATACTTCAGGGGAATGGAGTTTCTCACCGTTTCTTGGATCCATTCTTTTACAAAGTGTGTATTTAAAATTGACTCTATTGCTTTTGATATTATGAAAATAAGGGGTTCCTTTCTGTTTAGAGGAGGCCAAGAATTTTGCTATCCATAAAAGAGAATACTTAGATGATTTAAAATAACCAAAGATCAATATTGTCTCATAGGATTGCACTATCAACTTTTTTTTTTTTTTCCGTACAGGGGATCAAACTCAGAACTTTGCCATGCAAGCATGGCACTGCTGAGCTACAGCCCTGGCCCTAAACTTTCTAAATCTTTCTTGGTGAAAGAGTTGCAAATCTCTCCTAGATAACTAAATGCAAGGTCGTGATCATGGAATTTACCCAGCTCTGGGAACACACTGCCGTGAAGGGTATTACTGGGGCAATTGGCAAACTGTGACACCACATCTCGAATGACAGGGTAGCTTTGCATTGATGTGAAATGCTCTGATCTGGGTAACTCTATAGTTTTCGTACAGGAGGCTGTTCCTGTTCTTAGGGAAAGATAATGAGGAATGTTGCCTTCAATGTATGAGTGACCTGTTTAAGAAAAACATACTGCAAATGCTCACACATGTACAAACTCGCAGTGAGGAGAGCTGAGAGTCCAACTGTGCAAAATGTAGCTGAGTAGCATTCTGAGGTCGTGATGCTTTTCTTGTAACTCTTTTGTAAACTGAAAAGATATCCAAATAAAAAAACCAAATATTTTAAAAGCACTACAAAGAAAGTATTATTATTTTGACTAGCGCTATTAAGAATGTTCCCTCTGGGCGTGGTGTCGCACGCCTGTAATCCCAGCACTGGGGAGGCTGAGGCAGGAGGATCACTGTGAGTTCAAGACCAGCCTGGGCTGCATAGTGAGTTCAGGTCAGTCTCAAGTACATAATGAGACCCTGTCTCAAAAAACAAAATAAACACTCAAAAAAGAATGTTCCCTTTTTTCCAGAAGATGCCTTCTTCCACCAGGGAGACAATTTGGTATTTACACACACGTGGCCTATTGATTTCACTTAAGAGTATGACCCCACTGTGCATCCACCTAATGGGGACCAAAATGTATAATAGATAATGTGAAATAAGAAGCAAAGTTTCAAGGGGAAAGTGGGGGGAGAGAGGAAAGAAGGGAAAGAAAAAAATATGAGAAAAGGAAAAATGGAAACAAAGCTTTTGTAAGTAGGGAGGGGTGGAAGGATGGAAGGGAGCGCAGGGGAATGGGAAAAACAAGAACTAAGATACCATCACGTACTGGTACGAACTCCCAGTGATGGATGTGATCATGATGTATGCCGAAAGTGTACCGATAAAGTTAATTTTTAAAAAAGATGTCTTCTTCCTTTTTCAAGCCTATGTGTAATTTGAATAAAAACATAATGAAAGAAGGCCAGGGATTTAGCTCAGTGGTTCTGCCACCTGCTTTGTAAGTACAAGGTCTCAAGTTTGATCCCCGACTCTAAAAAAACAAAAATTATATATATAAAATGAAAGATCTGTGAATGTGTCTTTATGTATGTGGATGCGAATTTTTACTGGACCAAAAATAGCATTGAAAGGAATATCATTAAAATATTTAGAAAACAGAGAGAAAATAGCCAAACACTGTGCTGACGGTGTGATGTGGCTTGGGCCTTCACCTGCATCCCTGTCGGGTCCTCTGTACTTTGCAACAAAGGCTGAACACAGCCTCTGTCTCCTGGGTCTCCTTGCAGGTATTTCTAAAAGTATTCTGGACCCAACTCCAAGCCAAACAAACTCTCAGCAGTCCTCCCATGGGAAGAAGAAATATTTATTTGTTTTTATTATCATAATCTCTAATAAAATTATATGTTCCTGATTTAAGATATGTTTATTATGGAGAAAAACATCCTTTCATGGCAATTCAGTAGTGTTTGCTGTCTTGAAAGGACAACAACCAGATTCCAGAAGCACAGTGGGTGTCTTTCTTCCTGGCTGACCTTGAGCAGCATGGGTGAATCCCTGGGAAGGAAGTCGCTGGGACCCTGGGTCAGCGCCTCTATGCCTCACAGATGCAAAGGGCCCCCAGCCCATTCCGGGCTCAACTTCAGGCTTTCTGCAAACTGCAATGGTCCGTCTCATATCTGGCCCTTTTTCCAGGCCTGCTGACCTCCGGACTCCCCTCTGTGGCTTGTTGCTTTAGTGTTTGACTTTGCACTGAGAACGGCACCCCATAGGTGGCACAGCAAGCCAGGGCTCACCCTGGGGGAGCGCTCAGCCTGAACATGGAGACAAGGCCAAGTTTTCTTTGCAGGTTTTTCTTCCCATTCCCTCTTCCCTTCCCCCTCCACCCCCACTTTCCTTTTCTCCCCCGCCCCACCTTCCCTGCTCAGATTCAGAACCATTTCAAAGTTCAGTAGCGGCCTCTCCTCCTTGCACACCGTGTTACTTCAAAGCCAGGCCATCCTGAGTGAAGGGGAAAGTTTGTTCAGGTGGCTTGCATCAGACAAGCCCTCAGGAAGGCTCGGCAACCCAGACAGTGGCCCAGTGTCTCAGCCACCCCTCCTTCCCAAGGGGTGTCACAAACCCCAAGAAGCAGGCCCCTAATCTCCTGCCTGAGCCAGAAAGGGGTGACACGGTGCTGACTTCTCATTAGAGCCCTGGTCTCAAGGTTTGAATCAGACCCTCAGGGTAAGGAGCTGTCAATTACAGATAGCTCAGCCCCCCACAGTCTGCAGGGCCGGCTCATCGCCTAGCAACTCTCCTTTCAGGGCTCTGCCTGCAGCTGAGAGCCATGTTGAAGGCAGCAAAATAACATTTCTATGGAGCTCAGGCACAAGGCTGAGTCCGACTTGAGGCTGGGGAGACATTTGACTAGAAAGGGGGTGGGATCTGCAGAGAATTACCGTTTTCTTATTTTGCGGATGTTTCCATTGGAGGATTTAATGGGAGGATCTGGTCAAATAATCAGGAAATCTAAATGCAGGCCACGGCTGGAAACCTCCTTGTTCCAGATAGGAGCCGGGACGCTGGTGTGGAAGTGGACACACTCTGCCCCACACTGCTTACTTCTCGCTTGGGAGGAATTTGGCAACACTTGGAAGGGGAGGGAATGTGGTCACCACGGGAACTTAGCCTCTTCTTTATCTACCGTGGCGAGGCACAGAGAAAGCTGACAGGCATAAACCCTATTAAGAAAAGTACAGGGTTATGCACCCCTGATTAGGGCACACTGCAGAATTTACTACTAGACTGTATAGTTGGTACACACACACACACACACGCACACACACTCACCATGACATGCCTTAGAGTTGCCTCTTCTTTAGGTTTAGGAATCTTTTCTAACCCCAAGCCCAAGGAGATGACAAAATACCAGGGAGGGGAAGGAGAAAGCCTTTGAAATTCCACTGGTATCTGCAATAACAAAGGTATCCCTTTTAGAACTGTTGTAAAAATAGCAAATGCAAAATACCCAGCATGCTGCAGGGTGTAAATTAGGTGCTCCTTTTGGAGTTAAAGATTTGGTTTAACAAAGCTCTTTTGTAGACCCTGAGCTCCATTGCCATTTTTCCAGAAATCTAGAAGTTCCTCCCTGTTTCTCCTCCACCGACCAGCCCTGTTGTTGCTGCTGCTGCTGCTGCTGCTGCTGCTGCTGCTGCTGCTGCTGCTGCTGCTGCAAAATGGGGACCCATTTATAATTTGCAATAATGAATTTCATACTCACACCTACAGGGACACTGCACTTCATCAATGAAGAAATCATCCTTTTTGTTCATTCTCTTTGATGTTTAGGTCATGCATGTTACGAGCAGTCATCAAAGAGCTAAGAAACAAACAAAATCTACATCAGGCTAATTGAGTGTTGGGCCGGAGAACAGCAACAGATTTTGGAGAAAGCCAGTCTTAAAGCACAAAGAGTTGAGGGGGGCTTCCTGCTGACTGCTGTGTATTTAGGGGGAAGGAGGTTAATTCTTTATTATCAGCAAGATAAGTAAGATTCTCCTCCCTGTAACCTGGACTGTTTTACAGAGGGTTCATTCACACCCTCCCCAAATCTCGGCACACTTGTTTCCCTACTGTCAACACCACCGTGAACAAGAGAGTGTTTTTGAAAGAGGAGAAAGCTTGAGCAACTGTGAACAAATCTGTGTGTGTGTGTGTGTGTGTGTGTGTGTGTGTGTGTATGAATGGACATATATACAATTCTGCTTTGACTTATTTTTTAAAATCAATATTTCAATTTATGAAAAATAACCTTGGCAAATATATCACAAAATACCCAATGCTGTAAAATCAAGGTAGATATAATTTGCAGAAATTAAATTTTTCTCATGAATGGGGATAACATAGATGTCAATTCACAAGGCAGACACACTTTAACTTATTTTCCTCTGGGAGAATAAAAATATTTATATAAAACTCTTTTTAAATATACAGGATATTTTTTATCAATGTCTTTAATCACAAATTCTATCTGTCATGGAGACTACTGACTGTGGAGTGTGCTTGTTGGAATTAAAATCTGAAAATGCTAGTAAGAACTTGATTTTTTAAAAAGAACATCAGTAGCAATCAAAATTCACTTTATTAAACAGCAGATTAATGTCCCTGGGATTCTTATGTGGACTGTCACGCCAGTTCCCTAGGAGATGGCGGAATTTAACTGCTTCACTGCTGTAGGAATTGGCTGATTCTGGGAGCAGCCTCTTGATGCTCACGTCAGACCACAGCGCAGGAATTTGTGGCCCACAGCCTCCGTGCAAAGGGCTTTGGGTCTGTAGAAAGCTTCAACATCAGGGACACCTCTTCATGCTAATGCGTCTCCCCTTACCCTTTTGGGGCCTCTTACCTTTATTAAGTTTGTAGTTTTTCTTCCCTACAAACCGAATCCCTAATTAACCTGGTCAGCAGTTGGTGGGGCTTTGCGGCCTAATTTTATTGAAGAAATGGGACTCTCCTGACACCTGTTAGACCTAGATCCAAGAAATGCAACGTTTGATCTTTGTGTAATATTATTTTTAAAAAATGAATGACACACTGATGTAATCAGAATAGCTAATGACACATACATCCTTTAGTTTGTCTGGGTCATGATCCTGATAAAATATTTCTTTAAGCATTCAGTATACAGCTCTCCAGTAAATGTGTGCCTAAGTAGTAGAGGTCTTAGGACAGCAGTGGCGTAGTACGGCTCTGACACAGGTCTGGAGACCTGAGTTTCCTCCCAGCTGTGTCCACTGAGTGACTTTCAGAAAACCCCAGATGCTTTCAGCCTCGATTTCTACTTCTGTGTCTGTGGGGCAGGGGGAGGAAGTATGTGAGAGGTTACACATAGTAAACTATGGCACAAATATCAATCATTATTATGCTTTTGTGTCCTGTTTCTAAGACATTAAAAGTTGTATCCTGATATCACAGCTCAATAGAGAGGTCAGTATTCAAAAAGCACAAAAACGCAGTTGTGATTAGGTTTTATTGTTTATGCCTGGCTACCTCTAAATTCACCCCCCCACCCCCATAATGAGAGAAAAGTCTTTTTATTTAAAAAATTTTTCCTTTATTTGCACACGCTTGCAACTCACGAAGTTCACACACATCTTAGGGAGGAAGGGCATGCACACAACACATCTTGACTCTTATTCCCCATCTCTAGATCCCCTTCTCTCATTTTCATTTTTATTATTTTAGTTACGTTTATGGCGCCCAATGTTGCATTTGCTGCGTGTGCTTGGTACGTGCACCTGACACTTTGTAGCTCTTCACTTCCCCCACTCCGTCTCTTGGATTCCTTCTTATGTGCAGAATACTTGTCTCCCACATTCCTTTTAGCCCCCCTGGCTTCTTTACTCACCCAGCTCCTCACCTGACCAATGTGAATCACAATTTGACTGCACTTAATTGAGATAATTTTGCAAATTTACCTTCTATGCCCCATAAATTTGCCTTATCCAGATTTTTTTACAGGGGGTTCATTCATACCCTCCCCAAATCTCGGCACACTTGTTTCCCTACTGTCAACACCACCGTGAACAAGAGAGTGTTTTTGAAAGAGGAGAAAGCTTGAGCAACTGTGAACAAATCTGTGTGTGTGTGTGTGTGTGTGTGTGTGTATGAATGGACATATATACAATTCTGCTTTGACTTATTTTTTAAAATCAATATTTCAATTTATGAAAAATAACCTTGGCAAATATATCACAAAATACCCAATGCTGTAAAATCAAGGTAGATATAATTTGCAGAAATTAAATTTTTCTCATGAATGGGGATAACATAGATGTCAATTCACAAGGCAGACACACTTTAACTTATTTTCCTCTGGGAGAATAAAAATATTTATATAAAACTCTTTTTAAATATACAGGATATTTTTTATCAATGTCTTTAATCACAAATTCTATCTGTCATGGAGACTACTGACTGTGGAGTGTGCTTGTTGGAATTAAAATCTGAAAATGCTAGTAAGAACTTGATTTTTTAAAAAGAACATCAGTAGCAATCAAAATTCACTTTATTAAACAGCAGATTAATGTCCCTGGGATTCTTATGTGGACTGTCACGCCAGTTCCCTAGGAGATGGCGGAATTTAACTGCTTCACTGCTGTAGGAATTGGCTGATTCTGGGAGCAGCCTCTTGATGCTCACGTCAGACCACAGCGCAGGAATTTGTGGCCCACAGCCTCCGTGCAAAGGGCTTTGGGTCTGTAGAAAGCTTCAACATCAGGGACACCTCTTCATGCTAATGCGTCTCCCCTTACCCTTTTGGGGCCTCTTACCTTTATTAAGTTTGTAGTTTTTCTTCCCTACAAACCGAATCCCTAATTAACCTGGTCAGCAGTTGGTGGGGCTTTGCGGCCTAATTTTATTGAAGAAATGGGACTCTCCTGACACCTGTTAGACCTAGATCCAAGAAATGCAACGTTTGATCTTTGTGTAATATTATTTTTAAAAAATGAATGACACACTGATGTAATCAGAATAGCTAATGACACATACATCCTTTAGTTTGTCTGGGTCATGATCCTGATAAAATATTTCTTTAAGCATTCAGTATACAGCTCTCCAGTAAATGTGTGCCTAAGTAGTAGAGGTCTTAGGACAGCAGTGGCGTAGTACGGCTCTGACACAGGTCTGGAGACCTGAGTTTCCTCCCAGCTGTGTCCACTGAGTGACTTTCAGAAAACCCCAGATGCTTTCAGCCTCGATTTCTACTTCTGTGTCTGTGGGGCAGGGGGAGGAAGTATGTGAGAGGTTACACATAGTAAACTATGGCACAAATATCAATCATTATTATGCTTTTGTGTCCTGTTTCTAAGACATTAAAAGTTGTATCCTGATATCACAGCTCAATAGAGAGGTCAGTATTCAAAAAGCACAAAAACGCAGTTGTGATTAGGTTTTATTGTTTATGCCTGGCTACCTCTAAATTCACCCCCCCACCCCCATAATGAGAGAAAAGTCTTTTTATTTAAAAAATTTTTCCTTTATTTGCACACGCTTGCAACTCACGAAGTTCACACACATCTTAGGGAGGAAGGGCATGCACACAACACATCTTGACTCTTATTCCCCATCTCTAGATCCCCTTCTCTCATTTTCATTTTTATTATTTTAGTTACGTTTATGGCGCCCAATGTTGCATTTGCTGCGTGTGCTTGGTACGTGCACCTGACACTTTGTAGCTCTTCACTTCCCCCACTCCGTCTCTTGGATTCCTTCTTATGTGCAGAATACTTGTCTCCCACATTCCTTTTAGCCCCCCTGGCTTCTTTACTCACCCAGCTCCTCACCTGACCAATGTGAATCACAATTTGACTGCACTTAATTGAGATAATTTTGCAAATTTACCTTCTATGCCCCATAAATTTGCCTTATCCAGAGAAGATGCTTGAGAGCATTCATAGAACCATACCTTATTTTTAGAAGCACATGCTCTTTGTCTTTTCCCCCAGACAGTGCACACCTGTCCTCCTTTGCTTTTACCGTTGTCCTTGCAGCTTGTTTGAGACTTTTTTTTTTAGAAAATTTCCCTTAATCTTGATGAGATATCCCAAATTTAAATGTCTATTTTCATAGCTGGAAATCAAAAGTGGGGTTTGAAAAGCTATGATGACGAAACAGGAAAATACAACAAAGGAAGATATTTCCTTCGAGACAAGGTCTGTGACAAGAAGTACACCTTACCCGTGAGCTTCCTCTTAAAAACATCTGAACTAAATTTTGTTCTATTGCCTAATTGCTAAGTTTTAAGAAAGAATTCTGCTTTGGATGTCTTTCTATTCGAAGCAATGGGAAGAAGGAGCGAAAAGAATCAAGCCGGGTAAAGCCACTATTCTTTCTTGCGAGGCATATAAAGGTTGAATTATAAAGACATGCACGACTTTTATTTGATATTTTATCCCTTTGAATATTTCTACTGGGAAGAGCTTATTGTTGAAATACGCCTGTCCTACACACAAACGGTCACACCCTCATCCGTGTGCACCGACACTCACGAGGTGATCAAAGCCAGCACGTGAGCTGAGCTCGAGAGTAACACAAGTTCCTTGAAAGTTGGGAGTCATTATCCGAATCTGATCCTGGGTCATCAGAAATATGGAAATTTACGTATGTCATCACAGGAAGCACCGTCTTCTACTTCCACTTTTCCCTGGGTGACCCAGGGACAAAATCTTGTGGAGCAGGGCAGAGGGGCGTGCTATGTCCCTGCAGCACAGCCTCATCCCTCAGGGCCTCGGCAAGCAGGGGTTAATGAGCTGATCCTTCCGTTTATCCAGAAACTCAGCGCATGAAAGGGAGAGACCACGGGCTGTTAGTTACCCATGCTTTGAACTTATTAATGCATTAGCAATTTCAGAGATTTATTTAGGGAAACCACCCCTGCCTTTGCCTTCATTGTGGGCAAGATTCAGGGGCCGGCAGCACCCTGGGGCCCACTGCTAAACAACGGCCCATCGCCAGCACCACAGACACAGAAGGCAGGATGAATGGCCTCATCTACAAATCAGCTATTTGATATGCAGATTGGAGCTCCGGCCTCCTCAGTGAGACTGCCCTGCTCCGCAGCAGGTGCATGAAGAAGTGTGTGGGCCCCCCCCACCCCCAAGCTGGGCAGTCTGACCCTGTCCCTCTGGCCAGCAGCAACCCAAAGCTCTGTTATCTTCTTTACAGGGTCTGCACTCATCCCTGCTCCTTCTTCAGAGGCCTGGCCGTAAGCGTGGACTTGCTTCAGGATTGAGACTCCACACTTGTCACTAAGCAGACTCTCTTTAATAGATAATAGCACAAAACAGAAGTCTTGGAGATCAAGCCCCAGTACTGCTGCATAAACTGAGCCACCCCACAACCCCACCAGTGACGCCTGCTTGAAAATAACTACTGACACTTAGAACAGAAAGGGGATTCGGTTTTGCATGTGTGTTAGAAGTAGTAATCCAAGCCAAAGGTAAAACAAAAATGTCCACCCTAGTTCTTCACGCACAGCTTTCTTCCGTGGTCACAGGTGCCTTTGGCCTGGGAGATGGACGGCGTGGAGCATGACTGGCTCATGGGGACTTGGGACATCATGTAAAAGACTGAACAGTTCATCCCATGCCCTGCCCACTCTGCTTCCACAACAGTGGAGAGCTCCTTCCGGTGCTTTCTATGGCCATAAAAGGACAACGTATAGTTTATACTGTCTGTGGTTGCAGGTTATGTCCTGAAACTCATAAACTATTACAGTTTTATGGCTTGGCTGCAGCTATTAACTAAACGAAAGTGACTCATTTGAATTCTGGAATCCCTATGATCCCTGAGCTTAAATTTGTCAAGATTCCACTAAAACGAAATAGGTGAAAATTTTAAAGATAAGCAGATGTTACGCAGTGGGGCTGGGGGATGGGGAGAAGGGGGTAGAGGAAGCCACTGTGGGGGCAAGAGGGTTAGTGTCCAGGAGGAGCTGTGAAATTTCTACTGTATTTCTGTCCTTGACCCGGAACTGAATTGCACTAGTTGCTTTGGATGGGTTTGTATGCATGTCGTGAGTTACGTAAAGAGACTGTGTGCTTTCTGGTATCTTTCTGCTCTTGTGGGGTGGGGGGAGAAGCACAGAGACCAGAGACAGAGGAGGAGCTGACATAACGAGTATTTGTCAAATGTGCCTGCTAGATCATTTCCTTTCAGTTGCTTATGTGATTATCTGTGTTCGGGACGTCTGCTTCTGTTTATTTTGAAATTAAAGTCACAAATGTGCCTGAAACACACCAGTTCTGCTGCTGCCTGAGTGTGGTAAGGACAACCCACAAACATCGGATTCTATTTTCAAAGCTTGGTGAGCTTTGAAGAAATCCATGCCACTGCTCAAAGCTACCGTTTGGGTTTATTTAAATAAAAGAAAAATGCAGCCTAGGGCAGGGTGGCAAGAGGAGCTGGGAGCCGCAGGCCCTTACCAGCTACCGATCCCCAGAATTTGAGACCACGTGCAGTGTTTTCCAGTGCGGACCACCGTTGTGTTGTACACTGGATGTCCGTACTCTTCCTCTCATTGCTATGTCAAAGCCCTGACTTTCACTCTGGCTGTCTTTGGAGACCTGGCCAGTAAGGAAGTAGTTAAAATTAAATAAGGTCATAAAGCCGGGACTGGGATCCAGAAAAATCTTGTGTTCTTTAAAAGTTGATACTAAACTTTGTTCCTATCTCTGTCCCTACTGGATAAGGAAAAGCCACAAAGAAAGCCACAAGAAGAGAACAAAAAAAAAACAATGAGAGGAGTATATGGTCCTGTATTTCAGCAAGCCAGGAGAGGGTAAGGAAGAACACTGGTGCGGGCTGAAAGGAACCTGGCCTCAAGTCCACTGTCCTGGAACATTTCTCAAACCCTTCTCTGCAGAATCCAACAACGTTGCTGTGTGTTCGATATGTATGTTTGCTGTTTACTTTCTTGATTACTGGTGAAGCTCAAGGGGAAATACAGCAAAAGGTGCAGGAAATTTACAAACTTTTCACAGTACCGTGTACCTGTCCAACTTGAGTGGTCTGAGATGAGGCCTTATTCTTAGAGCTAACCCAGCCAGCTCCGCGAAAGCCCGTCTCCCAGCACCGAGCTGTGCCCGTCAGCCAGAGCCAGCCCTGCTCCCCGATTTACACAGGAAGATGAGAACAATCTTTCCGTACTTCTTCTAAATTCATATTATTTATTCCCGTGTTTTCAAACGTGGCTCAATTCCAAGAATTTTTTTTTTTTTTGCCAGAAATTTTCTCTCTAAGCTCATGTGCATTTTTGTATTGTGAGCAAATTCTCAGCCATATGCTCCCCATTTCTGGACACTTCGTTCATCTATATGCTGTTCTATATGTCAGCAGACTTCTTTTCTTTTAGGTGCAAGTTAACTGTATGCTTATTTGGGCAGTGACATGTGGAGCATTGTAAACTCATTGTTTGCTGTTTCCTTTAAAAAACAGAAAGCCTTATTTAGGTATTATGGAAACTATACAGGATGATGGGAATGGTGAATGTTTACATAATAACTATTACAGTAAAAGCCACACTGCTGTGAATCTTTCTCAAAATCCTCCCCTCACTTTGAACACACTCATCCCATCTCCTTGCCACTTTTTGCAGCAGCTCTGGAGTCCTCTTTCCTGAGGGTCTTTACCAGATGAGATAAAAAACATGATGAACATTGCTGAGTGCCATTCAATAGAAAGACAGACTCCTAAAAACATGACGCTGTGTCCTCATCCACCTTAGTCACCGGATCTGGCCCTGCGTGACTTCTGACTCTTGCTCAAAGTCAAAATGACCAGGAGTGGGAGACATTTTGAATCCACTCAGAACATCAAGGCAGCCAGGGCGGTGCAGCTAAAGACCCTCAGGAAAGAGGACCCCAGAGCTGCTGCAGAGAGTGGTGAGGATGATGGGAGGAGGGTGTTCAAAGCCGGGGGAGGATTTTATTCCTGTAATAGATTTTTAAAACATTTATGTTCATTACTTCTTGGCCATGTTTGGTGGTTCTATACTAATGGACCGGAGCAATTCTTCCTCCAAACCCCAAGTGGGGGAAAGGAATAGGGATGGTGGACTCATATCTGGCCTTAGTCTGGGTGGCTGTTGTGTGTTACTGGTGCAATCTTCCTAAAGACTCAGTAGAGAAGTCACTTCTTTCTATTTGACCTGGACCCACAGAAAAGTGAAGATGTCTAAGGCACTAACTACTCACACAGGCTGTGATTTAAACCACTCTGCTGCCCAGAGCCCAATGTCTCTCCATTCTATCTCACTGCCTGGTGAAGCATCTGATTTGGAAATAAGCAATGCCTCCAGGAAAATATGTTCAGGTAGAGCCCAAATGGAAGGTGCCCAACCCTTCCTCCGGGGAGATTCCACTCCACGTGGAGCCATCCTGTGGGAAGCTCTGCTGGACAGGCAGATGGCAGAAGCCTGACATCTGCCCACCTTTGATGCCTAGATCTGGCACACTGGAGCCCTAGGAGCCTGATGGGAACTCAGGAAACAAAATATGCAGATTTAGCCCATAATTGTCCTGGAATTTTGCTCCCCGTAAAAAAATAAAGCAATCCAGAATCATCTAAACAGTCATTGTTACAGGAATGTATAAGTAGTCTCTATAGTAATTGCTACAGAGATCATCAACCTTGGATCTATTTTTTATTTGATTCTTTCAAAGGAGCAGGCTGTATGTCCTTTTGCTTCTGTGTCCTTACCTGCTCCAGGGGAATAATTATTATTTCCTTGCAATGACGGACTCAAGTGACTCACAGTGAAATGTTCTCAGAGGTTTTGAATAAACAGATCCAAGGATGGAATGATGGGTGCTGTCCTAGAATTTTCAGTGGCCCCCAAGTGTATGTGATACAAGAAAAAGCTCTCAAAACCACGTGCATCCAAATTGCACGAATTTCTGGAAGTAGAAAATTTATCCCAGGTTCTTTAAGGGCCCCCAGGGTCACAACCCTTGGACAGAGTGGCCTCTGGCTCAAGACCCTTCCCGAAAATCCGCTTAATGTCATTACGGAAGAATGAGGAGGAAGTGCCCCACCTCCACGTTACAGATTACAGCGCAGTTCAAACAGCAAGAGAGATGCACAGTTTCATCCTCGCAGGGCCGGGAGGTGTGTGAACAATACCTGTCATGCCCCTTCCTGATGCAACCGAGTGACGCACATTTCCTTCAAAAGTTGCATGAGTGTAACTTGTCTCAAGGAAAACAACAGAAATGTTCTGGAAACTGCGCTTGGGCCACAGCGGTCACTAAAGTAAGATTAATACAGCCACAGCGAGCGAGTGGGCTGCATTGGGCTTAAACCACGAGAAGAGAAGAGTGCAGCTCTGAGCACGGCACACACGGTGTGGGGGAACCGCGCCCGCTGTCGCTGTGCTTGGTCCACGCCAGTTCTGACCTAGCAATGAGAAAGCTGCAGCTTGGAAAAGCGCGTTCACACCCAGGCCTCCAAGGAAGAGCCAGGCTGAGACTCAAACCCAGGCTGCGGCGGGTCCGGCACCTCGCATTGCACTGCCGCCTCCACTCCTCCAGGGACTAGAACTGGAATCCACAGCGGGGACTCCTGTTGCCACCGGGCATGGTGACAACTCACAAAGTATCTGAATGCTGCCGTGGCTGAGGGTTCCAGCTACGTCTGTGCCACACTTCAAATGTGAGGGGTCTGGGGAGGTTGGTTTACCTGAGCGTGACACTCCAGGAAAGAAATAGTTCCCTTGTTCTCTGACTTGCTTAACAAGTAGCTTTCAACTTGCAAATTTATTAATTGTTCTGAATTCCTATCAGTTAGGTAAAATGAATTCCATTTGCTTTTCCTCATTTGGTTAGTGCTCCTTTAATATAAAGGGGACTGAAAACAATCACTGTTACCTGTATGTACCACATATAATAACACCGTAGGACATGCTGGGAGGTATTAGTCCACCCCTTCAAAATTAGATCTCAGTTGATATCTAATGAAGGGTTTGCTCTTGTAAGAAATTGCCTTGACAAGTCTTTTCTTCCAGAAACCAATATTTTTTTTCTTGTTTCCTTAAAAAATTTTTTTTTCTTATCCTTATGGCACCTTTTATATCTTCTACCTCGAGGATTCACCAACATTAATGATGCTGTGGATGTGAGCTGTGGAATCCACTTCAGTGAAGATGGATTATTTGTCCTGGCATAAGGCAGCAGACTTGGCAGAGAAGTTGTTTGAAGGCACGAGGTCTCTGCCCAAAGCCAAAAGCCATTCTCAATACCTTTAGTGATGGAGATTTTTGGAGACAGACGCAAACGTCACACTCAACATCCGAACTGCTGTCAGAAGAGCGAATCAGCATGAGGAATTTACGTGTGTCCACTTTCTGAGCTATAAAGAAGGCAGATATCAACGCAAAGAGGAAGAGGAGGGGCTCAGGGCTTTGACTATTCTAACACATCAGGCTTTTGTGCCTCTGCTGGACCACAGCAGCTCTACCCCACAGGGTTTCCTGGAGGAAACCAGAGTCCATTCCTGGATCCTGGATCACTGAATACTCATTAGAAGATCAGAAATACAGGATGTCAGGTGGTCCTCATGGTGCACCTGTGTGGAAACAAAATTGAATTAAATTTCTAGCGGGTAAAAAGGCTTAGATTTACAATCCTACCCCAAATCCCAAGACCCCTGCCTTCTCAGACCATCTGCCAAAAGTCTCGAGGAGCAAGACAAGTTTCACGAGGGGACAGGGGGCCTCTGCCATTCCACTAGTGGCCCTCCTCTCCACCTCTTCCTGCCTGAGGCCGGGCGTGACTCTGACTGGTGGGACCCCTCCCCGTTTCACCTGGCCCTGTGGTGAGGAGGTCCTCTACTGCAAGATTGAAAGGCGGTAATATGTTCCAAGGGGTGACACAAAAGTACTGACAGATTCCGTTCTCTTCCTTTTCTCCCTTGTTGCCTCTATTCCAAAATGTAGCTTAGAGTCCTACAGCAAAGGAGAGGTTGGGTTATTACTGCACTGCCTACCCCCCCACTGGGCAGAAACCTTCCCAGCAGAGCATTTGCTGTTTTGCACAGTCTGATCTGAGGGCTTACAGCTTCCCAAAGTCTCAGTCAGCCAACTGCAGCAAACCTAAATCTCCAGACCAGCTGCAATTCTAGTGAGGTACCCCTGCCTCAGCCTCATCTGAGTAGCAGAGAAGAGTCTAAAAGGGGTTGCAGCCGTGAGTTTGGAGAGAACATATTTTGTCTGAATTCTCTAACAGTGGTGTGATTCCTTCCTTCCTTCCACTGTCCTGTCTATTACCCAACCCTCCCATTCTTTCTTACCTCCCTCCCTGCCTTCCTCCCTTCCTTCCTTCCTTCCTGTGACCTGCTGAGTCTCCCAGTAACCCAGAGCCTCTCTCTGGCCAGCGGCAGCTGCCATGGCCTCTCCGTGTACAATGGGGCCACACCACGTAGTGGTGGACCAGAGCAGCAAGCTTGTCACCTTTGATTACTCACCCAATCCCAGGGCTAAAGAAACAAGTTGTGAAGAGTAGCCTCTCAAAACGTTTGATCTAACCTGCAAAATCACAGACACCGGAGCCCTTCCCTGCTGGGAATCCATGTCTGGTGCACAGAGACGTTTTCAATGGAATGCCATTTTCAATCAATGGCCTGAGCACTGCAGACTCCACAGGACAAGCACCTTTTATTAAGAGTAGACAGGGAATGGGCAGGAGGAACTTCGCGGAATTCTTTTTTGGCTGTGGGCTGGCTTTGCGGCATTATCCTAGGCAGCAGGGAATCCGGTCTCTAAGCCTGGTGTGTCCTCAAATGTCTGTGTGCAACAGTGTGGTCCCATCCATCCCAGGAAGAAGTTCGATGACGTGGGAGCCCAGTGCCCCTCCAGGTCTGCACTCCACATATACAAGGAGACCTGGAGCTTAGGGTTGCCTTGACGTGGCTTAATCTCAGCTCCACCATTTAGAGGCAGCTCCCAAACTGCCTCGAAGTCTGTAAGCACAATGCGGGTGAGAGAAGTGCCTAATATGGAGGATTGTTTGGAGGATGAAATGATGTAGTTTAATCACAGTAACCAGCATACAGAAAGACCTTGGTTTTATGTGTTTGAGTGTGGTATGGGAGATTGGACCCAGGGCCTTCGCACTGAGCCCCTTCTCTGGTCTTTTCAATTTTTTTATTTTGAGATAGAGTCTTGCTCAGTCCTTAAATTGACTGGGCTCAAACTTTTCATCCTGCTTCAGCCTCCCAGAGTGCTGGGGTGACAGGTGTGTGCCACCATACCTGGTTTAAATATTGAAACTCTACCTATGATTGTTTGCAGGATCCATTTTTATCTGTTGATCACTGCTACGGAGACTGTTTTAAGAGTTGATGGTCTAAGGAAGATTCTGGACTTGCCTGGAAAGATTTAGGCTCTCATTTCTGCCAGTGCTCTTATATTGCTATTTCAGAACAAGTCGGCAAAACAAATCAGGAAGGCTCAGGTGCAGGCCCTGCAGGCTGGGCAACGCTAAGACCTTACACCTGGGCTGAGCTGGCGCCATCTTCTCCCGTCCTTTCAAAGCTCCCTTCCCCGTCAGCTTGGCACAAAGCACAGCAGCCACTCCAGAAACCCATTTCCAGTGGACTGACAATAGAAAGCCAAGGAGACAAGTCAGCGCAGTTAACCCAGGGCGAAACCCTGCTACCACCCAGTCTCCCGCTCTATTCTTGGATTCATTGTACAAGGTTTTCACTGTAATGGCTCTTGTAAATTAATTGCAGACACAATTGTTTATGGGCATTCTCAGAATAAGTGGCAAGCAGTTAATTGCACCCCAAATTAGCCAATTCTGCCCATAATTAACCATTTGAAGACAATTAATTGCATGCATAATATTTGCACCTGCAACTAATTGGAGACCCTTCTATTATTCCTGGGAGAAATAAATAAATAAATAGCAGCAACAACAACAAAAGAACCAAGGGCTACTCTCAAAATGTTGTCTTCTGTAGAGTAAGGCGTTAGAGAGCTAGCAAAGGGGTTGAGTTTAGGAACTGCTCCTCCTCCCCTCGCCCCCTTCTCCTCCTCCTCCCCCGCTTCCTCCTCCTTACTACAGTTGCCTAACTGGAAACGCAACTTTTAGAAATGTTTTTCAATCGCCAAATAAAAACTGTAGGCTTTTCTGGTATACAATGTGATATTTGTTACATAGTATGCATGTTGCTAGGCACACAACTGTATTGCAGAAAGGCTAAAAGTAAACTGATCACAACGAGCCTGGCTCTACGCTTGCCACTTTTTTGTGGTTGGAAAAATAATTTTAAATCACCTATAACCAGCAAGGTTGGCAGGAAATTATTCTTTTGCCTGTTTCCTTTTCATTCTAGTTACTAATGTGAACTACTTGTACTGAAACTTAATTTCTTCAGCTGCCTAATTAAAACAAACAAACAAACAAAAAACAAAATAAGGATATCCAAGGTTGTCTCATGCTTGGGGCTGTTAGGACCATCCTGCTCATTTAGATAACAGTGTTGTTATTGTAAGAAAAGTTAATTCTGCTGTAACAAAAGTTAATTCTAAATGTGTTTGTCCGTAGTAAAAAATGTTCTTTGTACTCAGGCCACATTAGAAGAATTGCCATATTGTATAATCACAGTAGATCAGCCCAATCACCTCTACCTCTTAAAAAAATAAATTGTTAGCGGGGTGTGGTGGCCAATGCCTGTAATCCCAGAACTCAGGAGGCTGAGGCAGGAGGATCGCTGTGAGTTCCAGACCAGTCTGGGCTACATAGTGAGTTCCAGGCCAGTCTCAACTACAGAATGAGATCCTATCTCAAAAACAAATAAAACAAAACAAAAAACAAACAAAAGAAAAAGAAAATAGTTATTAATGGCAATGAAGATGAATATTAGCAAAAGCAAATAGCATCAGTTTCCTAGCATTTTGCATAGATGATATCACTTAAAATGTCACAGCAATTCAAAGAAAGTATTTTATTCTCATTCTGTAGATGAGAAAACTGTTCTTATGAGCTGCCTGTCTTTGCCATTGTCCCAAAAGTGGCACTTCCCCAAGTTGGACTTTAAACATGAATAAGTTAATCTACAGTGCCCAAGACATAAAGAGCAAATGCATCCTTAAGAATAGTCCAAGAGGGGCTGCAGATCTAGCTCAGTGGTTCTGCTGCCTGCCTTGCAAATACAAGGATCTGAGTTCGATTCCTGGTACCAAAAAAAAAAAAAAGAATTGATATGTCTATTAATTTCTAAATTTATTCTGTTTTATTTATTTATTTTTGGTACTTAGGATCGAACTTGGGACCTTGCACTTGCGAGGCAGGTGGTGGAAACAATGAGCTAAATCCCCAGCGTAGTTTATTCTCTTTTAATACCTGATCAAAGATGAGGCAGTTTCAAACTAAGTCACTATGTATTGTGTGTAACATGCTACTTACTGCTCAAAACAATGATTTTAGAATGATACCAATGATATCATTTGTATCTTCACTTTACACAGCATGAAACAAAGCTGAAGTGATAAATATATAGATATACAGATATATATAGGAGAGGAGGGATTCAAATAATAACACTACAAAGCCCAGAAATAAACCTGCACATATATGATCAAGTAATCTTTTTTTCTTTTGGTACCGGGGATCAACCTTGCACCTGTGAGGCAGGCAGCAGAACCACTGAGCTAAATTCCCGGCCCCTTACCAAAAATACCCAACGGGGGAAAAGGTAATCTCTTTCACAAACCGCTGAATATCTGCACTGGAAAACTGCAACAATGAACCCTTATCTTGCCCTATACACCAAAATCATCTCAGAAAGTCCTGACCCCTAAAAATAAGAATTGAGACCATAATTGTAGAAGAATTAATATCCAAAATACAGAAGCAATTAAAAAAAACAAAACAGTGAGAATAAATAAACTAGTTGAAAACCAGGAGGATGACCTGGATATTTTTCCAAGGGAGATACACAAATGACTTAGATGCTTATTTAAAAAAAAGTTTTCATCACTAGTCATCAGGGAAATACAAATCAAAACCATCCCTATTCGGATGACTGTCATCAAAAAAATCAGAAATTATAAGCATTGGCAAGGATGTGAAAAAATATAGCTGTATACACTGTTGGTAGAAAGGTTGCTAGGTATGGAAAATATCATAGAGGTTGGGGAAGAGGAGAGAAGAAAGGAAGGAAGGAAGGAAAGGAAGGGAAAGAAAAAGGAAAAAGAGAGGGAAGGGAAGGAACTTGCAGCTCACTTAATCCCATCTTTAGGAATATTATTTGTAAAAGGTTTAAAAAATCGCTATCAGGAAAAAATATCTACACTCCGTGTACACTTCAGCATTATTTACAGGAGTCAATATATGGAAACAGCCTACAAGTCCATCCAAAGGTGATTGGGTGAGAAAGTTTTGATGTAAATGTCACAGAGGGTAAACCATATTTGTGGGTGGTCATACGCGTTAGCCTATGTGCATTGAACTGAAGATTACTCAAAAGGAGGCCCAGCTATTTGTCACAACATGGCTGTACCTGGAAGATACTATGTGAAAGTAGCCAAGTAACGACAACTACTGCAGGATCTGACTCTTGTATGGAGTCTAAAAAACTGGAGTTGATAGAAACTAGTGTAATGATGGTTTTCTGGAGGGGATGAGATTTTGGTTAAAGGATGTAAACTTTCAGAGATAAGATGCATAAGTTCCAGTGGCCTAATGCACACCACCAGTTAATAATACAGTTAATAATAATGTACAGTTAATAATGATGCATGATGTAAGTGAAATTTTCTGACGGAACAGATCTCAAGTATATCGATATATTAGTGAGATTGTAGAAATCACTTCATAGCATAAATATATATCAAAGTAGCCTTTTATATACTTTCCATATACATAGGCTTTGTTTTTCAATTATTCTTCAATAAAAAAGAAAATTTTTAAAAATTAAAAAATCCACTATTACCACTCGGGCTCTAATACACACAGTTGGTTGATGTACAGGGCGGCCTGTTATGACCCAGGCAGATGAATGTATCTGTGAAATCAGTGTGCCTGTGCACACATGTGAGTGTGTGTATGTGATCTCGGATGCCTTGTGGGTTCTGTTAAGCGTCAATCAGGAAACTGTCTGATCTGGATGTGGCACACTGGCCTCTCGGGTCAGCACAAGCACACTCTGTGCTAAGAAAGAGGCCAGGGCAGGCACCCAAGGTCTTCTGCCCGACAGAACTCACCCGCCAGACCTCAGTCCAGGAAGGAGGTGCTTTTCTTGATGATCCCATAATGCACAGAAGAAGCGTGGAGAAGTCACTGAGCACAGAGACCAGAAGTAGGAGACAGAGCGGAGACTGGGGTTAGAGGTCAGCCTGCATGGTGACCGAGCTTGGGGTCCCAATTCACAGGAAAGAACCCACAGGTGACCTGGGCAGGGGCTGCAGACACTGATGCACTCCATGAATGTCTGCTCCATATTAGCAGGGATCTGTGGGTCTCTGGGGAACCCAGGTGAAAGTGCTTCATGGAACGACACTGCGTCACAAGCTGAGAGCCTTTGTGCTGGTTCATCTCGAGGGTCCCCAGAAGGCCCATTTTCAGAGTGTGGCTTCGGGAGGTAATGGGACGGACAGCACCACACCTGTCAGCGGAGGTCAGGTCCATGCTGAGTTTGGAGCTGATTGTGCTGCTGGGAGGGGACCTGGTTACTGGTGGTCACAGGGGCATGACCTGACACTGCACGTCACCTTGTCCCCATCCTCCCTTCTCTCCCTGCTTGCTGTGCACCATGAAGTGAGCAGCCGTCCTCCGCCATGCCCTTCTGCCATGCTGTTTCTGTCTGGAGCAGCTGACCATAGACTGAAACTTGGAAACCATGAGCAAAAAAATCAATTTCTCCTCCTTAATTTGTGGGTGCTGGGTATTTTGTCCCCGTGAAGAGGAAACAGACCAGTACCCACCTGACCCCAGCCAAGTACAGATTTCCTATCACTCCGCAGAAGGTCTTGGGAGCACCCACCACATCCTGCCCATCCTGCAGGAAGGACCGCAGAGTGCGAGCGGATTCAATGTCAACAGAGCACCACTGCCAAGCACAGGGCTGACGCCACGCTCCTGGCAGTCAGCGAAAACAAAGAAATTAAAACTTTTGGAGGAGGAGTGAAGAACATACGAGTTTTATTATGTGGCGATGATAAGCAGTTAAAGCATCAGAAATTTCATGGGTTTTTTCTTTTACCCTTTTGTAATAAACTTAAGGCATGTTTAAGTCCCTGATAAAAACTGTGAACAGGACCGAACAAATGGTGGGGCCCAGGGCACGCTGCCAGGTAGCTTCTACATCGGGGGGTAAGGGCCCCATTAATCAGAGCTGCAGAGAGGGATGCACCACACACAAGCAGCTCTTTCCCCTAAATTTTGTTTCCCCGGCTCATGCACAGCACACATGCCTTGCCGAGCCCAGCTGCGCCTCATGTGCACGCAAGTCTGTACCTGGGCACCCCAGTAATTAAAGTGATCTCTAGAGCAGTCCTAGTACAACTGCTTCTACGCTGCACTAACGCTTTCCACCCTTCTCTCTTTTCCAAGTCGTCTTAATTAACCATGCACAGGTGGCATTTCCCCCCCAAGAGATTGTTGCGCAAAGCTGGCATTGTAGGGCTGTGTCTGGTATTCACCCGGCCTGCCTGATTTGTGGAAGGGGTTTGCGGTCCCAACGGAAAGCCCTTTGAAGTCTCCGGGATTGTGCCTGGTCCTTTCATTCCTTTGGGTAGGAGTGGACCGCTTTGCCTGTACAGTGACCCTTCCCTACTAGGATCGCTGTCTTGAATCATCTCCACCTGCCTCTGGCTTAGTCCCGTTAGGAAGCCTGCAAGTCTGCGTGGCAACAACAGTTGCATATTCTGTGTTGATTACACCCACTTGGGAAGGCTTGATAAATGTTTGTGGATGACCGTGTTTGTCAGCACCCCCCAACAGTGATTCTTTTAGACTCATACTATTATCTACGTTTACCCATCCCTTTTATTTATTTTATTTGGTACTGGGGATCAAACTCAGGACCTTGTGCTTGCAAGGCAAGTGAGATACCACTGAGCTAAGTCCCCAGCCTCCTACTATTATCTACGTCTATTAATGTCTCTCTCCTCCCCCAGACAAACCATCAGTAGGAGGCTGTTCTGCTTAGGGAATTAACAATCACCTGCCCACCTCAGCACCTACTTTTCTGTCTGATGCCTTTCCCTTGTCATCCACCCAAACATGACTTTCCAGCGTGCTCAGTAAAATTAACAAGCTTGTTCCTGCCTCCCCATCGGCCACCCTCAGAGGCTCCAGGGACAGTGGCAGGGAGTGGGGTAGCAGAGAGGACTAAGCGGTTAAGAAAAAGAGATCCAGCGCTTGTCTGGCTGCAGCCTAAGACCCCCTGCTCTCCACAGAGCCCTGGCCTCCCACCTTCTCACCCCGGGTTCACCGCTCACAGAAGCATCCTGCATTGTAGCCTTGCCGGCCCCTCCCTCCTCCTCTACCCCCACAGCAGCACGTCTCATGTACCCCATGAACGGGAGCTGGGCTCTCGCAGATAGAGGCCAGTCCTGTCAGAGTAGTATAAAGCATCGCTCCTAGAAAGTAAGGCAAGAAGCAGAGGCCGCCGGCCCCAGGGCTTTGTGGAAAGTGTGCCTCAACAATGCTGAAGTTTCTGCAACCCCGGTGGGGCTGGCTTCAAAGACCCCAGCGCCTCAGAGGGCTGTGTCCCTCTGAGCAAGCCGCTCACCTGCCCGCTCCCGAACACACCCTACCACCACCTGCTGGGCAGAGCTGGGCGTGGGCCGCTGTCCTGTTTGGTCAGGAGATGGACCGTCTCATCTCCCAAGGCCTCCGGACTCAGCGGCGTGGAGGAGCCACTCAGGGAGAAGTTGTGCGTGTAGAAGAGGCCAGGGGAAGAATCACAGACGGGCTTCTCCTTGATTCAGCGATGCTCTGCAGCCTGCCGTGCAAAAATCTTACAACACAGTTATTTCGGGACTCGCGCGTCCATTAGTCAACGGCAAGTGAAACTCACACCCGGAGGCACTGCTTGTCCTGGGTGGGGCCACGATCATTTTTCAGCGTTCAGGCTCCTTGGCATCTGCTCCCCTGTGTCTCCCTATTAAGGCTGGGCTTAGAGTGAGTCACTCGCCGGAGACATATTTAATCCAAATTACCCTCTTCCTTAACGGAGGCTGCTGACGGATGGACAGGCCTGAGAGATGAAATATTAATGACAAATGGAAGAGACAGAGAAGGAGGCTGCTGAGTGGGCTGCATGCTCTGTCCCGAGCCCATCTCTGGGAGGCTGGAACGACGAATGGGTGTGGATGGGCTTTCAGAATCCCCCATCTGACTTGTAAAATAATAAAAGGAAATCAAATTTTGTCTGAGATGAGAACAGGGTTGAACCCATAGGGAGGGCATTTTCAGACCTGAGCTCAGATAAATTATAGCTGGTGATCTAAGTTCATCAAGCCCCCTAGGCTCAGAAGAATTATAATGCCATCGTTATATAAGTTCACCCAACTACTCAGGACAGAAACATCACGAGACATTTAGAAAAGCCTGTACACTGTCCCCATGCCTCGTAGGGAGAAAGAAGCAAGTAAATCATTAATAACTAGCTTCATGTGGCACAAAGCAAATTTCTTCCCATAAGACTTGATAGCTAGGATCTTGTTGGGTGGCTCCAGAAGGCCTAGGAAGATACGCTGTGAATTTCAACTCATGTATTAGGGAATCTAGTGACATGGATAGTCTTAATATGCAAGGCATAAGGGATTATGTAGAAAGTTATCAAAGGAAAGGAACGTCCATTTAAAATAAAGTTTAAAATAAAATTAGGCTCAGAGAACTATACATTTTTAAACTTTCAAAGAAAATTTGTTCATGACAGTTCTGTTCTATAGGTGCTTTGGAAAAATGTCTTTTTCATATATGTCCACGTGCAATTCATACTGACGTGTCCATACAATAGCTGAAAACTGGGTGAATCAGTCCCTGGTGTCAAAATTAAATAAATAAGTAACGGGTTAAAATAGTTGCAGAGCGAGTGCAGTACTCCGTGGGGAGAGAGTTCAGTGCAGTGAGTGGGGAGATCCAGAACCTGCTCCGGGCACATTTGAGAGACAGAAAGTTCAGCACTTAATTTCTAGCCTTTTCCCTTCATGGCCATCACTGGTTCTTTAGGGGAGCCACAGCAGAGCGGTGAACCTACTACTGCACTTGGCCTCTCTGTTCTCCTCCAGCTTGTATACGGGACGCTTCCCTTGGTTTTGTTGAGATAAAATTCAATATGAAGGGCCTAGCAGGGCAGGGTGGTGTCCCATCCCTGTCATCCCAGCACTCAGGGAGGCTGAGGCAGGAAGACTGCAAGTTCCAGTCCAGCCTAAATAGCCTAGGGAGTTGGTGAGATTCTGTTTCACGATAAATAATGAAAACGTGGCTGGGAATGTGTGAAGACCCTGTGAGTGATTCTCAGAATTGCAGGGAATCCAAATGAACAGAAAGGATGGTTCTGTGGCCCCCTGACCAGGTTCTAAGTCCCTGTGGTCTGCAGCCACCTTCAGCTCATGCAGGGGAGACATTGAATGAGAGGCTGCTCCCCAAGGTGCTGATGCCCAGGGGACCCCCTGCAGCCAGGGTCAGTGACCTCAACTTCATCTTCATGAGAGAGCACAAGCTCAGAAGCCCACTCGCTCTGGATCCCAAGGATGGAGGTCACAGCGGTGCGGAGCACTGCCATGGGAGGGACCTGTGGCCCCGCTCTGGGGGCCTCGGTGTGGGAACCTTTTCAGTCAGCTCAGCTCAGCTACAAGCCCCGGGTGAGGGGTGCTAATGCAGAGAGATGACTTCCGTCTTCCTCTCCACAAAGCCCTCTTTCCTGTCCCAGACACTATGGCTGGCCTTCCTCCTGCCTCTGACACCTGCCAGGTGCACGTAGAGAATCATCTCACCTGTGAAAGACAACTGTAGGACCTCGCAAAGAGGAAGCTGGCCCTTGAATGCTACAGAAAGACCTATTTGTTGGCTTAAAACCAACAAGCTTGACTTCCCTTAAATAGTATTTCTGATTCATGGGAATTACCATGAATCCACTGTTTACTCAAGCCATTGTATCTTCTAATCTCAAAAAAGAAAAACCAATTCCAGGAAGAGTTTTCCCCCATGTTTCATCACAGTCTATCAGGCCTTTGTACCCTGCTTGCTGTACTTGAATCAAGGCTCCAGTCTCTATCTTTAATACACTTAGAGCTAAAGCAAAAAGATATAAGAAAAGAAAATTTTTCCTTGCTGCAAATAGCTTTCTCTAGCAGGTAACTTTCTCTGTGGCTGCCTAATGCACCAAGTCTCAGGACTGCAAATGCAGAATCACATTTGCTTTCATGGTGAGCAACTTGAATGAAGCAAGCTTGCCCTGTAGCTGCCCTTCGGGGAAACATGTAAAGAATTCCTCTATTCTCCAGGCAAAAGGAGAATCGGTGTTTTGGAGAAGTCCCCGGCTTTCCCTTCCTGTGGCTTGCATGTCCCTGTCCTACAAATTTCTACTCACTTTGCCCTGAGAAGGGAGGGAGGAGCTGATCGGCACATACCCTTTCTTCTGTGCTTCTTCCTACATAGTCTCTCCCTTCAGCATTTCTAAAGAACGGAGTAGGCTCTAATTAGACCCCATATTTCTCAGATGACCTGGCTGGGTAAACTGAGAAGGCGTCATCAGTGGGCCTTTTGTGGTTGATCACGTCCTCTGCAGAGCGGTGTAATCCCTCATTTGCCTTGCCTGAATCATGCCACTCAGGGTGTGCTTTGGACAAAACACTTCTGTTTATTTCTACAATCCATACAACAACTCACATTGGAGGGACTCCTATTACTCCCACGGAGTGACTTAAATTGTTTGCTTAAAAAAAAAAAGCATCCCTTGTCTTGGGCTTTCACTCTGTTATAAGGTCCTGGTCAGGATAGAAAATGGAGCATATTTTTCACTCTTAACTGGAATAGAAAAAAGGAGCTATTTCAAGATGCACTTTTTTAAGGAGATGCGTGCAATACATCGTAAGTACACTGAGGGGAGTTAGTGGCTGTAGGTGAGACATCTTGCTGCTTTTTCTAACCCCTCCCTTCCCCACTTTTCCCCTCCCTCCACCTCTTGGCCCCCTTCCATTAGCCAAAGATCCATCTCCCCATTTCTTATTGTCTCTCTTTGATTTTGTTTTTTGATTTACTTATACTGAGTTTCTCATGTAAGAAAAAATTGTGATATTTAAGGTCGTGTGTCTGACTCGTTTTACTTAAAGTCTCAAGTTGTATCCCTTTTTCTACAAATGACTCAAGTTTGTTCTTTATAGCAGAGTAGTGCTCCACTGTGTGTAGATGCCACACTATCTGTTCATCTGTTTACGGACATCTGGGCTGCTATAATTCAGCTACAATGAGTCGTGCTGCTGTAGGTATGGGTGTACGCAGCACTGTATTATGCTGTCCGTTTTGAAGCAGAAATGCATCTGGTATCGTTTATCTTTTCACAACCCCCTTACCCAATCTACAGAGATTTTCTTCACTGATGCTGAAGACACCCCATGGTAGGAACCCCACTCTGGAGGGGCGATGTGAAGCTTCAATCCAGCCTGTCTGGGAACCCACTGAGGAAGGCACCCGGGGACTTGAAGGGAGAAGGGGGACAGGGGGACAGGACAGCTCAGGTCCAGCAGCTCTGCGGCCCAGATGCAGTTCTGATCAGGGTCCCGGTTCAGTTGGTGTTTCCATGGCAACACAACCCATGAGGAGATTCAGCAAGAACCGAGCACAGAGGGTGGATCTCCGTGTCTGGCGGTGCAGCCCAGAGGAGCTCAGGCTCCTGTGCCTGGGTTGCAGCACGGAGACAGAGAGCGGGTCCTAGGACAGCAAGGCCACTGATAATGGCGTGGAAGAGACTCCAGGCTGCTGCATGACCTTCAAGTGCTCACCAGACAGAAAGCAAACCCACTTTCCCTCCAGCCTCAGCCCGGATTTCCAAGGGATGAACCTACCACAGGCTAGGAGCACTCGGGTCCCTCAGAGCCACACTCTCTGGAGGCCGGGAGAGAGCAGGACCTTACTGGGACTCGGGACAGACACACAGTCTGGGTCCTGATGGGTCCCCGGCCAGCAGAGAGGTGGTTCAGGTAGCTCCTCACTGATGGGGCTGCATGCACAGAGGGAGCTGTGCTGCCTGGCTTGGATGGGGACACTTGGGTGAAATCCTGGGCCAATTATCCTGGTTTGAGCCGTCACTGACACAACAGCCTCCCCCATGAGGAGAACTTTCTCTGACTGGTGTTCAGGAGGCTGGTGACACTCTACTCCTCCACTTCTGCATTGTTTTATTCATTTATTCCCTTCCTTTCTCAATAGGCTTTGTTGGGCACACACCATGGCCACGTATGAACTTATGGCGTGAGCACAGGTAACAGAAACATGCTCTGTCTTTAAAGCATTTCAACAGTGCCTGGGTTAGAAAATCTCACAAACCATCCCAATCCACTTCAAAAAGCAGGACAGATAAAATGTGGTAACTGGTGAAAGATGCAGAAGTGGTCTGTTTGCTGTGCTACAGGGGACTGAACCCAGAGCCTTTGTCGCAACCCTCCTGCCTCAGCCTCCCAGAGTGCTGAGATGACAGGCGTGCACCACAATGTCCATAGCGCATTATTCATCTTTTTAAATTTTTAATTTTTATTAGCCCACCTTTGCAGTACAGGCTGAGTATATTCCTCGAGAAAAGTTAGTAAGTATTCACAATGTATCTTAATTCTTTTCCCATCCTATTCCTCTCCCCTGCTTGTCATCCTTCCACCTCTTGGTCACTTTCCCTTTTGTAAAAGACCTCTCTCCCTGTTTCCTATTGTCCTTCTTTTATTTTTCTCTTTAATGTATTTATGCTTCTAGTTTCTTATGTAATGGAAATCTGCCAACTTCAAATCAAAAGCCCAAGTTTCAACTTCCTTTCTCCGGGAAAACTCTCTAGAAGCATCTTCCAAGTCTCCTGAAGTGGTTCTGATGCGGACCAGCCCATCCGCCCTGCAGACCCTACAGTGGACGCCTTGACTACCCACACGCATGCCACTGGCTGGGGTGTTTTGCTGTGGACTCACAAACAGCAGACTGCTGTTCATGGGTCTCAGTGTTCCCAGAGATGCTCAGCTGCAGACAGTTCTGGCCGCTGGCCCGGGGGACAAACAATGGAGCGGTGTGGGACACACAGACCCACGGCTAAGAGAGGGCGCCTGGCGACTCCCACCCGATGCAGCCTCCCACCCTGGCCCGGGCCTAGATGGTACGATGCTGGATACCGTAATGCCAGTCTTGCCTTTCATTAATCTGAGACAAGTCCTGAATGAAAACTGATGGGAGAAAGCTCCCAGGCACCAACCCTTCTCTTCCTCTCCTAACACCTCCACAAAAACACTGGCTGCATGTGAAAAGTGCTTCTGGGCCTGTGTGTTACCCTCCCTGCCTGTGAGCCCTGGGGACCAGAGTCTGACTGGGGCCAGATGATTGAATGCTCCAGAGACAGAGCGGACCCTGGCTCCTTCTCTTGCTGGGCTGCTTCTAACATCAGTAGCAAGAAGACCCACAGTGGATAATGCTTGACGGCTCGTGGGCATCGCCTTTTAGGCCGCTCTCACCATGACTTTCAAAGGAAGTGAGCTCGAGTCTGTCCGCAGACACCACACGGAGGCTGAGGCAGGCAGGACCGGGATAGTGAAGGTGCTCCCGACTCGGACCCACATGCCGTTGGAAGCCTCGGCAAGCACGGTCCTGGTAAATTTTCCGACGGGCCTAGAAGATGCGTGAGACGCAATGGCCACTCTTCCACGAGGTGAACAGGCAGAGATGTGAAGGCACTGACCGGGTCCAAGATGCTGCTAAACAGGACGACGGGGATGCGGGGCTGGCGGAGAGTCAGTTTCAGCTCAGTGCTTCGGTTCTCAGCGTGTCCCACCGGACTCCCGGCCTAGCGACAGGCCCGAGGCACAGCGGGCAGTGGCAGCACGTTATCCCTCCCACTGATGACCAGGTCTGTGAGGCCGTGAAGGTCTGCACCTCCCACAGCTGAGCTCCTTCCCCTCTGAAATCTCTCAGGAGTGTCCTACGCAGAGATGCTGATGAGAATTTCTTCCCGATCATGTCTAAGAAGGTGTCTGCTTCTTCTATACATAGAAATCAAAAGAGGGCGTCATTCCTTGGCACTCACTGTGGTTCAGTTATACTATTCTCAGCTGGTTTTTTTCCTCTTTGTTTTTTCCTATGTGCCAGGAATCGAATCCAGGACCTCAACTGTGCTACTACCAAGCAACACCTCACATCCAATCCTTAGCCTTTTGCAATACACCAATAGAGTAAAGCTGCATTTGTCTAGCTCTGGGCCCAGTAACATAATGTAGGGAAAAACTAAACAGTTCAAATCATCTTTATTTTGCCACTTAATATCTGTATGACCTTGGGTGATTCATATAATTATGCATTTAGAATTCAACATAAAAACAGTAAAGTAGAAAAAAATAACAATAATCACTATGGATGGATGATTAAGGAGGCATAAGAAAGCATGGTGAACAGATTTTTAAAATGTAGCAGACAGGCATGATAGCACATACCTGTAATCCCAGTATTTAGGAGGCCAAGGCAGGAGGATCTCCTTGAGTTCAAGGCCAGTGTGGGCTAAATAGTGAGTGCAAGACCAGAATGACTTAGCAAGACTGTGCCTCAAAACAGTGAGACTGTGATGAGCTGATTTGAAAAATAGTAAGACCGGACACTCTGGTAGACCTGTCCCTTCCAACTGGCGCCACAGAGGAGCCCTGCCACATGGGCACCAAGACAGCGGTGTTTATGCCCCTCCCCCTGCCCCGTGAACAAGAGAAAGAAGGCCTCTCTGAGACTCCTAGATGAAAATTGAAGCCCACTGGAAAAGTGAAGAAAATCTTCAATAAAGGCACACCACACCACCATAGTTGGTAAGTCAGAGGGACCAGCACCTCCCGGTCTAACTTCAGGGGAGAGACAGCTGGAACCTACAGGAGAACCTTGCAAAGTTCAACCCAGCAGGAGGGCAGAGATCTTAACTTGGGTCTTGCAGCCAAAGATCATCCTGAACCTCAGGGGACAGCTGATTTGTATTTTTTATTCTCAAAGTAATATTTTTTCACTCTCTTTTTCTTTTCCAATTTTTTTCCTTTTTTATCTTCTGTTCTGTTCTCTCTCTCTCTCTCTCACTTTCTCTCTCTCTTTC
>NW_022900937.1:34973824-35003959 GCF_012274545.1 Fukomys damarensis | reverse complement strand
TTTATTTTTTTTCTTCACCTTTTCTTCTCTTTTTCCTTCTCTCAGTTGCAATTACTTTTAAAAGAAAGTCATTGCATTAAAAAAAGCAAGCCAAAAATTAAAAAAAAAAAAAGAAAAAAGAAAGAGCATGATTCCAGTCTCTAGCCTCCCTATGCTGTTAGTTTGCTCTGTTCTTGGGTATATTTTGTTCTGTCTTCTCCTCATCTCTTCAACAGCTCCCTAGAGGTTGTGTGACCCTCCTGTGTTCTCTGACCTCATTTCTAAACTTGCTCTATCCTCTCTATCCCTCCATCCCCAACTCCTTCTAAATTCCCATCCTTCAGGGCAGTGTTGCTGTATTGAAGAGTTTATTCACTACAAACATATTTTGGGATGGTCCTTGATTTTGATTTAATTCAAGGTGATAGATTAATAATTACAACAAATTGTCATTTTCTAAGCTGTGCTTGATGCTTTTGTGTTGCTAATTGTATCACTTGGGCTAAGGTGTGATCAATCTAATCAGTTGTCTTCCCTGGTATAATGAAAATGAGATTGCCTCAGAGACATTAGAGACTTAAAACCTAAAGACCAGCTATATCTAGAAGATTGAAGTATTAACCAGGGAATTAAACCAAGGACAGTACCAATGACAAAAATAGAAATGGGAAGGCATTTACACAAGACGCAAACACAGACTTCCACGCCACCAAAGGTAAACTCTGGGGGAAATGAAGTGGAAAAGTCTGACAATCAACCATCTGGACACCCTGAACTGATAGCACAGGAAGTAATAATAATAATAAAAAACAGATAAATGAGGCTCTAGAAAAAATCAAAACAGAAATAACTTCCCAGATAACCACAGAGATGGTGAAAAGAATGAAAGACATGACTCTAGCACAGAAATAGATGAAAAAAAATAGATGAGCTCAAGATCATGATGGAAACTTTGAATGCCCAGCACAGGAAAGAAATGGAATCTATGAAACAGATTCAAACTGATATCCAGGAAATTAAAAATTTCAGGATGAACGAATGTGAAGTTACAATTCCAGAGATAGAAGATAGGATTGCAGTCAGTGACCATGAAAAGAGAGATCTCTTAAAAGCAGTAAGGGACCATGAGAAATCAATCCAACGACTCTTAGATGATGCAAAGAAGAATGATATAAGACTGGTAGGAATCCATGAAGTAGCAGAAGAAAGTACAAATGAAATAAAAAAACTGTTCACAGAATTAATGACAGAAAACTTGCCAAACAGAGGGGAAGAATTTGACATGCACATAAGTAAGGCATATAGGACTCCAATTAGTCATGATTAAAAAAATATACACCTAGACATATAATAATCAAGATCCAACAGAAGAACAAAATACTAAAGCAGTTAGAGAAAAGAAACAAATCACATGCAAAGGAAAGCCCATCAGAATCACAGCAGACTTGGGCCAGGGATTTAGCTCAGCGGTTCTGTGGCCTGCCTCACAAGCACAAGGATCCAAGTTCGATTCCCGATACCACACACACACACACACACACACACACACAAAAGAGAATAACAGCAGACTTTTCAATGCAAACCCTGGAGCAAGGAGAACCAGAAGCAAGGTATTTCAAGTCCTAAAAGACAACAACATCCAACCTAGACTGATATATCCTGCAAAACTATCTTTCAAGCTGGATGGGGAAATAAGCTACTTCAACGACAAAGAACACCAGAGAAACTTCATGATCACCAAACTGGCACTTCAAACACTTCTAAACAATATCCTGGAAAAAGAAAAGGAAGAGCACAACTCCATAAGGGCCACCAGAACAAATATAACAAGCAAGGCAAGAAATTTAAGGGAGGGAGAGAAAAATAAATAAAAGAACCAGCAACAGGAAAATAACCTGACAATGAAAAGCAAACACATAAGAGTTTTAACCATCAATGTTAAGGGCTTCAATTCACCAATCAAAAGAAACAGGCTGGCAGAATGGATAAAGTAGCAAAACCCAACAATATGTTGTTTACAAGAAACCCACTTAATCCACAAAGAAATGCATAGACTGAGAGTAAAAGACTGAGAATAACAGTTCTCCATGTGACAGGAGCCTGGATAAAAGGGGGGATAGCTATCTTGCAGACAGAATAGATTTCAAGCCAAAACTAATTAAAAGAGACAAAGAAGACCATTACATCCTTGTAAAGGGAACAATCCAAGAGGAAGAAATGACAATCATAAATGTATATGCACCAAATACTAATGCCCCCAACTATACAAAACAAATATCAATGGATATGAAAAATTAAATAGGCACTAATACAATTGTAGTGGGGGACCTCAATACTCTACTGACACAAATAGACAGATCATCTAGACAAAAATTCAACAACAAAATAATAGAACTGAATCAAATCTTAGAACAAACAGTCTTAGATGTCTACAGAGTGTTTCACCCCACAAAATCAGAATATGCATTCTTTTCTGCTGCACATGGGTCATTCTCCAAAATAGACCACATGCTAGCTCATAGAACATGCTTAAGTAAATGCAAAGGAATTGAAGTTATATTATCTGACCATAGTGCAATTAAACTGGACATCAATAGCCTAAGAAACACATGGAAATTTCATAAACACATGTGAATTAAATAACACCCTGCTGAACAACCACTGGGTCTCAGAGGAAATTAAAGAAGAAATTAGATAGTTTCTTTGATTAAATGATAATGCCAATATAACAGGAATCTATGGGACACAGTGAAAGCAGTTCTGTGAGGGAAATTCATAGCAGTAAATGCCCATACTAGGAAGACAGACTGAGCTCAAATAAACAACCTAATACTGAACGTCAAGCTCCTAGAAAATGAAGAGCAATACAAACTGAAAGCTCTTGCAAGGGAGCAAATTATAAAGATCAGAGCAGAAGTTAATGCAGTGGAGACTAAGAGAACAATGCAAAAAATCAATGAATTGAAGCGTTGGTTTTTTGAAACAATAAAATCGATAAACCCTTAGCCAACCTTATCAAAAAAAAAGGGAAGAAAAGGCTATGATCCATACAATTAGGAATGAAAAAGGTGAAGTCACAACAGATCCACCAGAAATCCAGAGGATCATCAATACCCACTTTGAAAACCTACACTCTAATAAAATAGCAAGGACCAATTAAACCATGTGGTTACTGCTAATTCAGATGCATTTGACCCAGCTCTGTGAGATCTCAGGCAGGCCTCTATGGGTAAACTGAGGAAGTTATCTAAGTTGTAGATGGAAGATCCTGGGCCTCAGACTGCTCATTTACTGTTCAGTGTGCAAATCTGTTGAAAGCAGAGGGTTACAAGTTTAGCAATGGAGCACAGTTACATATACGACCTTAGGAAAGCTGTTCAGCATTACAAAATATCCAGGAAAATTCACCCTTCTGAGGTTCAGGTTATAATAACTCCTGGAGTTTTCATGTGACTAAAAGCTGCTGTCAAAATACAGTGTCTCTGTTGGTTTAAGGTTGAAGAACTAACTCTTTGCCCCCTCCCTTGGGATAGAACTGTTTTTAGGAGAAACACAAGTCCAGAGCAAATTTTGAAATTTTAAGTTTAATCCAGTGTTATTAACAAATAAAGTCACAAGAGCATCCCTGCCTCCCTTGCCAACAGTTTGAGCATTTTATTGATTTCAGACTCCATTTGTGAGACAAGAATGCCAGTGAGAAGAAACCCGGCAGCACACCAGTGTGCTTTCGAGAACAGGCACTGTCTCTCTGACTCAAGGAGGGAGTCCTTGTGCTGACTTCCCAGTGGAAGCCAAGTTACCCCATCCCTACTTATGGACAACCAATGTGACCGTATATGGCTTTTTATATAAAAAGTAGCTTTATATGTGGTAGAATTTAAATATGTTTGGGGAGCTTTAATCTAGGTTTAATTCTAGATCCATGATTTTATTTATGATTCCAGGGGGAATCTCGGTCTACTCATCTATTAGATGGGGATTAAGTGAATTCCAGTTCGTACAAGGTCACGACATATAGTGCCTCACCTACAGTCAGTGACTTGAAGTCATGCTTTCCATCCTCTTCCCCAGTGAGGGCATAACGTGAACTTTACATAACTATGCAGTCTCCATCATAATGGCTAGCAATGTGTCTTGCACAAAATTTGCTCTTGATAAATGTTTATAGACTCAAACTGGATTCAGAAAATATGGGTAAGGCAAATGTTTCAAAGTTAATGTTTTGTGTTATATAAAACACAAGTTTAGTAATTCCCATTCATATATTTTGAGTGTACACATCATAGTTCCCACTCTAAAGCCACAGCACTCAAACCTGTCTTTTGTCATTGGTTGATTTATTATCAACTAATCTTAAGTGAGAACACAGAGTGTCACCGGAAAAGGACACAGTTTGGACTTGATTTTGCACTGACCATATTTCATTGAGTTAAAGACACCACTGGCCACAAGATGCATGTATATAATTGAAGTGAAATATAAAACAATGAAGCATTATTTCTCCTACATCCTGTGCAAGATAGATATGTGCTTTGGAAAGAATGAGGGAAAGGTGATTCAGTGGGACCTGCTATTTGAGTACTAATGTAATCTTTGGTTTCTCCATCAAAAAAAAAAAAGTCCAGAAATGGTAAATAAGAGGATATTCAAAGAGTCCAATGAAGAAAAAGATACAAATGTTCCTTTCAAATTGTAAGACATTCAGAAAATATAATTTGTGGGTGAAGGTCTTGTTCTGTGAAAAACAAAATTTGGAGATACATGGTATTCTCTAACTTTCTGGTCTATTTTTGTACCAAATGTTGTTGTTTCTTATATTTTTCTCCCTGCTGAATATTTTTCTTGGTTTGTTTATGTAATGTTATGGCCAGAAAGTGACATCTTTTGTGTTTGTTTTACTGTAAATATGAGAATTCATAAATTTGATTCCCTGACTTTATAATACTTGTGTTAGGAGTGCATTTCTCAAAGATCTCACTATTTTACTTTGAATTGTTTTTTCAGTTTTGATGATGGTTGAAGTACAAAATTAATAGTTTAGTGGTTATTGAAGAAAATTTTTATAAACCATTAAAGTCATTTATTTAAATGAACTGACAACAAATTTCAAACAAATGGGTGGGGTAAGTCAAAAGTATAAAAGGAAAAAAAACAAAACAAGAAAATTACCCAAGTTAGGGAAAGGACTACTTCGCTTACCAGCCAATCTTGGACTGAGTTTTATAAGTCTAAGATATCAAATGTGATTATTGGTTGCAAAGTTCTCCATCCATCCTTTGCCTTCTGATTTGAGGAGAGAACAGAAGCATCCCGAGTGTCAGGTGATGAACCTCAGGGCTCGGCCCCAAGAAGAGACGCTCCACGCTGCACGCTCGTTGTCTCTTGGGCTCTGGCCCCTTCCTCTCCACAGGACAAGCAAAGCGCCAAGAAATGCATGACCCAGCTGGGGCTTCACCACCTGTCGGACCGCGTCAGCCTCCCCTCACCACCACGTGGGTGGAAGACGCCAACCATTTACCAACCTTCATTCATCCGCAGGGAAGCCCGGCATGCTGGCCAGATGCAAATTAGCAGGGACAGGCAGCGCTGTAGGAAACTAAGGCAAAGATGTTAACAAAACCATTGTGACGCCAGAAAAAGGATAATTTTTTTAACTTCTAGTTCCCCTGTACAGCCTATTGCTGGCCCCTGGGTGGTTGCTTTATCTCCACAAAAACTCAAATGACTTGCATCAGACTCCAGAGCCCCCTCCTAAGCCTTTCTTCACTGTGTGTTATTTGCCTATGTTATCTTTTCCCCACTTCTAGTCTCTTGAAGTCTTAAATGTTCTTCAAATTCCACTCCATTTCTCCTGCTCCATCTCCATGTACCCTCTCTTCAAAGAGGCATTCCAATGGTGTGCTGCGCACACCCACAGTGGTTCTTACAGATCTACGCAGGATTTTACAGGTGTCTGTCTTCCCTATGAATTTGAATTACTAGGTTTTATTGTCATTTTTAATCTCAAAGCTTAAGCACAGAATTGCTAGATTTTTGTTGATTAATTTTTATTTTAAGTCATACCAAAATCTCTTTCTGCAATTGGGACAGGGAAAAAGATTGCAAATTGGTATCATAAAACAGCGGTTGTCACAGTAGAGACAATGTTCGTGTAGCTACTACCTGGCCTTTTGTCAGCTTCTGTCTTATTAAGATCAACCGCATGACTTCATCTCCATAGCAGAGAATGGAGCCCTAACCCACGCAAGTGAGAATGATATTATGAGAGGGTGACATCACATCTACTCAATACTTTGGTGCAATTATAAAGTACTTATGGTGCACCTCACTTGATACATGCTAAGTCTGGCACTGCTAAAGAGCTTCCCAGAGATAGCCCCAACTTCTCTGATTCTCTTCGGTCACTAGACGCCATCTTGTCCCAAGAAAGGTGCCTTTCTTCCCACTAACCCAGCTCTGCCAGGGCTTCCCTGCATCATTGCCATTGACATGGGAGTGGGATTATCCTTGGCCCCGGGGGGCTGGGTGCTCGCTGTGAGATGTTTTGCAGCTTGCCTGGCATCTACCACTTACTGCCAGTAACCATCTCTAAGAAGGCAAGACAACTAACTCTCCAGACCTTGCCTGCTATGTCCTGAGTGAACAGAGCTCTCCCCAGTTTCAGAAAGACTAGAGTGTCCAGAGATGCTTCTTCTACAGCTTACCTAAATGAGACTCAAACTCCTGCAGAAGGATGGAGCCAGGGCAGCACATATGAAAGGTCAGCCCAGAGCAGTGCAGGTTAAAGGCCCAAGAGCAATGGTTTGAAATGTAAATGTGACTGGTCACTCTTGAGGACCTGTCCGGCAGTTTCCCCCATGCCCAGCTCCATGGTTTCCTTGAGCTGTGAGCAGGTGATCCAGTGTTTCATTCCTGGGCACATTGCCCTGAGGCGTCCCGGGCATGGTCTCTGCCTCTACATTTACTGTGATGCGTCTCTGCTCATGTATTCGATGTCCACCATTAGAACATAGCTGGACAAGTCCCCTCTTTGCCATTTTTCTTCCCAACACAGTGCTCAAAACTGATAGGAAAGGCTGAAAGGCTTTCTGTGTTGGCTCATAGTTTGGCTGCCTGCTCTGCCTTTTTCCTTGGGATTGTATCATTCCTACACCTTCAGTCCTATTTTATTGAAAAGCGGCCATGCATACCCGAGCTCCTCTGATCTGCATGCACCCTGTGTGCTCTTCCTAAAGGCCCCACTCTGTTGGTTTGAGCTCAGGTCAACCAGACACCCAAGCCCACGAGCACTGTTTTCTCAGAGCAAGGTCCATACATTGTCGCCCTTGCCCCTGTTACGCAGAAAGCTAATGTCTGGCTGAGAGGAAACATCTTGTGAATATAGGGACATCTCTGAGGCTTGTTTTCTCCTCTGCTTTTGGGCACCACTGAAGTCCTGCCTCCTTCTTCCAAATGTTCTCCATGGCGCATATCCCACCACCTGGCAGGAAGGACCCAGTCCCCTCACCCACCATGTCTGTGGTCCTTCATCCTCACAGTTTTGGGAGCATGTCACACTCAAAGCCTTAGTTCAGGTTCTCAGGAATCCCAGACACCATTTATCACTTTCAGCTTGACTGATCACCCAAGACAACAGTCAGTGTTCAGCCTCAGGTTCCACTGGGTCCCTTTATTGCTTCAGCATTTGTTTCCCAGCCACAAACTGGTCAGATCCCAAGGGTGTGCACCTGCAGCTTACTGAAGAGCCCTCTTGACAACAGTGTAGGTGACTGGGAATTCTCACCCTTCCAATCCCCATGCCCCCGTGCCCACCACAAGAGCAGGGAGTCCTTGTCCATTCAGGATACCACTGCAAAATGTCATAAATGTTGTAATGTGGGTGGCTCAGAAATAACAGATTCATTTCTCATAGTTCCAAAGTCTGGGACTTCCAAGTCAAGGATCCAGCAGACTCTTGGTGAACCTGCCCCTGGAAGGCTTCTTAACACCTGTGTCCAGGACAGTTCTCTGCCCATCTGGCTTTCCAGCCAACTTTAAGCTGCCAGAGTTCTCTGGAGCTCTGTGGAAACCACCAGGAATGGAGCTCATGAGGTTCTTGCCCATTACCCCAGCCACTGCTGGATGTGCTGACCCCTGAGGCTGTTGTCCCGGATCCCCCCGCCAGTATGACAGGGGAGCCCAAAGCCCATATTGCAGTCTTTATTCTGCAACAGAAATTTTAAAAGAACTCACAGTGCCCAGTTTGGAGCCTGTATCCTGACACATTTCTCTTTTATGCCCATGTTTCTTAGACCGTAGAGAACTTGTTTCAGCAAAGGGAGGCCAATTTCCAAAGCCACTGGTTTGGCAAATGCACAAGGTCTCAAGCTAGAAAGAACTGCTTCTGCTTCCTCACAGCTTGCAGTAGTAATCATGTTAAATAAAAAACACCAGCCCTGCCAATAGCCCTGGGCTCGGCTCCCTGCCATGGTGCTGCACAGAGGGGAAAACAGCGATGTGCGACTTATGGCATCCTTTATTTTACAACTGCTTGGCCCCTCTAAATGTGTTTGTGGGCTCAGCCACTGTAATTCTTGGCTAATAACCTGGCCCTTCAAACAGGAATGTCTGAATTAAGGGTTCTATTTCTACAAGATATGATATTTAGTCAGGCTGTGATCAATGTAGCTGACTTTCAGAACATTAGATCCTTGCACCTGGTGAATTTCATGTTGCTATATGGATCAAGTCCCCACCAAATTACCAAAGAACTTGTAGAAACACTAGCATTGTTCAAAACTGGGCAGGCAGCTGGTCGTCGTAGCACACGCCTGTAATCCCAGCACTTGGGAGGCTGAGGCGGGAGGATCGCTGTGAATTCGAGACCAGCCTGGGCTACAGAATGAGTTCCAGTTCAGTCTCAACTACATAGTGAGACCCTGTCTCAAAAAAACAAAAAAAAATTAAAAAAATAAAAATTGGGTAGGCATTCAGCATCTCCAGGAATCTCTGTAACTGCCTCCCACCATCATACAGCAATCTGCCTTCAGCATAGTCTACTTTTCATTGGTGTGGAGTTACATTGTGCTCTTAGCAGAGCACAATCATTGAGGGATAAAAATGCTCCAAGGGTGTCTTGCTACGGTCATCTCTTCTAAAGCACCTATTCCTTGGCTAATAAGTGCTGTGGGTCTTCATTGGGCAGGAAGATGCAGTTAGCTTCTTTGAGCTTGTATACTAAGAACAGACATTTTCAACTAGAACACATTCTCTAGAATCCCAGAAAATACCCTTACTTGTTTGTATTAGGTGTCTACAGCGAAAGCCTACTCTTCCCAACATCACATCAACCACGTATTCAGTACAGGATGAGCCCTTAAGGAAAGACAGGGTCAGCCTGGACAGAGGGATTCCAGGCCTACTGCTCGTGGTTGAGGCTGAGGGTGTGTTTCTCACAAAGGACCACAAACCAGGACCACAACAAGAGTCTGTTGTCTCACAGCAATGGATGTTTGAAGGAGGCATGAGAGGGGCTGTGCTGTTGGAACCTCCACCTCTCTCTTTGGTGGATGCAACTCACCCCACGACTGGCTGTGTGTGTCCGTGTTAGTTTGGGTCCCCATCTGACACAAGAGCGCAGACATGGTGCACTGCTGTAAGATAGATACCCTTGCCACAGCATGGCCAGCAAAAGCATAGGGAAAGGAGTCTACACTGGGTCATATGGAGCTTAGCAGGCTCCACAGAACAAGGACAGTGTCACACTTTTGCACCGACCCTGCAAGGGCTTCATAGAAGGTGTTAACAGATACCTCTGAAGTAGGTTTAACCACAGACGACTCTGGCTGTCCACAGTAGCAACCTTTTACTGAGGTCACCTTGACGATCCATCAGGCCCAAAGGATTTGGGTCCAGAAGCCCAGTTTTGTCTTTGCGACCAGAATTGGTGTCTCCCAGGGGGCTTGAATGATGCTGACTCAATTCTGAATGGCTGAACCATAATGTCAGTATGCTAATTTTTCATGAGAAATCTGTGCCAGACAGACTGGAATGCTCGTTTTAGTGTGAATAAATTCATGTCTGTAGGCTGTGCTACATAGAAAGCAGAACCAGGATGCATCTCGGGGAGAACGGGAGCGAAGCAGGTGGAGCTAGCTGGTGACTCACACGCTGTTACCTCAGCCTGCTGCTGCCATCCTCTCAGATTTACTCCGTGGATAAAAGGCATGTGAAATATTAGTTATAGCTGGCACTGATTACCAAGTTGCTCCGTGCTATTCATTGTACTATTTGTGTGTATGTGTGTGTGTGTGTGTGTGTGTGTGTGTGTGTGTGTGTGTGTGTGTGTGTGTGTGTGTGTGTGTGTGTGTGTGTGTGTGTGTTAACTTTTATATTTTCAGCAATGACATGGAGCAGGTGGTATGATTATTCTCGTTTCTCAGAAGGGGACAAAGAGAGGCTGAGCCCTTTGCTAACACTGCATGGTTAGTAGTAGTAAGTGACAGACGGACAGACGCACACACACAAACTCTTCTCAGCTCTGTTCCAAAAGACACCAACAACAATACCAACAAACCTAATCTAGAAAAAAATGTATGAAAGATGACCGTGACCGATTGGCATTTAACAGAGGAATGCAAAGGTTATCCCAACCTACCAAAATTAACCAGTATAATGCACCACATTAGCAGAATAAAAGAAAAGTAAGATATGACAGCTGCAGCAGAGGCAGGGGAAAATGAGCATTGTGTGTTATGACTAGAAAAAAGCTTCTCAGCAAATAAAAGTATCAACACATACACATGCACACACTCCCACAGTCACCTCATGTCAGACATCATGGCAAAAGAATGCAAGTCAGGAGCAAGACAAAACCAACTATAAGTATTCTCGTGGAACAACCTAGACGAATAGGCAAGAAAAAAAAGCAAAAGGCATTTATATTGGAAAAGGAAAAAAAATCAAGAAAAACCATCTTCTCGCTAATGTCATGATCTTCTATGTAAAATTGCTAATGAATCCACAGAAAAGATTTGCACTGAGTAAATGAAACCGAGGGAATAAAACATAAGATCAATATTTTTGAAATCTATTATATTTCTGTATCTTAATACTGAACATTTCAAATACAAAATTAACGAAAGCGATTTAGTTCACAATAACATCAAAAAGAATGACTTCATGAGAATAAAATTTAACAAATAAAGTGCAAGCCTCGTGGATGAGATATTACAGAAAAAAATACTTGCAAGAAATCAAGGAAGAAGTAAACAAAATGAAGAACATTACTTTTTATTTTATTAGAGATGTAACATATTGAAAATTATCTAGAGTCAATGCAACCCCTAGAGAACTTCTTGCTGAATTCAAACATAACTTAACAAAGAAATCATTAGAATTATATAGAAATGCAAAGGACGAACAATAGACAAACTTTTGAAAAAATAGCAAAGCGGAAGGTTTCAGTTTTCCCAAAGCAGCAGGCAGTGTCATAGTGGCATAAGGATAAAAATATAGAGTAGTAGAGTAAAACTAAAAAATCCAGGAGTAATCCCTTAGGCACATTGTGTGTTGATTTTTATCAAGGCATTGGGAAAACAGTCATTTTAATAAATGATGTTAGAAAACGGAATGCCCACATACAAAGGGGAAAAGTTGGATTTCTATTTCATACCACCCACAGATACTAAAACTTGAAACACTCAAAAGTTATCATAGATGTAACTATAGATCTAATACTGAAACACTTGGAAGGAATGACAGAGGGAAATCCTTGTGATCCTGGCTTAAGTGATGGCCTCAAATACAATACCAAAAGCTCTTGAGTAAGTCAAATGTGGATAAATTTCACTATTTTAAAATTAAAAGCTTTTGTGCTTCAAAAGTTACCTTCAAAATTTGGAAGGCAGCACACAGGATGGAAGAATATATTGACAAACCATATATTCAATATGGATTTGTCTCCAGAATATACAAGTCAATGATCAAAAGATAATCTAATCTTTGCATAGAAAAAGCTTTGAATGGCATATTTCTAAGGAAAGACACATAATAAAATATGTTAGCTACAATGTAGGCAAAATGGTACCTTCATATATTGCTAATACAAATGCACTGATCTGGTCAAATAAATTAGCAGTTCCTCAAAATGCTAACCACGCTTGGCATTCTCCTGGTAGGTAGATAGATACCCAAGAGAACTGAAAGCATAGGTCCTCACAAACAGCTCTACAAAAATGTGCGTTAATCCTAATAGCCAGAAAAGGAGAAACGGCCCAAATATCCATAGCCTGATGAAGGGATCAATAAAACATGATCTAAACTGTGTGTCCACCTGTCAGACACGAACTCTGCCACAGGAAGGGACGGAGCATTGGTAAGTGGTGCAGCACGAAAGCATGATTCCCATTGTGACATCAGAAAACAAAGATCCTTCCAGGGATTCAACTCAGTGGTTCTGGCGCCTGCCTTGCAAGCACAAGGATCCGAGGTCCATCCCTGGTACCAAAAAAGAAAAAAAGAAGAAAATCACTAGAATAGCAAGATCCTGTAATAGTCTGGCTTCATGTTTCCAGATGCCAGGAATAACTTGGCTCATAATGACAGGAGGAGTTGGCAGTGATGAAAGTTTGGGGCTCGCTGGGGCAGGTGGAAGAGGATGGAGATACTTGCTTCATACAAGTATGAAGTTTCAGCGGGGGGGTGCGGTAAAAGTGTCCTAATATTAGATTATGAGAAACTCTATGAATATAATAATTTTGAAAGCACCTAAGTTTACAGTCTAAAATCATGAGTTTTTTGGTGTGTGATTTATATCTCAATATGTTATTGTGATTTTTAAAAGAATACATTTATTGCCCTGATTGCTTCTGGTCTCTTTGTTCAGCATGGGCTGTGCCTCTTGGCTGAGATGGTCAGATTGGCCAGTGCAGCCTGGTTTGATCTCACTCCCCCGAAGCCACTGTACTGCATGCCCCAACCTCAGTGAGGGGATGTACAATACAGCCCTTGGACTGTACTGCCCTGCACAGATGAGCTTACAGTCTTCATCTTCTCTTCGGCCTCCTGCTGCTCCTTTAGTTTAAACGCTCCTGGCTTGATACTGGTCCCAAATTTTCCTCTTCAGAACGCTCTGCAGGCATTCCTGGGCAAGATCACGAAACCCAGCAAAGAGCTGAAAATGGAGCACAACTCCAAAAGCATTAGGCTGGAAACCACAGCCTGCTACACACTCCCAGTCCGGTCCAAGGCAGGAACGGGTCAGCATACTGAGCGTTGATTTTAGCTGCTGTCTAAGCAGAGTGCTAGATGGCGAAGCCCTCTGGAGAGGGCCCTAGGGCTGTTCTTGAGGTCTTGGTCTTTTCCCCTATATTAGGAAACTTAGCACGGAGAAGAATTATGAGTGTTTGTGTGCATGTGCTAGAACGAACGCATGTGGGTGAGCAAGACAGAGATGACTGACAGAAACAGGGCTTTATCGCTACTGCTGGAGGCCACTCTGCTCAAAAGTGGGAAATAACATGAAAATCAATAGAACATAATAAAAGTCATCAGAGGAGAGAGAGGCAGCAGCTTAGCCCTTGCATCTTGGGGCGCTGGCAGTCGTCCTCCTGTTTTCTCTGCACTTCCCACCTTTGCAGACAGTGGAGACTTCTCCACCCCAGGCCTGGATGCTGAAAGCCTGAAGGATGGGGGAGCTAATTGCAGCCACCTGGAGCTTGGGAAGCCTGGCATATTGACACAGCCTCCCTGCAAGCCCAGAAGCCCTGGCCAAGTGACTCTAATTGGCCCAGATGGCAATCATAGAGTTCTGAGCTTTGCAAGTGATTGCATTCACCATTCATGGTCTAAGATTAAAAACTAGGGATCTATGGTTTGCCAACACATACACAAGCTGGGTTTCCTCATCCATCTACTCTAAGGATATAAAAATTCACCTGTTTTTGTAAATCAAATGTAAAAGCTGTATAATGTTTGGACTACATGTTTCCTTATGCAAAGCTCTGGTTTTAATAAGGAATTAGCAATGTTGTCAGTGGGCTTTACTTATGGTCCATTATGCAAACCCTAAAGTGATTCCTTGGAGTACATTTCACATCTCTTCTTTTGCAGCTTGGGAGAGTGAACCTATCTATGTGGCCCTGCTGTAGTTGGGTGCTAATGGGGAAGTGAACCCCAGACCTCCAATGTCATTGATCTCCCCTTCATTTTTTCCAGCACTGTAGGTTCCTGCTCCTTTTGAGAAACTGACTCATAGCTTTCCAATAAACTATAGTAGAGCAACACTACATTTTTTTTCAAAAAATTAACAGTTTATTATTTTACACCCTTAGTTACTTTCCTTATTGTACAAACAAAATACCCGACACCCAGAGTTAAAAGAAGAAAGGTTTATTTCAGTGCACAGTGTGTAGGTGTTTCAGTCCATAGATGATCGGTTCTCAGGTACGGCAGCATGGCAGAGGGGCATCGCAGAGGAGAAACAGTCCATGGCAGAGCAGGCAGGAGATGGTGAACAGAAGCAGCAGCAAGCCTGCCTTCCTGCTCCCTTATATTCCAACCAGGCTATAAGCCTATGGATTGGTGCCACCCATGGTGAGGCTTCCATTATCCACACCTAGAGCTATGCTAGTTCCAATCAGTGGACTACTTCAGTACCACACACCTTTAATCCCAGTATCACATGCCCTAGATCCAGCCAGCTCCAAAAAGCCCCACCTATTAGTGTGTGAGGCTTTGGGGGAACATCTAGATATAAGTCATAACACAACCTTTTCTAAAGGAACTCCCATTACTAAAAATGCATTCGATCATTTTGGCTAATTGTGTCCAATGAGTGTTTCCCAAACACAATTATCCAATGGTGTATAATGCAACAGGATGTACATTTTTGTTTCTAAAGAAAACATTTCAGAGTATTTTCAGATCAATATTTTCTTATCCCTGAGAACTCAGGTGACAAGAACTTAATTTCTTAGTGTTGCTAGATTTACCTTTCATGGGAATTGCTGAGACATAGTCCATGTTCTGAGAACCTGTATCTATTACCAGTCTTTGAACTTTAATTAAAAGGAGACAGGAAATTGATCAGAACAAGAAAGGGAAAAGGCAAAGTAGGGTGTCAAGGGACCTCCAGAATCACCATTTCATCTATACTGTAAGGGAAGTATTCTCAGAACCATAAGGAGAAATGTCTGTCAAGAGTGGAGGCTGAAGGCGGGACTGTCCCCCATCAGTGTGCAACTGAGCTGCAAACACTCTCAGAAGCAAAGGCGCAGGGACATCTGCTTTCTCCAACACAGAGGTAAAGGGCTTGTGGAAGGCATCTTAATTTGCCATGGGGGTCAGGGCCTGCATGACCATGGAGAGTGAACACAGCTCTATTGGTAGAGCCTTTGCATCCCCTGGAAAGATCCACACCATCGCAGATGTGCCTGCCTTCCTCTTGGAAGTGGCCTACACTCCATTTCCCCTTAGTGGTGCTACATTTCCATTTAGAGTGCCTCTATGTCCAGATTCAGAAGCAGCAAGCATGCCTATTGGTAAGAGAAAATTCTCAGGAAACCAACTGGACCAAAGGTAGTTAGTAATCAATAGCAGGAACTATTACATTATCCAAAGTCAGAGGAGACAGGAGGAGAACAGTGTCAGTTTTGTCTGCTACAAACCACAACATGTGCCCCACGGGAACCAAGCTGGCCTTTGGGATCTCTAGGCAGTGTTCTCAGGTGACATAGAATCTTGTCCTTACCTCCATCTTTTGGACGGACAGGAGCTCATGCCTGGAACAGGAAGCACACAGTGAGAAGTGCTATGCCCTGACTTCCTGTTGGGGGCTGCAGAGTCGAGTCATTCCTGTACCAGGAAGCAGTGGTCATTTCTACATAGATCTGCTAGGAAAGGTCTGACTTAGAGCAGATTGGAATTATTGAAAATGACTGTGTTTTAATGCCTGAGCGTGACCCAAAAGCTATGATAACTGCCCTTTCAGCAATGGGGGAAATGATCAATAATTCAATTCAAAGATAGCAATTGGAGAAAAGTAGACTGTTTCTTAACTTGCCTGTCAAGCTCAGTCCAGTCACTTACAGTCTTTGCCACGCATGTACAGAATTGTATGTCAGAAGAGAATGTTAGAACAGAAAGGGTAGATGAGGAATGTTGCCCTCAAAAGTTTTGGATTTATTTTTATAACCAACATTGCTCATATGTACACCCATTGGCAGTGTTCATGGTCTCTAGCATCACTTCTATCTCCTCTACCCTTCCTGTTGCTGGACACAATTCTTGCTACCCACAGTTTAAAAGAGGAGAGGCTGGATCTGGCTCACTGTTTCAGGGGATTCAGTCCATGGTCAGCTGACTCCAAGAGAGGAGCATCATGGGAAGGGTATGGGGGAGCAAAGGTGCTCAGTTCAATGTGGCCGGGAAACAGAGCAAATAACAGCACCAAAGAGGAAGGAGCAGGAGCCAGACATAGTTCCACCAACCCCCTCCCAGTAGGTCACAAAGCCAATCCAGTTGACCTTTCATTCTGACATGTACATTAACCCATTTCGTCAAACTCTGTTCAGCCCACCGTATTACTGAGTTCCTGCCATGAATCCAGGTCTGTGTTTAGAAGATGCACAGGTCATAAAAGTGGTCTGTCTGCGTAATACAATGAGAATTTGGCTCAAAATGCACATCAGTTAATAAAAACAATTTACAGATCATATTAAATATTTTTGAGGCTTTGGTTATAAGATCAAGAATATCAAATCTTCAAAATATTTCATATAATCATGTTGCTGATGAAATATACTTGTGTGGGTAACCAATAAATGTCAAACAAAAACAGCCACTAAAGAAACAGAGAAACATCAGGGAAATACGTGTGTTGGTCAATTCGGACTTCTTTAAACTAGTGATTATTATTTCACTAGAAAAACTATCAGTATTACAATAGTATATTAGGAGAGAGAAGTGTTAGAAGACCTAAGGCTCAATGTTTTCATCTTAGATCTGTATTAACTGCCTATCTGATCTTCAGTAAAAATTATTTTAATCTGTTTAAGCCTACTTTCCCATCTGTAACCAGCAGCTGTCGACCTACGCATACATTCTCAGACTCACAAAGTCAAGTCAAGGAAACATTGTGATCTCCTGTATTTTCTATATATGTTGATGTGGGTGTTGGGTCTTCTCCATGACAATTCCAGAAAGTGAAAATCTACTTATACCGAGCCTCCTATTGCATCTTTTCCATAAGATAAACTAAATCTAGGGGTGACAGATGTCTGCTTATTATAGACAGACAATGCCATGAAATGCGTGCACTTTGGTGCATTTGTTTCTAAGCAGAAACATTTAACTCAGATTATTGGGAAGGCACCATGGCTCTATCTGAACAAAAACACGGCCTCTGTTGTCTCTGTTCCTTGGCATGACATTGCTTTAGCAGTGATCATTTAGGGAAAGGTAAATTCAATAAAGGCAGTTTGAAGGATGCCTACCACTGACAAAAATATGGCCGTTCTTAATGAGGCATGATCTTCTTCTTTCACCTTGCATTCTACCAGCAGGGTAACTGTTCTCAGTTATGTTCTGGGTTCTGCAGGTTAGCTAGTGAAGCACAAATGTGATTGGCATGCAGAACCCCTTAAAACTGTCAGGCCACCTTGCAATTAGGCGCAATGCCACCCTAGCAGATGGTGCACATGCTGCCAGACAGCAATACGTGTATCAGCATCGAGCGTTTGGAGAGAACTTCCTCCTTCAGAAAGTCAGATTTGGGGTGTGTGGCATCGATAGCAATAAAGCAATTCATACCACACCAATTTTAGGCAGAAGAATACTGTTTTATATATACAGCTACATACAGATGCAAGGAATCGTGGAATTACAGATTCTCAAGGTTAAGAGATATTTTAGAGGCAATGAATTTAAATGCTTCATTTATTGATTCATTGATTCTTCTAGCAAATATGGAACAGGATGAGTTAGCCACTGCCTGCCTATCTGTGCAGCCATTTGGCCATGCCACTGCCTGCCCCCGTCTTAATCATATCCACTAACAGGAAACTCACTATCCATACCCCTCTCCTCCAAGTATATTTAGCTTTGATTGCACTCTCTAAACTACAGCATCCAGACCCAGTTCATTGCTCTGCCTGAAAGTCTTCCAAAGATACTGTGTAGTGGATGCAAGGGCTTTTGCCACATTGTTTTGAGATGTGAAAGTGACTTGTTATTACAGGTTATCATCTCCTAACTTCATTCCATTTTTTAATTTGGTTTAATTGTTTTACTGCATATTTGAAGCACTTGAGGTTCACATTCATCTTTCTCAGTGGCCTCAACTCTCCAGTTAAAAGGCACAGAGTGGCAGGCAGGGTTGAAGAACAGAATGCAACAGCACGTTGCATTCAAGAACTCATCAAATCCAAAAAGATCCACACACTAAAAGTCACTGATTTTTTATAAGTTCTAACAGCCTCTGCAACTCTAGGAAAGAAAACAAAAGGTCTGTTCTGTTAAAATCATCCCCTTGTGACCTAGTGTATCTATATGACATGTAGAACGTGAGCCTTGGGTGTGACTCGGCCAGCAGAAGTTGCAGTCGTAGTTCAGTGTCTGGGGAGGAGCCAGTTAGCCTCCTCAAGATTGGTGGGCTCAGATGCAAGTGGAGGTGAGGCTGTGAGATACAAGCTGTCTGTTCTTCACTCTGCAAACATTCTGTGACTGCTCTGCACACGCCACAGACTCAGAGCTCGCCCTTCTGGCTGCATCTACTGGTCGCCCATTTTGGAAGGTGAAAATTAAAACACAGCTCTCAACAAGCTTGACGAGAGGAAACAGGACCAGTCAATTAGCCTCGCAGTGCCCCAGTATGGGTTGCCAGCTGCCACGCAAAGCAGGTGGGCGAACTTCTGCATTTCAGCAGAACCCAGCTCACTGTCAGGAGCGCCAGGCAAACCCATTGTGAATTAGCAAATTTCACAGATTAGCAAGTTGAGAAAAACATAATTAAAAGAATCAGGGACACCATGTCATGGTAGGTATAGCATTCATTTATTTTGACAAGTATAATTTAATCTCCCTTTTTAGGGTAATATTTCCTGGGACACTAATGAAGGCACGCTTGTTTCTTTGGTCCAAGTAATGAAATCTCTGTAATCTGAGACCTCACCTGAGTCTATGAAGCAGCCCCCAACAGGTGAGGGGGAACCCCCCCGGGCACATGTGGGTTGGCTGTGCTGATGAGGGAGCAGTGTGAATTTGAGTGAAAATCCACCCAGTGCCAAGAGCACAGGCTGCGGGAGCTCACTGGTGAGCTTTTGTACATGATTTAACAGAGGTAGAAGGTGCGACATTTGTGGGACTCTGCCTCTGGTTCAATCCAGCACTGTTTCTGGGAAATCAGCATCACCATTTTTTAAAGAGGAATTACTAGCCGGACACTGTGGTGCTCACCTGTGACCCCAACACTCGGTTAGGCTGAGACAGGAGGGTTGCTGTGAGTTCAAGGCTGGCCTGGGCTACATAGCAAGACCCTGTCTTGAAGAACCAAATTAACCAATGTACAAGTCAATGGCATTGCTACACGCTGAGAAACAATACTTTCCTGTGTCTATCAGTGAATTGCATTTCCTTCAAGACAAGAAAACTGAAAAACTTGGAATTAGCTTTTTCTCCTCCCCGTATTCATTGACAATTCCTCACAATTTTTTTCTTAACTTTATTGTGATATCATTGACAAATAAGAATCTTTATGTTATTACTGTGTACAATGCGATGTTTTGACTGAGGTATGCACCATGAACTATCTCATAACTGATCTAATTAGAATATCCATCACTTCACTTAGTAGCCACCTCCTTCCTTCCCTCCCTCCCTCTCTCCTTCTCTCTCTCCTCCACTCCCTCCTTCCCTTCCTGCCTTTTCTTCTGTGCAAGCAGCAAAGCCCTCTCCAACTTCCCATTGCACTTCAGGTCTACAATACAATGCTGCTAATCCTCGCCCCCATGTTGTGTGTCTGATGTCCAGAAACCAACCCTCCTCAACCACTGGGGCCTGCAGCCTTGGACCAACATCTCCCTGTTACCAGTGGGGATGTAACTTGGTAGAAACATCACAGGGCTCAGGTACCCTTTTCTGAGTCTACACCCACAGGAAATGAAATCAAGGTTCCAAAGAGAGGTCTGCCCTCCTGCTGATCTAAGCAATCTCCACGACTCCCATATGGAATCACCCCAAGTGGCTACCAACAGATGGATGAATAATGAAAATGTTACACACACACACACACACACACACACACACACACACACACACACCAAACAATGGAGTACTACTCAATCTTTAAAAAGAAGGAAATCTTGCCATTTGTGGCGGCCTGGTTGAACCTCAGTTCTTTTCCCATCTCCCACCTCCAACTGATCATTAATGAGTCCTTATGCTGGAGTCTGTGATGCCTCCAACCTCAAATTTCACCTTTGCTCTGTGGTATTTCCCTCCAACCCCATTCATGCTTTACTGGATTAATCATAAAATATTCTCATGAGCACCCCTGCATTAGCTCAAAATTCTTCAGTGGTTCCCCATGACCAGAACTATCCGCTGTATTCCAAAGCCTCTGTTCCTGACTTGGAATTTAAGCCCCCCCAAATCCTCCCTCTTCCCAGGAATGTTCTCTAATTCCCCCCACTCACTCCCTGATCCACCTGGTTGTTAAGCCCAGAAGAGTCTCCGGGCAGTCAAATCTCTTTGGCCTCCATTTTCCCACCCTCCAGCTGAGCTGAGCCACCCTTTCCCTCCATTTTGCTCATTTTTTCTTTTGCTTAATATTCAATCTGCTCTTCAACCCACTGAAATTACTCACTGGGCCCTGGGAATTGCTGAATCCTGGAGACAGGGTTTCATCCTCGTGGGTTGAGGGGTGCCATTGCTGGCGCCTGAGCTTGGTGGACCCATTCCTCGTGACAGCGCTGCCTATGCCAGCTCTGAAACACCTTTGCTTCTGGACACTCAGACCTCTCTCACCACCTGAAACACCTGCTTCCAGCTTCCTGGCTGGTTTCCTTCATCCTATTTTCTTTATATGTTATTTCCCCCCAGGATTTGATAGTTATGGCTTTGCTCCTTTTTTCTCACTGTATAGATGTCTGGTTTTTTACCATCCTGGACATTTGTAACCTATAAACCTTCCTTCCACCCCATATCTATCTCTCCGGAGCTCCAGGCATGAGTGTGTGGGTCCACTCAACCCTTTGGATGTTTCCTTGGCACCTCAAACTAAGTTGACCCAAACTGAAGTCCCAGCATCACCCTCAGTGGGGTCTTTCTCCTGGTAACACCATCTCCGTGAAGGTGGCCACCCTCTGTTACGTGCTGTCCCAGGAATGAGCTGCTACAGCCACTCGTGACTCTGCCATCTGAGTGCGGTGCACACTGCCCTGTCCCTGTGCTTTCTCTGTGAAAGACTTGATCGGGTCCACTTTTCTCTCCCATCTAGTCTGTCTCTGAACACTGACATCGTGAGGTTCTGTCTCAGCCCCCAAGTCCCTTCTCAGATTTCCAAAGTGAAATATTTTCAGCAGCTCCTCAAATCCTTCTGTAACAACCCAAGCTTTAATACAGAATGTGGGGTCCTTTGTGCCGTTCTAGATTCTGCTCTGCTCTTCCTTCAACTCTTGTGAATCTTCCAGGTCAGCGGTGCACACTGCAAAGGCCACTGCCTCCCCTCCCCTCCCCTCCCCTCTCCTCCCTTCCCTTCCCTCCTCTCCTCTCTTCCATCTCTCCTCTCTCTCTCCATCTCCCTCCCTCTGTCTCTCCCTGTCCCTCTCCTCCCCCACCTTCACTCTCTGTCTTTCTCTCTCAGGCTACAAATCTGGCTTCTCTCTCAGTCCTCACTGACTCCGCCTGTCATGATATACTTACCTTTCTTCCCCACCAGACTTCATCCTTTGAGACTAAGCATCTTAGAGACATCAACACCCATGGTACTTCTTCCAGTGCCTGACACACAACAAAGTAGGCACTCAGTATTGGCTGTATGAATAAACAAATAAATCTTTTCTAACATTTTACACTCTGCTATGGAACACCCAAGCTACAAGAATGCACAGTCTTTCACCACCTTGCACGGCTCTGGATCTCAAGTCTGGGCAGTATATTCATCTTTGTGTTGTGCCTGCTTGTGTGTTCAGTGAGGCAGCATCTGGCAAGACAGAGGAAACTTAGAGCAGCAAGAAATACAAACCCAGCCTGTGCCTGGATAGCTGCTTTGCACACCATGTCTTGGATTCACTGTCCCACCATTTAACACCTGAACTTTCAGCTGCTGAGATGTGGAACAAGGGAGCTTAATTAGTCAACACGACATGACAGCGTTCTGTTACCCTGAGATTACACACTCCCACGGTGTGCTAGGAGAAGCAGAGAAATCTGCAGTGACTCCAGAGACCCGAGTAGCACATTATCTGCCTCCAGCACTCGGGAAAATGTTCCAAGAGATAAAACTCACAGGACAAATGGTGTCTTGAGTAAAATGCCATGGAAGAATGGAGCTGGGAGAATGCTAAATACGTTTTCTTTCTCATTGTTCCTATGTGGCAATATAGAAACAAAAGAATTGTGAACATTTTAAATAGAGAAAAGAATGGACAGCTCTGGAGGGGTTCAATCCAGGGACCATAAAATTCTAGACAGATATGATATCACTGAGTTCTAATATCTATGCCATTTCTAATTTACTATTTATTCCTCCATACTCATGCAAAATGCCTATGTCTTTATTTGTGAAAGGAGGAGAAGGACGTTTCTGAACCTCTGGAGACTCCTCTCTATCTAACGATGTTTCTAATCATGGTTCCTCTCGTGCTTCCCAGAAAGCCCAATGGATTCAGGATGAGATCTCCATTGCCTCACGAGTAGTGATTTCATCTCTGCCTGGCCCAGTTGGCCTGGATGTCTGCTTCACTTCTCATTCTTGCCTCTTACTGCTTTCCTTCAAGGAGTTTCCAGGAGCCACTTTCCTCTATGACATGTACTCCTCAGCCTTCCTCTAACCGAGACGCAGTACCTACCACCCACAGCTTAAAGGAAGAGAGATTTACTGGGCTCACGGTTTCAGGAGGTTCAGTCCTTGGTCAGCTGCTCTGTGGCAAGAAGATCATGGCAGAAGGGGGTGGAGGAGCAATGCTGCTCAGTCTGTGGTGGGCAGGAAGCAAAGCAGGGGAAGAGACAGAGATGAAGAGGAAGCAAGCAGATATGGTACCAAAGGCCACACTTCCAGGAACCACCAGACACACCCACAATGTGTTCCACCAGTCCCCAGGCAGATTCCGAGTGAATCAAGTTGACACTGTTAAGCTTAACCATCACCTGTGGTTTCACACAGCACAAAGCTCTTAGACCTTACCCTGCTGGAGTCAGGGAAGCAGTAAAGAAAATACCTTGGGTTGAGCTTGCTTCACACCCCTTAGTTGGATGAACACTGGGATCTGAGGTGCCCAGGCTTTGGGAAGATAAGATAAAATTTGGGGTACTAAGGGAGCTGACAACAGCTACATTAGCAAAACTAATGCATGACCCAAGGCACAAAGGCAGAGAGAGCTGAATAACGTAAGAGTGTGCAGGTGGGGCACCAGCACCATGCTGTAACAGGCGAGCAGGACTGGTTCTCCTGAGGAAGTGATCATAAGCGAAGAACGAAGGGAAGATCAGTGTGACGAGCACGCACCTAACGTCTCTCTACCTGCCACCATCATTCGCCATTCCCCAGGCCTCTCCAGCATCTCAGCTCTCTACACAGCGGCCCCAACCTTGGGGGCCCATCTGTGTTCCCCTCCCTCTTTCTACCTTTGGGAACCCTCCTGTGGTAAACCATAGGGACTGTGACAGAATCTGTAAAAGCTAAGTCTAGATATTCAGAAAGGATGATTTCAAATCCAGGAATCCCCTTTGCCTACAAAGCCTGACTTTCAAATCTAAGCCAACTAAGGAGACCAAGAAAGTCCCCACTAAATGTACAGTTTAGTGGGCTGAATTTATTCTTGCATGGGTGTCTGCTGTCTCCTGCTTTGGGGTCATCTGTTGGCTCAGCCTTAGAGGGGATGGGATAGACAGGAAAATAGCTTCAGGGTACTAAATCCACATCTGTTTACTATTCCCCATCAGTCTACACAGCTCTATAGAGATTCGGCTTGGGACAAGCACTGCCATGCCTGTCTTCAAAAGGGGTGTTGAGTTCTCCTCTGTGACAGAGGGGGAGAAGGCAGTCGAGGAGTGGGGTTCAGTATCATCCTTAATTACGTGGACTCTGTGAGCCACTCTCACGCGTGGTCACCTCCACGCTGCGGACAGTGAAGTGGGAAGAAAGCTCACCTGCATGACTCCTTCAGGCCCTCACTTCTAAATAATCATGGCAGGATCCATTTGTCTCAGAGACAAACAGGATGGGGGGACGGCCAGTCCATGCCAACTGTCCCTAACTTTTGCTGCCTATGAACATGCAGAGACTGGTGTCTGGCCCTTTGGGATGCCCCTTGGGCTGCTGTTAAACTCACAGTGACCCACTGTAGTTTCGGCTAAGACCATGTCTTTGTCTTTGGTAACAGGGGACTTCACTGAGATGAGTTATGTCTGAATTTATTTTGATTTATTCTTCCTGTGACTCACTGAGATCCTTAGTGTCAAACTCTAGCCTTATAAGTTGTTTAAAAATGATTCATTATGTCTGAAATATTATCTCTCCTCCATTTTCCTATTACCTTCCTTTGGTTGTACTATTAGCAGTAGGTTACTTCTTAGAAAACTATGAAAGTACTTTTCTGTCTTTCATGCTGTGTGTGTGTGTGTGTGTGTGTGTGTGTGTGTGTGTGATTAAATTATCCGAATCCATCCTTCCATCCATTACTTAAGTTTTCACATGCATTGTGTATGCTATTTATCTCAAATTATCTTAAATGAAATTATTACATGTTTTAGGAAGACTTCAGTGTTTCTCTTCAAAATCCTCCTGGTATTTTTGAAGCAGTATTGGTCTTTTCTAGTGGCTCCTGGTTGGTTCCTTCTTTATATGTCTTTAAGCACTTTACACATTTTCTTTTTAAATGACTTTTAGATTGGGGGATGTCAGGCTCCTCTTTGGCAGAGTCCTTTTGGTACAGTCCACTATTCAAGAGTGGTTTTGTGGTTCCTTTGCCCAGCTGTGCCAAAGATTCTCAATCTTGATCCTTTCTGTTTATCTCCAATCCTGCTATACACCTGGAAACCTGCTCTCACCTAGTTTTGTTCAAACCTCACACCAGGTAGACACTGGGGCACTGTAGATGGGGGCTTTGCAATGAGGATGTGGCTCCCAAGGCCTAACTGTTGAAGCAAGAGAAGAAGCAAATTTCTATTTCAGACTCCAGTGGATTTAAGGTCTCAACTCTGTTTTCTGAGACCACTGCAGACCTGGCCCCTCTATACACCCTGGAAAAGCTTGCTTGTGGTCCACCTTCCCTGGGGGGCTCACACATTATCTTGAGTACTGCCCCTGCCTCTACTTTTCTCCAGAACGCAGCTAAGCATTTACAATAACATCCATCATTGGGCATCCAAAATTTGAGGAGATTTTACTGAGTTTTGAGAACAACTGGTCTACCACATTGTAGGAGTTACAATTGGAAGAAATTGTTATAATTATTTTCTATAGGTGTTATGGTTTGTGTTTAGAGGTCCCACACACAGACACAAAGCCTCAGGCGGATGAGGTAGAACTTTCTTTTTTCAGAAGTGGCTGAATCTGGAATGTGTGACGCTGGGGTTAAGGGGGTGTGGTTACAAAACCAATATAGGAGAGTAATTGGTTTGGCACAGCCCTAACCCTGGTAGTCTGGGTGGGATAAAAGGGGGAGGAAGACGCTGTTAAGGCCTCTTGTTCTTTTGCTACTTTGTGTGTACCATGTTGTTTCTCCTCTGTGATGCCTGTCTTGGAGCCAACTGATTATGGACTGGAACCTCTATGAATTGTGAGCTAAATAAACTCCTTCCCCTCTGACTTTGGGTGCTGAGTATTTTGTCTCAGCACTGAGAAAAGTAACTAACACAATAGCGATCCACTGATAAAAACATACTGAGAGCATGAATCTTTCAAGATGGACAAAACAACTAACTAATGTCCTAGTGGATGGAAGACATTTTCCTTTTGTGAATCATTACACTTTTAAAAACATTTCAAAACTGGATCGCAATCTTCCCTTATGTAAACACCAGGCTATGAGGAGGACTAGTACTTGATGACCAAGTGAATTAATGGGTTTAATTTAATCTTGACAGCACCCCCTTTTGTTTGTTTTCTAAGGAAAAACTGAAGGTCAAACTAAAAATGAGTAATTCTTTCCAGTATAGCGACCTTGTATGTCGTTCAAGTTAGCTGCCAAGCCAAGTCTGTCAGAAACCTAAAGTTGATTCTCCCTTTGTTCATAGAGCACAGGGTCTGACCCACTGTAAATGCTTTGCTGGGACTCCACGTGGAGGAAGAAGGTGCTGGGACTTCCCAGTCTTCCGAACTGTTCCAGCCAATTCCTCATCATAAATCCCTTCCTGTTGGATACGCTGGCTCATGCCTGTAACGCCAGCACTCTGGAAGCAGCCGGGACGGCAGGGTGTAGCCCTTTCCAGGGGGAGCACTGCGTGTGGACCCCACTGTGCTGGTCGCATGTGCCCAGTGTGCAGCGTCCCCGTGAACATGTGTGTCCGCACCTGGGCTCAGATGCTCAGGACACCGAGTCCCTGACTGTAACCTTGTCTCGCTTGGGGCTCAGCAGCCTCTCCAGGGCCTGCACAGCCCGCCGAGGAGCTGGGTGGTGCGGCGCCAGGGTCTCCGGGGCTCCCAAGATCCTGGGTCCTTTGAAAAGCCCAGTCTTTCTTGGCAGCTCGGGCTTGTCCGTTTGTTGACTTTTCCCAGCCACCAGAGTAGACTCCGCTCCACCTTTTGTTTTCTGGAGAGAGAGAAGTGTCGTCAGCTCTCAGACACCAAAATATGTAACAAGTGACTAAAGCTCCCCGCAATCGACCGCAGTGGGAGGCCCAGAGACTTTCTCGGAGTCCCTCCCCCATTGGCGTGGGCTTGTGACAGTGACTTGGGTGAAGCCTGTTTTTTCTTCAGGCAGTGGTGATGTCTGGAGATGTACAGTGCATCTGTCTGAATAATTAAAACTCTCTTTCCCGCCACAGACCCAGGGAGCTTCGGGGCAGGGGATGACAGTCAGGGAGGGGCAGGGAATGAGACATCAGGAGAGTGTCCAGAGGGGAGGGCAGGTGCGCAGAGGGCATGGGGAGCAGCGATCAAATGGGGAGTCCAGCAGGGCAGCTTCCTGGTGAGGAGAGCACTGTCCCATTTATACCCTGACGTGAGAGGCAATTTTCAAGGGACATAAGCAAAGATAGCATCTTTTCTCTCTCTCTTTCACTTTCTCTCTTTCTCTTTCTCTCTCTCTCTCTCTTTCTCTCTCTTTCTCTCTCTCTCTCTCTCTCTCTCTCTCTCTCTCTCTCTCTCTCTCTCTCTCTCTCTCTCTCTCTCTCTCTCTCTCTCTCTCTCTCTCTCTCTCCCCCTTCCCCTATCCCCCTTTCTTTTTCTTGGCACTGGAGATTGAACCCAGAGCTTTTGCATTGAGCTCCAGCCCTTGCCATTTTTTATTTTGAGACAGTCTCCCTAAGTCATTAATTTCCTCAGCCCTGCCTCCAACTTGAGATCCTCCTGCCTCTGCCTCCCAGAGTTCTGGGATGACAAGTATCTATCACCTCGTCTGCCTCTGACTTGCACTATCCCAGTACACTTGCACACATCTGAAAAGGCCTTTAACATCCCTATTCAGAACGCCAGGCAGCCCTCCTGCCAGGCCAAGAAGGCCTGGTCCCTGGGAATCAGCCACTGAAATTTAGCTGGTTTGAGCTGCAGCAGGAAGGGGAACCTGGGGGCCAGGCTGGATCCCCGCATGTATTTCCATCTTGGCACACAGGCCAGTGCCCCGGGAGGGCTGTACCATGCACCAAGAGAGGAGGATGAACTACAAAGATGCCCAGCACCGTCTTGGCAAAAGCACGCTTCCAAGAGGCCAGAAAGTCAGCGCCTGGGCTCAGCCTGCTGCAGGACAAGTGAGACCTGCGTGTAGAATGGAATAAACCCCCTCTGCTACGTGATGACAGCCACACAAGGCCAAATGCAGTCAGGTGCTAGATGTCCCTGCCAAATGCAGTTTTGTATTCTGCAGCCAGTGTAGGAATTAGGGTATGATTCTCCGTATACAACTGAGGCCCGGGAAGGTGACCCAGTCTGCTTAGCCAATGAACAACAGGGCTGACACCCACTATGTTACCTCCTTGGCTTAAATTAATTGCTAAGTTTTTCAGATTTTCCCAGTGAGCACATCTCTGGCCTTGTGATAAACTTTTTATGCTTAATCCAGAAAAAATATACTCACTCTAAATACAGGCTGCAGGCATGTGCATGCTGATGCAGTCTTCCTTCTGTGTGCCTGGGCCTGGTTCTAGATATCAAAATCCACACCGGTTCAAAGGCCTCATATAAATTGATGCAGTATTTTCACACAATCTACACACATCTTCCTGTACACGCTAAATCATCTCTAGATTATGGTACCTGGTACAATGTACATGCTATGGAAATAGTCGTTATGCTGTATTATTAGGGAATAACAAAAAGCATTCTGTATGTGTTCAGCCTTGATGTTCTTTGCTTTTCCCAGATGTTTTCAATTCACTGTTGGTTGGATGCATTGGCGCAGAGGGCTACCTGAACACACAAGAGGAAGTAAATGCGATTGTTCAATCCCTACTGCGTGCCACGTTTCCCCTACTAAATGACATTAGATCCTACAACCCAGCCAGAAAGCCTTGGCGGCCCATTCTGCAGCTAAAGGATCTCTCTCCAAGAAGGAAAGGCAGCAGAGGAGTGGGGACAATCATTCACCAGGTGGCAGGGCAATCAGGGGCACCCACACCTCTCCAGTTCCAAGCCACAGTGAGAAAGAACTTCCTGAAAACCTAAGAGCTCCCACTTCCTGCCCTTCCTGAGTTCGTCCATTTTCCCCAGTCCTTTCGCAACCGTGAACAACAGCCTGCAGAAGTCCTCTAACATCTGAATCAGAAACTTCTTGGATCCCTGCACGGAGTGCCTTGACTGAGGACCACCGCTGCACAGGTGAGACGGGCAAAGCCCTCCGGCTCCAGGCCCTAGCCAGGCATCTGTTTTTTCTGTGCACACACACATCGTGTGTCCACTTTGCCTCCGAGAGTTACCGAAGTTTCCCCATGCGGATAAGGCCTCTCTCTATTGCTGTGATTACAAAACGGAGTGTAGTCTTGCTTCTGCTAATAATGGTGACGTTTTTGAATGTCAGTGACAGTTTGAGGTCTTTTCACTTACTCACTGGGGTTTCATTGAATATCAGCTGCATGATTCTACCTAAATGATTTTTCAGCATATCAATCCTACCCTCATTCCTCCACCCAAATAGCATTCAATACTATGATGTAGCGTGCACAGTATTGGTCATCCTTCTTTGAGGGTTACGGCCCTACAAGCACCTCTTGATTTGGGGAAAATGTGAATCTTTTCCGGTTCAGCCAGAGCTAACCCAGTTGGAAGCAGGAGTAACGTCTCCACTTTTTTCTTCTACCAAATGCCCTTTGTTAGACAAAGCTGCACGGATGGAAATCAGCTGCCCCGTCCTGAGAATCTTCCCAGCTCACCCTTTCAAAGGCTGCTCCAGGATGTGCTAAGCCACCCACAGTACAACGCGCAAGGCTGGTGGGCTGCCTCCTTCAGTGGAAAGGCTTTCCTGAGAAAGACTCTTTTCTGGGTGGCTGAGGCTGGGACCCTGGAACTGCTCAGGGCACATTCTCAGCCAGTTGTTGGAAGATTCTGAAGCATGAAAAATGTGGTGAATTTAAAAATCATGTTTGCCCAATGGATGGGGAAAAGGAGATAGAGAAGAAAGAGGAAGGAGGAGACATTTATAATAAAAAGGCTACCTCCACCCTCTTCCACTAAGGGAAAGACTGCAAATGCCTCTCCTCCAGACACTAGGGGGTGGCAGCTGCCAGCAACCCTTTATTCCTAGAAAATAAGCACCAAGCAGTTAGCAAATGTCAAGATCAAAAAAAAAAAAAAAAAAAAAAAAA
>NW_022900937.1:34903953-34973154 GCF_012274545.1 Fukomys damarensis | reverse complement strand
AAAAAAAAAAAAAAAAAAAAAAAAAAAAAAAAACAATCAGCTGAATGAATGCATGGCCAGGCTGGGCAGCTCGATGGAGACCCAGGTATGATCAGCTTTCCGAGATTCAAAGAATCCATCTCCACTTTAAAAACCCCAACAACTCATGGAGAGGGGAAATCCACTGGAAGCCACCTTTTGTGAAAGTGATGCTATCGCTGTGGCTGTAATTTATGCAAAAAAAATCCTGTGGCACACAATGATTAAATTATAGTATACAATGCAGGATTTCTACAGTGTGCACCGCCACCTCCCAGCTTCTCACTTTTATCTGCATGAAGATCGGGTCTGGGGAAATTCAGTGCACATGGTTTCAGAGCTGCAAAATAGACCAGACCATTTCCACATGTTCCTCTGCGGTTTTAAAGCAGAGAAAGCCATGCCACTGCTCAGGGCTTGGACTGGACCTCAGGGATGGATGCAGCTTGCTCACAAAAGAGAAAAAAAAAAGCAGCCAGAAGGGGCTTATCCTGAGATTTGTAGGAAGGAAGCAACACTGGCTTCAGTGAAAATAAAACACGGTGATTCAGCTCCACAAGGACAGATGATGTCCCCAGACAGAGCTGCATGTGCTGAGCAGAGAGACAGGTGAAGGTCTCCAGGGACCTCCTGGTCTCCAGCGACCTGGACTGCATCTTGCCCCTGGCTGTAACTCCTCAGCCCTCTCCCCATTTCCACTGCTGACCCCCACTCTCTCTTCTTTCCCCTCCCCTCCCTCTCTCCTGAGTGATGCATTATTCAGCAGCCTCCTTCAAGCTGAGTCAGGCAGGCTGAGACAGGGTGTAAGGGGAAAACAGGAGACTCACAAAGCCTGTGTTATCCACAGCCTGGGGACCTTGTGAGGACAGCACACCCCACCTAAAGCATGGCCACGTGGAATTTAAACGGCTATTTGCTATCTAGAATTTTTTTAATGGTGCATTATCCACATGGGTTTGATGGATTCCCAAGATGACTTCTTTGCCCCTCTCTCCAAATAAATGGCACTCACAAAAAATCTCTGCAGAGAATGCAGGCTACTGCTGGCAGCCCTGGGTGGTGGTGCCCCTATCTCTGGGGCTGCTGGGGGCTGTGCAGCTCCCTTCTCATTCCCCTGCAGCTCTCAGTCAGCGCCTTCCCGGGAAGAGAACAAAGACCGAGTCTCCTGCAGAGCATGGCTGGGAAAGCCGTGTGGGGAGCAGTGAGGAGCCGGGATCAGGCAGTCTGCCTCTCCCGGAGAAGCCAGAGAAATAATCGCCCCAGATTGATTCCTCAACACAGGGTGACCTTCCGGGCCCTGGGCTGTGCCTGCTATCCATCATGTCAGGGTAGAGGACGATGTGTGTGTGTGTGTGTGTGTGTGTGTGTGTGTGAGAGCACACACATGTGTGCTGGAATGATACCAATTCACACTGAAATCCTAGGAAATATTTGCCAGCCATAAAGGGTCCTTTCCTAACTAGCACATATTGGGAATAAATAAAATGTTCCTGGAGCTGGGTCTACCCTCTTCATCCTCTCTCCTACTGACACAGACATGTACACACACACACACACACACACACACACACAGTCTTTCTCTCTCTCTCTCTCTCTCACACACACACACACACACACACACACACACCCCTAGGTATGAAAACTAATCTATGGCCAAGCCCAAGGAAAAGCTGACTTTGAGCCATGCAATTTGCAATTTAAATTCAAGTCTACATGGAGAGGCTGTGTGTGACCTTCAGACTTGATGGCCCTTTCCAAGTGCCCTCCAGATCTGCAGGGTCCCAGCTCAGGCTCACACATCACTGCATTTGGATTTGAATGAGGTTCCCTGAAAGCAGCAGCTTGGAAACAGCAGAGGGTTCAGAGAAACTATTTCAGCTGCCTGGAGCAGAGCTGGAGGCCATTAGGCCTGGGGACAGGAGTGTGCTGTGGCTTTCTTCTCACCCACACCAGTGTGTGGAGACTCCAGGTCCTTTCCCATGGTTTGTCCCTTTGTTCCCATCCTTCTGTCTCAGGATTTGTCACCGGCACTTGGAGGGAAGCCCAGGGCCGGACCAGGCCTGAGCAGTAGAGGCAGAGTGGGCGGGCAGGGCCCTGCACTTCTCAGCTGAACCCCTCCTGAATTCACCCTCTCTTTCTCCGTGCATTCAGAGAAGTCATGTACAGAGACTGGCTTTCTACTCTGTCCTTGTTTATGCTCCATCAGAGGAAGAAAAATAATTCTTAAGATATAGGGAAGAAGAAAGATATGGCTGGAATTATTTACATGCAAAAAACAGCTATAGGACAGTATGTGCAGTAGGATTCTTTTATAAACAGATGTGTGTTTGTGTGTAAGTATCCATCAAAACTACAGGAAGACTCTAGACCAATATAACTGCTGTAATTACCTTTCAGAGATGTGATAATTAATTCTTTGTTTCATCCACATATTAGAATTTTTTTCCTAAACAAAGTATAAGGATTAATATTGCTTTTACAATTAAGAAAAAGCTTAAAGAAGACAGTTGAAAGACTGTACTGTATTTTATTGTTGGCAGCTGCCATAAAAACTTGCAAAGATTTCGTGTAAAGTTTCACTGAAGGAACGCAGTGTTCTCGGTGGGGACTTCCTGGCTCCTTATTTTATTTATTGCAGTTTTTATTATCTAACTTAATCTCTCTTCTGGGCTGGGAAGGTGCCCGCGGTCTAAACTGCTGCTTCATTCCCTAAATCTGCATGTCCCTTATTTTTAATCACAATAGCACCCCGTCTGAGTCAGTTTTTATCACTGAGAACAGGACACCTACAAATTAAAGTTTATTGTGGCTCACAGTCTGCAGAGGGCTCAGTCCATGGTTGCCTACTAGAAGGCAGGTCGGGAGAGCACAGGAACCGGGCGGAGGAGAGCTGCTCACCGCATGGCCGACGGGAATCAGAGTGAGAGGGAGGAGTGGGGAGGCCACTTCCCCAGGGCCACCCCTTCCATCAGGCCCCGCCTCCTAATAGCAGTCAGCGCTACACCCGGCATCATCCAATCAGCTTCCAAAAGCCCCGCCTATGCGTGCATGCGGCTCTTGGGGGATGCTCAATATAAGCCCAGCACAGCAGACCCTGGAAGTGGCTGACCACAGGTCACCACAAGCATGGACCTTCCCAGGTTCTGTGCATTCCAGCCCCTCGGAAGTGAGCAGAGCTCATGCGTGCAAGCTTCACACCCATGATTTTGGCAGAGGCAGTCATCAGATCCTCCCAGTGTCTGAACTCCCCAGCAAGGTGGAATGGCATTTGTAACATGTGGGTCGTAGCCACCCCGGGGCCCCTGCACAAAGGACCCACCTGCTAGTCTAGCTGGAGACCAAAGGCTGGAACTGCTGTGAGCAGGCCACATGGGATCCCAGAGGCACTTGAGTCTTGCTATAAATCACTTCTTAGACCTTGGGCCCAGATGCTCACACTTAAGTCTCTTGAGAACCCTGAAGTATTCCTCTCTTTAATACTGTTTTAGTCTCTTGACCCACATGAGAGACCCTACGCTTTGAGATTACTCTTAGGGACTCATTTTTCCTTTGAGTGTGCCATGAAATACCCCTTCATCATGATGATCCCTCCAAAATACCCAGCGCCAGTCCTCCTGGTAGATGGGCAGTGTGGTGAGGGGTGAAATTTGTGCTTTGCAAAGCTGGACTCCGAGGTGTTGTCTGCACTCCGTGTCTAGGACACATGTGCCTGTGTTTGTCATCTTGGAGGGTGCTGCCCAAGTCACCTGCTGAGTGCGTCCCAGGCCACCTGGCGATTAGAGTAAGGTGAGAGCAAAGTGCTTTTCGAGAGCAGGCAGTCTGCACTCCACACCTGGCTGTCCAGTACTTGATGAAGGACGCCCATGTTCTATCTTCTAGAGAATTCCAGAAATTTCTGCACCAGGTCGGGACCCTACCTGCTGTCGCTATAATGAGATCAGGTCCAAATCTCCTGTCTGAACCTCTTGCTTTTCCTTCCCATGAAGAGCAGTTGTGTTCCACTCCTCTTTCCCTTTAGCATCACTACCAACCAGAAATATTTCCAGATTTTAAATTCCTTCCTGCAGAGTCTGGAGTTCGGTTTTCACTGATAACACCTTCTGTGGAGGCCCAAGCTGTATTCCAACTTCTTATCTCTCTGGTCAGAGCCTTAAGGTCAATGGGACATTTCTGTTTTCCAAACAATGCAGATTTCCCGGCCCTCCCCGGGAACGAGGTGACTTGAACAGTTTTCTGACTTTCTAAGTCTCTGACAGCATGTTCAGAGACTTGTCTTAAATTATTCCAGCCTTCTTTGGGTCATAGTGACCAAAGGCATGGCTTTTTTATTGTTTTTATTTTGCCATACAAGTGATTGAACCAACCCAGGACCTTGTCCTGAGCTACAACCTCAGGACCCTTTTTAAAAATTATACTTCTTTTTTTTGAGACAAGATTCACAAAGTCAATGAGTTGCTCAGGCTGGGCTGGAACTTGTGATTCTCCTGCCTCAGCCTCCCAGAGTGCTGGGATTGCAGGTGTGCATCTCCATATACAACAAGAGTCCTCTTTGAGTGCACAAATACTCTAAAAATGGAGTCCTACCTCCCTGCAGCAGACCCATTTCCCTTTTCCTTAGTGCCCAGCAGGGCACATCCCAGTAGGAAGTCCTAGCGAGGCCTCTCATGCCTCTTTCCTTAGCTCAGGCCTTTCTGCCTTAGAAGACACCAGGTTTGGGGGATCTGATCACAGCCATAAAAGCAAGTGACAAGTCCCCTGCCTCCCTGTGATTCCTGGCACAGATCCACTCTACGCAGAGCTTGGTTTCTTGGAAACATGCAAGGAGGTGGGGCCTGTGTCAATTTCCACATGCATTGGACTCAGCAGGACTCTGCTGTGCCCTCATTTCTTCCAAGTGAGTGAGACCTGATCTCAGAGTCTTCCTCTGCACCCTGCAGGCTGCTCAGGCCCTTCAGTCACGCTGGACACATCCCAGGCACTGGTGTGACCCGGCCTCTGGGAGGAGCCCTTCTTCCTCAGTGTGGGCTCCGAGGACTGCACTCTGTCCAGTGGATGGGGGCTCTGAGCTGAGTGTGTCACTGTCCGCTCTGCCTTCGCTCAATGGCGTCACACTCACCGTGTCCTCTGGGTGTGAGGGGTGCTTATTCCAAGAACTCACAAACAGCAAACACAGAGCATCATCAACAAGTGGCCCCCAACCTTCACCCACAGAGACGCTGTCCCATCCCCCAGTCTGTCGCTTTCAGCCTGCAAAAGCCACACCTCTGTGCCTTCCTTTGCTTGGAGAGTCCAGGCTCTCACAGCAGCCCCTCGATGCATCTCCCGTTTCTGCACAATTCTGCTTCTGTCCTATAACAAAACCATTAACAGAATCTTCGGGCAAGAGAGTGTAGTGTTGGCCACAAAAAGGAGAAAAAGAAGACACCTCAAGCATGCTCAGGAAGATATGCTGCACATGGTATTATCAGCATTGTCTTTCCTTTTCTTTAGCTGGGGCTGTGGAGGGAAACAGATGTGGGATAATCAGACCGACATGCAGAGGCCGAAGGGGGTCCTGTCAGCCAGCCACAATGTGGGGCCCTGGAGACGGGGCCGGTGACCACTCACCGCAGAGGCGAAGGTGCTCTCCGCAGAGCCTGCGGGCGCCAGGTGAGCTGGGCTGCTTCCCTGTCTTGTGGATGTGTGGAACGTCTGTTATGTCCCGAAATCATCAAGGATTACATGACAACTGTGAGAGTCTAATGTTTAATGTTAGTTCTCTAGTAAGAATCATCTCCAATATTATATCTCAATGTCTTCTTTTCTGCACACAGACATGGATCCCGGGTAGATAGGACCCAGCTCAGGTGAGGAGATAGAATGAGGACAATAAAGCTGATGTCGTTTGGGGTGGCCTGGCGGCTAGAGGAGACACTGGAGGAGACCTAGAAATCATTCCAGCCTCAGACTAGACTATCTAAGCAGGAAATAGAACACCGCACAAGATACCAAGCAGACAGCAGAACTGTTGCCATAAATCGCAGCCTGTAGGCCTTTTAATGTGTCAGCCTACCCCAGCCGTTCCCATGTTTGATTGCTATGTATAGTAAGTTCCGCAGATCATTACCATACCAGTCATTCTTGAAAGATCCTCATTAGCAGGGGAGCAGGGAGCACAGAAAGCAGTGTGACGGCAAATGGCTACACAGGGCTCGCGGGTTGGCGGGGCCCTCTGTGTTTCTACTGGTACGCTAATAAATCCCACCGCCACAGAGGGCTCCTTCCTCCCCCGTAGCACGGGAGATGCGAGACCCCGCCTCTGCTTCCGCCTGCTCCTTCTTCCTTCCTCCAAAAGCCCCGTGTTCCCAGCAGGTGCGTTACGTTGTGTCCCATCCTAGGTCTGGGGCAATCAAGGTCACCTGGGCCCAGTCCCCGAGGACATCACCTCAGGAGGGCAGATATTCAGGTCCACTTCACTTCCTGCCTGTCAGTGGCTCTATTTTCATTTTATCTTTCCATTAATGACTGGGTTATGTTTCTTTTTCCTTTTAAAATGCGTTTTTGAGTGATTGAAGGCCTGAGTGGGTTTTGGCAGCTCTCTAGGCATGCCTGTTGCTACTGTTGGGTGTGTTGCCATCCCTGTGGTGGCTTCCCATCGGTTCCTTAGAATCCTGCTCCTCAAGAGTCCCCCAAAATGCCCTGAATTCAGCCAGCATCTGGATGATGTCCCTCCCACCTAGGCAGGGTCTTTTAGTTGCCACTAGTTCCAGATTACAGTACTTTAAAATCTAGCCCAGTTTCCAAACAGCACTAGCTCAAGCCCAGCCTAGGCAACTTAGGGATTTAGCAAGGCCTTTTCTCAAAACAAAAAATACAAAACAAGAGGCTGAGGCTATAGTTCAGTGGTAAAGCACCCCTGCATTTGATACCCAGTACCAGAGAGACACAGAGAGGCAGACAGACAGAGACACTCACTGCCAAGTCCCCATCTCCTCAACTGGCATAAGAGTAGGACGAGGGAGAGCTGGGTCTCTGAGGAGCCTGCCAGACTGCTCCCTGCAAGGGACATTACTGGTGTGGTCCCATCTATAGCTTCATGACTTTGTGAACTGAGGTTTCAAGAGTGGAAAAATGGAGGCTCTGGGAACAGGGGTCTTCGTAAAGCTCCAGATCTCCTTGGGTCCTTTCCCTGGTTGGATAAAAGCCCCAGAACCCAATGGGGGTTGGTGGTGGCTTCCTGTGCCTGAGCTGTGGGGTGTCCGAGTAGAGGACTGTCCACAGCTCTCACAGGGGTACACAGCCTCACCCGCCAGGGCACACAAGGGACCTGGAATGGAGGACAGCATGTTGTGAGGAGAATGTCACCTGGGGCATGTGGAAGTCTGGCTCCCCATGTCCTTTTCCCCCTGTTCCCACCAGGGCCTGCACAGAGCTTGGGGCCTCTGCCTCTGTGCCCAGCCTCTACAGAGTCTGTGCCCAGACACGTGACATTGAACCTCACTGAATGGCTGTCCGACTCTGTCCGACTCTTAATTCCGAAGTGCTCATTCTCCCCCCACATCTGTGTTCACCTTGAACTTCTTGTTTTGTGATCTGTTTAGCCATTGGCCTCTGTCCAGATTAAGTATCATGAGCATGATAAACTGCTAGAAGGAGAAATCGGGGTGATAAATGTTAGCATCTCTCTGGTGCACCTTACTCCTGCTTAATATTTTGTGGCTCAATATTTTAAAACCCTTGATACTTGCTCAATTTCCAGCCATGGCTTAGTGTATTAGAGATGACTCGAAACACACAGATCTTAAAGCATATTTACTAGTGTGAAGCTCAGGGAGTTTGGTGGGGGTGTTGTTCTCACAATCATTTGGAAGGATTGCCTACTTCCTTTCTTCATGGCCGCTTCCCACATTTATTCACTCAGGTCTTCCCCCCTCATGCATATAATGCATCTGGACAATCGACAATCTTCCCATAGAAAACTCACCCGGCCTGGCCCCAGACTTACACTGCTCTATGGAAAGACTCCCTGGGTTTCCTTATGTAAATGAAGGATCAGGAATGCTGTCTTCTGATTGGTTGTGTCCACAATGCAGACTTGAAGGATTGAAATAGCCCTTTTCTGATTGGTCCACAGTACTCAGCTGTAAACCTGCCATACTGCCTCTGGATCCTTTGTTCTGTGCCCATTTTCTCCTTTTAGGGGACTATTAGCCATGAGTTTCTACAACCTCTGACCTATCTTGCTCAGTTATTTGTCCCGTTTGCCCAGCCCAGTTTGTCAAAAGAAGTGCTGTGCAAATTAGGATGACCCTGGAAGATGCTGGGCCTACCAAAGTGTGCACCAGCTTTGTGAGGAGGAAGCTGGGACCCAGAGAAATTAGACAACTTGCCTGGGAGCCCACAGCATTGATGTATCACACTCACAACGACAGCCTGTCTTTTACTTACACAGGTTTGCCCACCATAGAACAAAACAAAACAAAAAAACAATCAAACAAACAGAAGATTGAAGTCACGTCATCTACAAAAAAAAAAAATAGATGGAGTTTGAGAATAATAGTAAACAAAATAAGACACAAAAGTTTAGATACTGCAGTTTCTCTTATATGAGAAACTCAATATATAAATAAATTAAAAAGCAAAGTAGGAGACAGATGGTAGGAAACAGGGAAACACATCTTTTACAAAGGGTAAGAAGACCACAGGTGAAGGAAGGTGAAAGAAAGTGGGAGGAAAGAGGATAAAAAAAGAATTAAGATGCGTTAGGTGCGTGGACCAAGTTCTCACAAGTGTGATCATTGTGTGATGCAAGCATGGACTAATAAAAAGGAGAAAAGAAATGAAACACACACTTTCGTGTCTAAGAACATATTATACTTAATGAGGAGATCCCACAGAGGTCCTCGGAAAGAGAGGAATTCCTGGGAAAGCGTGCCTGTTAGCTACAGTTGTGTGTGTCAGTGTTATAATTTTATGACCCTCTAATGAAGCAGACTGCTTGGTTCATTACGAGCAAGAGAAGGGTGAACGATGCTGCTCCCACCTGTTAACCGTTCCCAAGCTTGTTTACCTGGGAAGCCAAGTGGAACTAAAGAAAAGTCCCTGGGCAAGCAGCAGGCGGCTGGGGGCCTAGTCTGGAGTGTAGTGTTTCTCCCAAATCCTCAGGCCCTGGAGGTTTAATTACCGAGCTGCTCCGGCATGGGGGAGGGGTGGGGATGGGGGCCTGACAAGTCAGTCCCCGCCCACAGGGCTCCAGACCCAGCAGCCAGCCACCCACCCACCACATGGCACCGGCACAGAGGGGCACAAAGCTCACCTCCAGGGCAGTCTGCATTGAACATGGGTCTTGAACTGCATTGCACCTTTTCCCAGCTAATTTTGTGCACTGGAAAGTCTTCCCTTTCTCTCCCCCTCCTCCTGGCTGAGAAGGAAGAAGAATCAAGGGGCTTATTGTAGCCCTGTTGTGAGCTTCAGCCCCTTCAGGACCTAGCAGTTGGCTTTTGTTTTGTGACCAGTTACTTCACAAAAGGCAGACCCACCCCCATCCCGAGTATTCAATTAACCCTGTGTGCGATGGCGAAGGAACGAGGTTGGTTCAGTCTCATTCATGAGATGCTGAGGGGGCTCTTTTTTCCAAAAAAAAAAGGGGGGGGATTTTTCTTAACAAAAGTTACAAAACTAAGTAGCTTTTTTGTTGTTATTGCTTGGTCCTGGCACATTGTTACCTGCAAAGGGACCTTTTCCGCTTAATTGGGGCTTTAGAATTCCATCTCCGTTGTATTCCTACATAGGAAATGTGGCCCGGGAGCCCTGTGAGTTTACGTATATTAGTGTTTCTGTACTTGGTGATTCCAGAATCTGTATAGCCACTCTGCAGACAGGAGTTCCACTGATTCAAGCCGTCCTCATCAAGTCAGAGCCTCAGTAGGAGTGCATTTCCGTGTACTGAGCTCCTACTACATGCCTGGGCTCTGTAGTCAGTGGTCTGCCTTCACAGTTAACGCTGTGTGACACCAGCTGGTTCTGAGGTTTGGGGAGACAGAAGCCGCACTACAGCACCAGCCATTCAGGAGGAGCACAAGCATTCAGCTTCTCCTCCAATAGTTACAGCAATACCTCCATGCACAATCACTTCTGTCTGAGAACAATTCAGCTTGCCAACAGAAGCACTGGGCAGAATTTTGCTTCTGTTAATTCTTTCCCAAACTCCACTTTAGACGACAAACCCAAATGTGCCCATTTTCCCCAGCATCATGGAACAAATTAAGTTCATGAACTGAGATGCTACTGTAGGTTCTGGTTTCACCCGCCTGACTAGAGTGGCAACTCCAGTCCTGAACAAGAAAGAGAGGAGCATGCATGTCTTTTTGCATATACAGTTTAAAATGCAACTACACAGAGAGAACACTGTATTTGCCCATAAATAAGACCTAACCAGAAAATAGATCCTCAGGTTTCAAGGTCCTCAAAATACAAGCCCTACCCCATAATAAGCCCCAGTTAAGATTATCATCCAGATGGACACGTCAACACACAATGGACATATCAAATTATTAAACAATAACATGTAATTAAATATAAATAATACTGACTTAATACTTAAAACAAACAGTGATATAAATTATAATTAAGAATTTGTAAATACTCAAGTGAGCACCTCTGGAGGAAAGGTAAACAACTATGTAAATAGATGAACTGGAAACTTACTGCCAAAGGACCAATCAGAGAACAGCCAGGATTCTTGAATAACATGCACCCTTCATAACGAATGAATATGGCTGTGTCTAATGTGGATCTTCAAAATTTAATATGTTGTGTGTTATAACGGATGTACTTAATGTACTCCTGTGAAATAAAAATACGTTTCTTAGGGCCAGGGATTTAGCTCAGTGATTCTGCTGCCTGCCTCACAAGCACAAGATCCCGGGTTAGACCCCTGGTACCAAAAAGAAAGATACATTTCCTGAATTTGGGTGCCTACAATTTTTCTTCACTTTTATGTGTGGACCATCATTGTTAACTGTCATTATTCTTGCTGCCACTCCTGTCGCAAACGTCTTCAATAACACTTGATCTCATGGAAAGTCTGTTTCGCCGGCCTGCACAAGGTGGTGACTTGGGTGAAGAGTTCGTGGGGTGAAATCCCTGCCGGCCGTGCTGCCACTGCACCCACGCAGGCCACATGGGCAGGAAGTGCCCATCTAAGGAGAGCTCCACCGCTGGACAGGAGAGGCGGGACCAGAGGTTCTACAGGAGATGCAGCCCAAGACACTCAGGCTGGAACTCGGGGGTTGGAGAGTTATGATGATGCTCCAGAAGATGACACGGCTGGATCTGAATAAATGTAGACTCTTGAACGTGAATAAAGATAGACTTTTATACATGAATAAATGTAGACACCCTCTGAAAATAAACCCTCTTGTGTTTTTTAGCAAAAGTTAATATAAGACCTGCTCTTACTTTTGAGGAGATACAGTAGGTAACAAATAAAACAGCGGGAATCGGACCTCATGTCTTGCAGCAGGGAATGGAAAGGACTGAGAAAACCTGGAGATGACACACAGCTCAGGGATACTTTCCTGTTGATTTTATTCATTCATTTTTCTCCATCTCTAGTCCAACCTGAGGAGATGGCTCTGCACCTGGCTCTGCAAAAGAGTGACTTGTCCTCTGTTGATGGGACCATGCAGAATTCATAAACTCAGGATGCTACACCACATTCTTCCCATACACATTTTACTTTGGCAAGCCAGGAAATGTCACATTTAATTTGGGACTTCTGCTTTCCTATGAGACTCCAGACTAATGTGACATCCCAAGCCTCTTATCTGTGCCTGGTCAATGGCAGCCTTCTGAACTGGACAAGTGGCTTTCGCAGCTTCCTGCACCTGGTGTCATGGCTCATCTCTAGATGTCTCCCCAAAGCCTCATGAGCTGAGAGGTGTACTTTCACAGGTGTCTGGATTAGAGCATGTGATGGTGGATTAAGAGTGTGGCTGACGTACCCATTGTGGGTATGGCTGGAACTGATAAATAGGCATGTGTTCTGGATGGACTATAAAGGGACAAAAAGAAAGCAGATGCTGCTGCTCCTGGCTGCCTTCTTCCCTGCCAGGCCATGGATAATTTCTCCTCTGCAATGACCCTCTGCTATCCACCGTGCCTTGGAGCCAGCCGATGAGGACTAAAACCACTACAAACTGTGAGCCAAAATAAACCCCTCCCCTTTAACTTTGGGTGTCAGGTGTTTTATCTCACAACAGAAGATAGCAACCGAAACACCTGGCTGGCCAGCCTCTGGTTTGTGACCACAGCCTGGCCTGGACAGCAGCTTGGGTTTCTGACCACTGTTCCCCAGGGCCCAGGTGTTCTCTGCGCAGAACTAGAGTTACAGGTGTTCTCGACTTTGCCTGTTGCCAGATGGTGGATCCTGTGAGACTGCTTTCCAGGTTCTTGGTGTTCTGAACAAAGAATTGAACAAAATATTCAGAAAACGCATCAAAATTGTACCTCTACTGAAGGTAGAAAAGAGATATGGTCAACAGGGTAAGAGCTTTGGGACATGTGTCCCATGCAAACTCATTTGCCAGATTTGAGCTTTCCTGTCCAAAGATTCCTTTGACTTTTTGAGAGATGTAAATGAGGCCTCTAGAACCATCCTCTTTGATTGGCTGTGCCCACATGCAAATGAAGGATTGAAAGTAGCACCTCCTGATTGGTCCTTTCACCAGTGCCATGAGGGATTGAAAATTGTGCTTTTCTGATTGGTCCATAGTGCAACTGCTTAGATACCTCAATTTCAAGGAAATCAAGGGCTTATAGATGGGGGTGGCCAACATCTTCCCAGAGTCTCCTTCAGAAACAAAAGTATCTTAAACGTAGTGGGGCTTAATATGTGTAAGTAGATTAACCAGATATTTGAACACTTGATTTTTTTTTTCCTTTTTGGTACTGGGGATTGAACCCAGGTCCTTCATGTTAAGCTCCATCCCAAGCTCTTTTCAAATTTGTTTTTATTTTGAGAAGTTCTCACTAAATTGCTGAGTTGCCAAGGCTGGGCTTGAATTTGCAGAATCCTGTCTCAGCCTCCCAGAGGGCTGTGGTTACAGGAATGCACCCTTGTGACTGGCTTCTTCTTTTCCTTTTCTTTATTCTCTTAAACTGTAGTCCATAAGCATCCAGTATTTTAACACTACTACCTGCTTCCAAATTGGTCAGCATAAAAAGAGAAGCTGACCAGACACTTTCTTAGTCCTTCTTCCCCTACCCTCTGACCGCAAAGTCTGGCTGCAGGTTTATCTACATGAGCTTCTCTGTAGGTGCAGGGACAGGCTTGGCCCCTTTGAACACTGTGCCTCTTTGACTCTGAGATGACATTTAGGGGTGGCTTGGCAGCCCATTGTGGCTGCAAGGGGGTACAGGCATTTTGTGTGAACCCTGGAGAAAGAGGTCCCCTCTCTCATGGGGTCACTAATGAGAACTGTCAGAGGTCTTTGTCCCCTATGGGGGGGGCATTTGCTGGTGAGAAAATCACTTGGAGATAAGCAGAAGACAGACAAACAGAGAACACAAAACACAGCCATTTCTGTTCCCTTCCTGAGCCCATGGTCCACCCACAGCAGGAGCTAAGTGACATTCTGACCCCTCTGGGTATGGGAGCCCTCTTCACCCACTTACCCCAGTTCCAGGGAGGTCTGTCCTGGCCCGGGTGCAGATTCTTCCTCACATATGCTGCTTGTCATCAGGACTATGATGCTGCAGCAGGCCCCTGGGGGACAGGAACCCCCAAACTCCACAGGATACAAGTGTCCCTGCTGAGGGTACCAGGCACCCCAGGGATGGGGTCTCATCCTATACCAGGGACCTGAGTTTTATACTCAGACAGAATCAGGGGCTTTATTAACATCCTCTTTGTGTGAATTATCCAAAGGGTGAAGACAAACTGTCACGTGAGATCAAACCAGTGCCAGCGACACAAATGCCTGCTTCACCGACCACCTCGGCTGCAGAATGGCTCAGCCCCCAGCCTCCACCCCAGCACCTGGGGTAGACAGAAGCTCTGCTACCAGGAGGCTGAAACACATCCAGCTGCTGGAGTCTCCCCCGCCAATGTGGGGCCCCAGCCTCTGAGCAGTAGCCCCCCAGGGCCCGATCCTGACACCTGCTGTCCCCCCAGAGCTGCCACCCTCTGAGAGCCATGGGTCTTGCAAGAATCTCGGCTTCCCCGGAGCATGGATCCTCCTCCCTCTCCCTGCAGTTGGCCAAGGTCCTCCATCCTGTATGCCAGGCATTGCGCCAGCCTCCGGGGCATTGGGATGCGAAGCCCTCCCAGAGCATGGGTTGGTGGGAACACCAGTAAAGATAACACCATGGCATCAACAGAAACAACCCAGCTGCTTCCTGGGAAGCCGAGACCCTGGCATCAGCTGGGGCAAGTTTCTAGAGGAAAACTGAAGTTCTGCTCAACCTTAAACACTGAACACAGGTTGCACAGGTTACTGAGGGAGTGTCTGCTTGCACAGAGGGGTGACATGAGAAGCCATGGGGGGCAGGAAAATAGAAGCGGTGATTGTCACCAAAGCACAAAGCTGTGTGATTTTGAAAATAAGACCAGAAGAGAACCCTGGAGCTGGGGACCAGGTCACATCCATTAACATCAGCCTAGCAGATCACAGGTGATGCTCAGATGTAACCCCAGACAGGCAGGAGTTAGAGGTGACTTAATCCAGACAGGAGCAGGGTCCAGGTTTCCTCTGGTCAGGCACAGGTGCTGCTGGGTCTGGGGCAGGGACCTCTGCCTATGTGTGGCCCCTTTTCCCAGAGGTCCCTAGCACTGGACTTCCCAAGTAGACCAAAGGTTGATCCAACTGGGCTCAAAATCATCCTGCCCATTTGGCTACTGGGCTACGTTTTACTAAAGCCTGGGCTTTCTGGTTCCCTTTCCATCTTTCAGACTTGTCCCCGGGGTCTCTCCTCACCCATTATTGAGGTTACCAGCTGACATCCAGAGAGCTGCTCTCCCCTGAAACAATGCAATTGTTCTAACAGCAAACACTGCTCCATTCCTAAGCCCCTTGGCCAAGGTTACCCCTAGATCTCCAAGTCTATACTCAGATCCTGCAGTCCCTCTTCACATCCCTAAACCTCGGGAGTTGATGGACAGTTGGTTGGAATGTTTACCCCCAGCCCTGTGCCAAGAGCTTCCAAACAAAGGTATAAACAGAACCCAACTTGGTTCCCCAGGAACTGGACACATCATGGAAAATACTCATGCACATCTCCCAGGGAGCCCAGACGCTGAGAGGTTGTATGATTTTCCCAACGCCATGCAGTTCCTGGTAAGCAGGACAGGTTGTGAAGTAGAACTGGGCATGCCAACCCCTTGGTCTCCATTGCCCATCGCCGACATCCTCTTTCTTCTCCAAGGGCTATCCCTGGGACACGCTCATCAGGCTATGCTGACCCAGACCGGGCTAGACTCTGCCTTGGCCAGGGCTCCCAGAGCAATTCCCTGATTTTAGAGGGGTTCTTCTGACCCCAGGGCATGATCAGCCAGCGCCTGCTTTTCCACCGGGAGTGAGGAAAGGCAACCCATCCAGCCCCGCCTGCCAGAATCTTCCCTGTACACACAGCAGAGTCACAGACCAGACAAGCAGCGCGCAAGTCCCCAGCCTCCTCTCACCTGTGCAGGGAGGACTCCTTTGTCCTGGTAGCAGCCGGGGCGTCCACGGGTGCTACGTTTGCAGCCTGTCCTGTCCGGGGAGCTCCAGGTGGAGTGCAGTACCCCACCAGCTCAGCGGTCAGAGGTTCGCCAAGGCTGCAGCCCGGAGTCTGCTGCATCAGGAATCCTTAAAAGCGCTACCCTGGGAGGCTGGCACTGCCTGGCGCCACCAGCCACATCCGAGCTCCACGCAGACTGCTGGCCTGGCACTGGGGCTGCTGCGTGCTGTAACTCGCTCACACAGGAAACTTTAACTGTCTCTTCCCCACGCTCACAGACCTCGAATCTGCGGGAGACGCGTCTGCCTGCAGTGCCACGATTCCCACGCCCAGCCGCCCAGGGGCTCGTGGCTCGCACCCCACCCCCTGCGGCACAGCGAGCAGCCCAGAATCCATCCCTTTGAGCTCACTGATTACTAATCCCAGGGCTTCTGCTTCACTCTCTCAATCTCTCTCTCTCTCTTGTGAAGCCAATGAAAATACATTCTAAGCATGAAGCTGTAAAGATTCCAGTGCCCTCACACAAATACCTATCAATCGAAGCCGTTTTTGTTCTTAAACAAAAATTCCGGCAACCATTCCCTTATGCACGTGTGACATGTTGTTATTGTCTCATTTATCCGACTTTAAAACTCCAGATGGGAAGGATATGGCTAACAGGGGAGACATGGATATTTTTTTAAATGTGGCCACGGCATAGAGGAATTATGCACTTTAGAAAAATGTGGATGGTATGGTTAGAAGGGTGAGGAATGCAGGCTACAAGCAGGAGACTCACAAGAGCTGGGTGCCAGTTGCAGAAATGACAGTGGCGTCGCTGTGTGGACCTGGGAGAGTCACTGGACTCCCAGCCCCAGCAACTCCTGGGCCGACAAGACTTCGGGCTTCCTGATCACAAAAGTGCACACTGACGTCCTCCTCCTAGTCTGTGGTTTTTGGAAACCGGCACACATCTCCCTGTAGTTTGCAGAAGCAGCGTGCCAGGCACTGGGATGGCTGAAGACTTGCAGGTTTCCATGCCGCTCCGCCCCTTGTCAGCTCTGTGACTTCTTGCACCGTTTGTCCCACCAGTGGAAACCTCGTGTTCTCATTGGCAAGACAGAAAACACTGTAACGATCAGAAATCATAAAGCTGATCCAGGCACACTATATGTTACTGTTATTAACACTTCAATCAAAGGTCCTGATTCTACCCCAGCTCGCTTATTACTCACTAAATTGTCAGTCCTGACTGTGCAGATGCAGTCTTGTACGGATGCCATGGATGGACTCAAACAACTGTGGGTTGCAAACATTCATAAAAGAAAAATTGTATCTGTACTAAATACGTGCAGATTTTTTTCATTGTCATTTTCCCCTAAAGGATACAATGTAACGACTATTTGCATAGCATTTACAAAGCACTTTTCTATAATATCCCTGTGTGTCAGGGTGCTATTTATGGTGTTTCCCTTTCAATAACCATTTAAAATATTCTCAGTTTTAAAACACAATAGCCATGCACTAAAGTCAGAGTTACCCAAAGTTATAAATCTGGTTAGTGGCCACATGTGACAGGAGCCCAGAAAGTCTAACTAAAAGTGTTTCCTTGTGTGAAGGACCTGAGCTAAGAGGGATTCTGAGCAGACAGAAGCCACAGGAGGTTTTCCAGGTAGAGATGGGGCTCGTCTTTGTCCCTGTTCTGCACTTTTAGTTATGACAGTGATCCACAGCTTCTTAATGCTGGGTGGATCTTAGGAAAAGCTTTTAAATATAGGCCTCCAAAGCAGTTATTGATGTATTACTTATGTAGATCTCACAATGAATGATAATAGAAATAACCGTGAAAACAACTGAGGGCTGAAATGTAGACAGAAATTCTCTCTCTGCCAAGGGCCTCTTTCAGGGACCCTCCATGGATATCTACAAGGTGTGATTGAAATATATGGTGAAGGGCCAGGGATTTAGCTCAGTGGTTCCTCTGCCTGCCTGGCAAGCACAAGGACCCGAATTCGATCCCTGGTATCAAAAAAAAAGAAAGAAAGAAAGAAAGAAATATATGGTGAAGGTTTAAATACAAAAAGTTTACTGCAGGAAAAGACACTTTGCCATGAACCCTCCTCAAAATACTCTCTTCCAACACACTCATCCCATCATCCTGCCACTTTCGGCAGCAGCTCTGGAGTCCTCTTTCCTTAGTGTCTTGATGAGATGTCATCAGAAATAGTGAATGGTCCTGTCCAGGGCCATCCAAGAGAAAGGCAGCTCATGTAGACGTGATTCTGTGCCCTCCTCCACCTTAGTCACTGCATCTACTGTATCTGGCACCGTGCGACTTCTTTTTTCAATTAATTAATTATTTAATTAGTTTGTTTGTGAGACAGGGTCTCGCTGTGCATTTCAGGCTAGCCACTTCTGACTCTTCTCTGAGATTAAAAAAAAAAAAATGCCAGGGAAACATTTTAAATCCATTCAGGACATCGAGGCAGCCAGGACAGCACAGCTAAAGACTCTCAAGAAAGGGGACTCCAGAGCTGCTGCAGGAAGTGGCCAGGACGATGGGATGAGTGTGTTCAAAGTGAGGGGAGGATTCTGAGGGGATACAATGCGTCTCTTACCATAGTCATGTTTTGTAATTTAAATGCACACCTATTTTTTTTTAATCATACCTTGTATGTTACAATTAAGCTACTTTGCAATAATTATCCACTTACACATTTGGGTTTCTTTGAGTTCTTCAGGGACAAAAATCAATGTTACTCATCTTTGCTTCCCCGAATCCTAGTCCATTGTTTATGAATCCTTATACTATTGAAATTTGTGACCAGACCATTGTTTTCTGGGGGGCGGGGCTCCATGTATTGCAGGATACCGAGTGGCATCCCAGCTTCTGCCCACTAAGTGCAAGCAGCACCTCCCGGCTGAGGCGATCAGATATGTCTCCTGACAGAGCAACGTCTCCTGAGGACAATGTCAACCCCACTGGAGAATCACTCCAGTCATCGGACTACTAGGTCAGAGTTGATACTGGAAAAAAAAAAAGTGATTGCTGAGCCAGTATCAAACTGCAATAGAATTCATTTCATGTAACATAATTTGCAGCCATCTGACAATTAATATCTCTCAATTTATTCCACTACAAAGGAACAAATTACAGATTCACCCATTTATTCATTTAATTGGTAAATTGAATGGCTCTACTGCCCACTTATTCCAGTTTAAGTACTTTCTAACCCTGAATGTAGAGTCATAAGGAAAATAATTTTCTGCCTACACTAAGGTTTGCTGGTAAATAAAAAGCCTTCCGAAAGCACCAACACATGCAAATAGACATATGTTCACAGCTAATAAATCCAGCCATGGATCCATGAATTTATTAATCCACTCACCAGTCCACACCATCCCCACTCTATGTGGGTCACTGCTCTGCCTAGCGTTAAAGCGGTGAAGCTGTGTAAGACACAGCTCGTGCCTTGGGCAGCAGGAGGTGGAGAGAATCCAGTAAAAAGGCGCCTATAATGAAATGTTTATTCTTCCATAAACATTTAGTCAATGCGCTACGTAACAGCACACTAATATTTAGCAGAATAGATCCTGTCTCTGCATCTAACAGTCCAGGGTTGAGGAGATGGTGAGGAAAATGAGGAGTATACTGCAGTTGTAGGAAGGGAAGCCTTGGGGTCCAGGGTGGGTCCACCAGTCCTAAACTCAAGGTGAATTTGTGGTGACTTTGACCCATGCTTGGAAATTCTTCAACATTCTGCCCATTAAAAGCAGAGTTTAATTCACCTGCTCTTGATTAAAGTTGACTTTAGTAACCCATCTAACAGGATGTGGCAGAAATGGTGGCATGGGGCTGAAAGGGGGAGTGGAGGGAGCACAGCTGTGCCTGGTGCTCTCTGCAGGAATCCCAGGCTTGGGTCCCACCCGCCATATTGGATGAGAGTTCCACCTGGCACCCTGCCAGGTGCAGGTGTCCTGGCTGACAGCCTCAGTCCCCTGGGGCCCTAGCCAGTGGCCACACTGGTCCCCTGACACGGGGGCTTCTGATGATTCCAGCCCCACCATGCTATCATCTGAATATTTGTTGTTTCCCCAAAATTCCACATCAAAGTCTTAACCCCAAGCTCACAGGAAGGATCTTGGTACCTGACTAGGTCAGGAAGGCTCTGCCCTCATGGATGGGGCTGGAGCTGTCATAAAAGAAGGCCTGGTTGAAAAATACATGAAGAAATGTTCAACATCGCTGGACACTAGAGACATGCAAATTCAAGCAGCACTGAGATTCCACCTCACTCCAGACCAAGATACCAAATAACAAGGGCTAGTGGGCTGCAGGGAAAAGGCACCCTCTACACTCCTGGCAGGAGAAACCGGTGCAGCCCCTGTGGGAATCAGTGTGGACCTTCCTCAGAAAACTAAAAGTTGACATCCCATTCGCCTAGCAATTGCCCTTTTAGGTATTTTCTCAAAAGAATTAAAGACATCACATTACAGTGACACCAATGTTGGTAGTGGCAGAGTTTATAACAGTGGAGTCCTGCAAGCAGCGTCTGTGCCCATCACCCAATGAGTGGATGAAGAGGTTGTGGTATTGACACACCACGGACAACTACTCTGCCACAAAGAAGGATCAACCGGCCAGGTGTGGTGGCACACGCCTGTAATCCCAGCACTCGGGAGGCTGAGGCAGGAGGATCACTGTGAGTTCGAGACCAGCCTGGGCTACATAGTGAGTTCCAGGTCAGTCTCAACTACCTAGTGAGACCCTGTCTCAAAGAACCAAAAAAGAAGAAGGATTAACTGGAGTCACGGGTGCACCGTGAGACCATGATGTTTAGTGAAGTAAATCAAACATATAAGCTTAAAAATCACATGGTCTCTTTTCTATGAGAAGCCCAGAGCATAAATAAAGAAGAAAATACAAAATAGACAATACAAACTAGGGAGATAGGGTAAGCTCTCAGTGTGAGATAATAAGGCTACAGCCCAGCTGGTGTGTTGATGCACACCTGTGATGCCAGCACTCTGGGAGGCTGAGGCAGGAGGATCACAGGCTGAACCCCAGATTGGGCAGTTTAGTGACTTAGCGAGACCTTGTCTAACATGAAAAATCCAAAATGGCTGGGGATGTAGCTCAGTGGTAAGGCCCTGGCTTTAATCCCCACTGCAACAACAACAACAACAACAACAAAATCTTTAAGACCGCAGCCCTGCCCTGAAGAGCACTTTCTTTCAACATCCACACAACCCCACCCAATCAAGCATTCATCTAAGAATTGCTGCACACATCCTGCAACCAGCTGGCTATGTTAAAGACATGGCCACAGGGCTCAGAAAGTCCCCAGTCCACGCAGAGGGCAGACCGCTCACCCTTTGGCTTTTTATTATTTTTGTTGTTGCCCAGGCAAGACTGAATCGGCAACCCTCCTGCCTCAGCCTCTCAGCATGCTCTATCCCATGCACACTCTCTGCATATCATACAGGAACCAGAGACAGTCCTTTTCTTTCTGTTTCCTCCTCCAGCCCACCCTCCACTTGCAGGATTCACAATTTTAAACTAAAAACAATCTACCAAAATGGAAGGAATCCAGCAAGGCAAGTTTTTAAATCCAGCGGGAATGATCTCAAGGCAGGGCGTTATGTCCAACTTGTCAGCTTGAGAAAACAATAGCTCTGTCTGCAGAAGTGAGGGTTCTCTCGCGCCCCCTCCTCAGTGAGGTCCCTGAAGCCCCCACCCCTGGATGCCTCCCGAGGGCCGCACCCTGTGACAAGCTGTGGCTCTGTCACTGCACGGTCTTCCGTGGTTTTTCTCTTCTTTAATTATTTTGGTCACACTGCACGTTCTTTGAGTCGTATTACAGCGAAGCCCCGATGACCGGCGGGTCAGAGGCATTTCTGTATCCCTTTCATCACCTTCACAAATGCACCCAGCCCCCTCAAAGCCCCCGCAAAGCCCTCGGAAGGGGTCCTGGCTTCAGTATCCATTTCAGCTGCAATTACTGTAGGGTTTCAGTTTCACCTGATGGTTTTGCAAATTAACCTGGGTCAGTTCAGTTTTGGGTTCATGGTTTGGGTCGGGTCAAGACCCTTGAAGCATTCCTAGATAAGGTGGATAATATTAATTTCTTACAATAATAGTGAAGAAGACAGATACAAAAATAACCCTTTGCCTGCAACCCCAAGGTCCTTTCAAAAGTGCAAGTAAAGAATCTGAGTGGTTTTCTTTCTTGTTTCCTTCCTTCCTTCCTTTCTCTCCTTCTTTTTCTTGGAACTGGGTAGTAAACTCATGGCCTTCCCCCTGTGTTACATCCCCAGCTACTTTTTTCATTTTGTATCTTGAGATGAGGTCTCGGTCCGACACTAAAGGAGGCCAAAGTAGGGCTCAGACTTGTGATCTTTTGGCCTCAGCCTCCCAGAGTGCTGGGATTTCCAGACATTCACCACTCTGCCAACTCTGTAGTGATTTTTCTCAGAGCAGCCCTTGGCAGGAGCTTGTGTGGATGTGAGCTATGATGTGTGTTCAAGCCACTTCTGAAATAAGTTGGTCACGGCAAGGTGCTGGGTAAAGACACTCGGGCAGCTTCCCTGTATGGTGTCCTCTCCTGTCTGGGCCATGGAAATCATCCCAGGGCCCTGGCTGGGTGGAAATGTTAGATTGAGGTAACAATGTATTTTCTACCACCTAATGGCACTCTGAAATGATGACACTCTTATTGAATCTTCTGCTAAACACACCTTGTCCAAAATAGGATTTATTTTTTGGTTCTGGGGATTGAACTCGGGGCCTTCACACTGAGCTACATCCCCAACGCTTTTTTTATTTTATTTTTTAAGACAGGCTCTCACTAACCCTAAGTTGCCCAGGCTGGGCTTGAACTCGCCGTTACCCTGCCTCTTTTTGTTTGATTTATGGAAGATTTCCCTGCTAAGAAAGGGGCAGGCTTCACAATGTCTCTGTGCAGGAAGGTTGCCACCTTAGTCTCGGCTACAGGCGGTGGGGCTCAGCCCCCTGGCTGAATGTCCTAGGGACAGACATGGCGTCCCCAGAGACAATGCTCAAAGCCACCAGGACCCAGCCCCACACCACTGCTCCTGCCTCTCCTCCTGCGATTCTCCGGCCCACAAGGCCACACTGGAGCCTTGCTGAGGTTTCCTTCTCACACGGTGTGCACCCAGCTGAGGTCCCTCTGCTCCACCTCGCAGCTCGTCTTCCTCCACCCATCATCTCCTCTGCTTCCCTTGGTGTTTAAATTCTTATTATAAATGCTCAACAAACCCAGAAGTGAAAAAAAAAATCCAGGTGTCCGGAGTTAGGACAAAAAGGGAAGAGGAAAGTGTTTATCTGGTCAGCAATCAATGAGAGAAACAGAGCCAAGGAAGAGAGGGAAGTTTGAAGCAGCTGAGAGAGGGCCAGAGTCTAACAGACAGGCATCAGAGAGCAGGAAGATCAGAGCTGGCAGCCAGAGTGCTAGGACATGGGGAGAAGGCGCTCTGTGACCGAGCCAGAGACAGACACAAAGACCGCGGGCTTGTGGCTTCATGGGGAAGAAGTCAGGAGAGTGAGACTTAAACAGATCGTGTGCCCACTGACTCAACCACCAGGCAGAATGAAGACGGTGATGTCACAGAGAAAGGTCACAGTAGACACTAGGGAATCAGGGATCCTCGCAGAAGCAGTGGGGGACCCCACTGCATCAGACGCTCCAGGTTTTGTGTCTGTTACTCTCCCCGAAAGGAAAAAACACATAGCCAAATGGTGTGAGATTTCCAAGAGATGAACACCATCCATCAATTAATTGGGTGTCTCTTCTTCCACAATCATTTTGTTTGTTGACTTCCCTACTCCAAACCCTGGGTTGTCTTTGACTCACGTGTGGAGTAACTATTATATAGGGAATAACGCGTTGGCAAATTTCCTGGCAGGAGCCACGTCAATCTGGAGCACAGTGACCTGGGTAGAATTCCTGTGAGCACCCTGAGGGCAGCCAAGAAAATGGGGGCTACACACAGTGAGGATATAGGGCTGGACACGGTTGTCATACCTGTGTGTGTGTGTGTGTGTGTGTGTGTGTGTGTGTGTGTGTGTGTAGACTGAACCCAGCACCTTCACAGTGAGCTACATTGTCAGCCCCACTTTGTAAAATTATTTCTCATTCTGAAGCAGGGTTTCCCCAAGCTGCTAGCTCGCCCCAGCATGGTCTGAAACTGCAATCCTTCTGCGTCCTGCTCCTGCAGCACTGTGCCTGGGGGAGTGCAGACGGTCTTTTAAGAGAATAAAAATATTACTCAGAAGGTTTTGTGATAACAAGTAAGAAAATCAGTCTCTTTCCCAATTTTCCTGTGGGATAAAGATTTTCATCTTCATTTTCCAATCGAACAAAAATAAAACCAATGCTTAAAACATTAGGAATTTTCTCCAAGTACATAGAATATGGAGAGATGTAGATTTCAGCCTCAGTTCACAAAATATCTTCCTTTAAATATGTAAGGAAAGGAGGGATTTTGGGGAGAATTATTTGTTAGGAAAAAAAACTCACACACACAAGAAAAACATTTCCACAGTAAACAAGGCCTGCAGGAATCCAAAGAGATGCCTTGATTTCTGCAGCAGTTTCAAAAATACTGTGTAAAACCTGAAAGACCGAAATGAAAGCTATGTGTGTAATTTGCGATATGCAAATGGCATTCTGCAGACCAGTTACTCACCAGATTGTGAAAGAATTAAATTTTAGCATTAACCCTCAGCCACACAAGGACCCTGAATCTCTGTTTCTTCTCCATAATTGACACCATCAACCACCTCGCCCCGGGCCTGGGGCTCAGGAAGGAGGGTGGGGTGGGGTTGGGGGTGCCTGGCCGAGCTCCAGGGGCTCTGGGAATGGGGGACGTTAAAGGTGCCTCCCTCGGTGGACGGTGGGGATCTGCTCAGACACGCAGTGTGTTGCCAAGCTCCCCAATCAGGACTGGGATAATGGTCAGCATTCAGGAACACTGAGACGATAATAAGGCCTGGAAATCCCCTGGTACCGGCCCTCCAGTGAGCTCAGTGAACAAATGAAGAGGAAAAGTATTACAGGATTTCATTTCAGCCTGGAGAATAGTTCCTAAAAATGACCTCCTATTTCCAAAAAATGAGACTTATTTGGAACAGTCGAGTTGAACTCAAACATCCACCAAAGGCACGATTAACCTGTAAAAGAGGTCATAGAATTTCACCCAAAGAACAATCATGCAAGCCAGGTGTGATGGTGCAGCCATCCATCCCAGCACTCTGGGAGGATGAGGCAGGAGGATTCCAAGTTTGAGTCCAACCTAGGCAACTCAGTGACTTAGTGAGATCCTGTCTCATAATTAAAAATAAAGGAGGGTGGGGGACTGGGGAAGCAGTTCAGTGCAAAGGCCCTGGGTGCAATCCACAGTACACAAAAAAGAAAAATAAGTTGCAAATGCATGCTGTAAAATTGGATTGGATTTGACACTGTGGCGGGAGACCTGGGAGAAGCTGTGGTGTTTTCTGGCTGATCAGTTTAGAGTGAATTTCGTAGTCAAATGTACAATTTCTACCGTATTCTCGTCCTTTAGGTTAACCCTAGATCATGCTTCTCTTCAGTTTTTTTCCATAATAGCTAGGGATTTGGGCTGTAATTCACATAACACAAATCCACCCCTTTCTCTTAAAAGTGTGGAATTCAGTGCTTCCTTAGTGTTTTCACCAAGGGGCACACACGAATTCCAGAACAGAAGCACTAGACACCTTCGAGAAGCCACTCCTGTCACCCATTTGGTACTGAAAGCCTACGTGCAGATGTTCATGACCACAACGTCTTTGGGAGCAAATCTTTTGTCGCTGTAACATATTCTCCTTTCCCTCTACCAATAACTTCGGCTGAAAATCTATTTTGTGTGACACTGCTTTAACGATGTCTCTTTTGGTTATGGTTTCCCTGGTACAGTTGTTGTTTTTTTTTTCCATACTTTACATTCCCAGTATTTGTGATATTTTTCTTTCTCTTCATCCTGGGAGACAGATAGGTAAAATGTTATGGTCATGCTGGAGAAGTAGGGAACACACAGGAGTCAGGAGAGCCCAACACAGGTTTGAAGACCAACACTGGTCCCAGCTGCTGAAGTCCGACAGCCACTCCAAGGCAGATGGTGGAGACCTCACACGGTGCGGGAGAAAGAGAAGCGTTTGACACCGGACAGATGGGGCTGGAACCCGTTTTGCTGCAACTGCCACAGGCTGGGAGGGGAGTGCTGGCCTTGCGGAGCCTCAGTTCACCACCTTAAACTGCAGTGTCAGCCTTAAGGATTAAATAGAAAACCGAGAATGGGACAGAGCAGGCACTCCGCCCTTCGTCTTTGTCAGCACTTTGTTCCTGCAGCCCTAGAGAGGAGGCATTTGTAGAAATTCTTTCATGCCTTCCTACATTTCAACTTCAGCTTTGACTACACCGTGAAATCAAAAAATTAATGTGTGTTGAATAAGAAAAATCACAATAAAAGATACACTGCCACGAATCCCCTCAGAACCCTCTCCCTGGTTTGCACACACTCATCCCATGGTCCTTGCCACTTCCCGCAGCAGCTCTGGAGTTCTCTTTCCTGAGGGTCTTTATTTGCACTGTCCTGGCAATCAATTCAAAACACCTCCCTTTTGTGGTCATCTTGACTTTGGCAAAGAGCCGGAAGTCTCACGGTACCAGATCCGGTGACTAAGCTGGATGAGGATGCACTCGCGTTTTCTCGAGCCTGCCCGTCCAATGAATGGCGCTTGGCAGCTGTATTTGCCATATTTGTGATCACACCTCATAATGAGCCCCAGGAAAGAGGACCCCAGAGCTGCTGCAGAAAGTGGCAAAGAGGATGGGATGAGTGTGAGGACTGTTAGGTGGGCTCGTGACAATGTGTCTTTTACTATAATTCATTTTTTAATAACAGGTAAGCATTCAATGTATTTTCTGATGACTCCTGCCGGCTGTACCAGTCCTTACCACAGGGGTATCAGGACACACTGCTGCCCGTGCATCACACAGGCCCTTTGTCACTCTCCAGCTACTGAACACAGCTGTTTACAATCCACCCAGTCCTGGCTCGCTGAGGCAGCCTGGGAAATCCCTGTCACTTAACGGGTCTCCAGGCTTTGGCCTCCCCACTGCACAGTGGAGAAAGAGGCTCAGCCCCTCTCTGGCTGGGTCTGACCTCTGCTGTGACCCCACCCGGAAGTGACCGGTGCCCACCAAGAAAGCACTGCAGAGAGGCTGCCGGGCTCCCGTAGGAGGGAGAGGGCCTGGGCCTTGGGAACCCTCCAGGCCACATCAGGCCTCTCCCCGGAGAGCACTCAGCGCCTGCCTGGGAATGTCCCCCACAGCTGACAGGCCCGGCTTCTATTTAGGACACGCAGGAGCTCGCTGGCTGCCAGGCCCAGCCCTGTGGTTTAGCCGATGCCAAGAAAGTCTTGGAAATGAATGAATTAAAAAGCCATGGTCCAGGCATGGATTCCGGCTGCTGTGTGAGTCAGCACCCGAAGATAGTAGATCCGGATGTGTGGGTTAGCGTAATCCTGCCTATTTATCTGGCAGCACTGTGTTTACAAAACACTTTCCAGCCCATTAAAGCAGGAACCCCCTCACACCACGAGCCCTCCTGGGTGTTTCTGCGAAGCCCTGCACCTCCCTCCTCAAAAGCACTGGCACCAGGCTCTGGGCTGGCAGCTCCCAGAATCGACCAGGCCTGGGCCCTGGGGAAGCAGGTGACTTCCATGTACCTGTCAGGTCTCTATTTTCTCTTCCAGACAAGAGAGGGGAAGAAACAGAGTGGACCCCGTCCACCATTGGACACTCACCTGACAGGGCTTAGTTCTCCGAGGCAGAAACGTGCTGTCCTGTGTCGGAGCTGAGCCAGCCACGCCTCGTTTGTACTGTGTATCCTCAGAGTGTGGCACGGAATTCGGCAACGGTGGGATGCACCTGAAATCGTGCACTGTGGGGAGGCTGAAGCAAGAGGATCGCAACTGAGGCACATAGTGAGAACTCGGGTCCAGATAAAAAAGGGCTGGGCATGTAGCTCAGTTGGGAGGCCCCAAGTGCAAGCCTCAGTTTAAAAAAGAAAGAAAACTGTTTTGGTTTGAATTTTATCTGGGAAAGTGGATGCCAAATATATCCTGGCATGTTCAGACTGAACTGTGTTGGCCTTGGGTGTGAAGACTTCAGCGGTTTCTCCTTATCACTCAGGATCGGGAGCAGAATTCTTCCAGGGCCGGGCAGGGGTTGCTGAGTGATCCCGATTTTGTACCCACACGCTGAGTCCTGGGAGTCTCCACATCCTGCTGTGGTCATCACGTTTCACCACTCCAGAAGCCTCACTCCACCTCCCTCCAGGAAGCCCTCGCTGACTACACACCAGTGCCCCTTCTCTACTACATAGCACTTGGAATCTTGTGCTTGTTCTGAAGACCTCTTCCGTCACTCCCCAGCAACACTTCGGCTGTGGTTATTGGTAAAGTCTGGGTCCCTCCTCCCCCAGCTCCCTGGGGCACATGTTAGGCTGGGTTTCCTCACTCCCGCCTCCTCTGTGCCCGGAGTGTGGCAAGCCCTTGGCCCTGAGCTGACAGACATTTGTCAGCCAGCAGAATGTTGTCCTGAGGGACTCAGAAGGCTGGGTCACCACCTGCAGCAGGAGGGCGCACAGTAGACCCTGGGGGTCGCCAGGCACAGAGAGAGCAGCTCCTCCGATAGAGTTACAGTCTCAGAGATGAAAGATTTTAGACAGATTCCAGCCTCCGACTCCCTCTCCTTCCAAACCCACCAGGGCACGCATTCCACTGGATAAATGGTTTTCCTGGCTTTGCCTGAGCTCATTCTGCAGGGGAGATCTGCATTTATACATAATGAGATTACAGGGCCCGGAAGAACTATGGAAAGACAAAGGAAGGGTAAAAACACCCACAAGAAACCTGGCCCCTCTTAGAACAAGTTGTTTAAAATCTGACAAACAAGCAAAGGGGCACAGGAGAAATCAGAAACACACAGTTGTAGCTGGTGTCAGATGTTCACATCCAAAGCCTCCCACCGGGGAGCCAGCCCGTGCTCGAACCCAGTCCTATACACACACATCTGGTTCGCTGCAGACTTTGCACCTTCCAGGGTCCGGCTCAGACAGACCTCCTCCACCTCTCTTTAGCCACGGCAAAATGGTTTCAGCATTGATTGCTTTGAGTTTAGATGTTTAAACCACCAACGGCTCTCAGCACCTCTTCCTCGTGATCAAGATTCAGTGCTTAAAAGACGAAATAGTTTTGTTTAAATTACAAAGGGTTTCTTCCCGTGGGTGTCTGTATGACCTTTGCAGAATTCCTGTGTTTCATTGACTCCCATGTGGTGCTGGGGTACTGTTGAGTGGCATCGAATCATTGCTATTCCTGGATCTGGTTCCTGCAGTTCGACAGAGAAATTGGGTGAATCTGTGTCTCACGGGCACAGGGACAGGACCTCACCCTGCCTCTTTGCTTGTGCATCTGTGAACACACACTGGAGTGGGGAGGAGGTTTACGGACATCACGAACACATCTGGGGGGTCTGCATGTAGCCTGGTAGGAGCTCTTATTTTCATATTTTCTTTTCTCTGTTGATGTTTTTCCCTTCTTTGCTACAAAAGTCCCTTGACGGCATCCCCACATGACAAATGCACACTTGCCCCAGGCTTCGACTGAATTTGCTGTCGGTTTAATCCTTGCTCCACGTGGGATCGATTAACACAAAAAGCTTGCACAACCCTCACATGCTTTCGTGTAATGGCTGAGTTCGGGGGTGGGACCAGGACACCTCAGTGGGTGCAGGTACCAAGAACAGAAATCCATTGAGTTCACCCAGACCAGACGTCTGCATTCTGCAGGACTCTCAACAGCCAATAAATTTGACTTGAGCTTTTTTTTTTTTTTTTAATTTCATGCATTCTGCTATTAAAGCAAACCCTTCTTGCTAAACTAAGTATAATTGCGAGATACTATTCAGAGTGCCAAAAACCTCAACTGTGAGCTGCAAACACGGACACTTTTAAACAGAACCATATGTTAAATTGAAAGGGTAAATTAGAAACGAACTGATCATTCTACCTTTTGTGAAGACATAAAATTGCAGCAAAGCAACTGTGCCAGAAAAGAATTATGAAACCAACAATCATCATGCAGTAATGCACTAATGTATTGCCACCAGGAAGAAAATATGATCAGTCCTCCGTGTACTTTGTCAGTGAGACAGAGGCTGATAGAAATCCAGGCATCGAAGAGAGGTGCACGGTGACAAAGATACCAGAGCAGGGAATTGAACACCTAATTAATGCACTAGATTCTACATCAAGGGAAGTGGACTGAGAGGTAGAAATGGTTGGTTTTTCCATGGTCTGTCATAAATAACCTTCTGACTTTCTATTTCAATCAGAGCAAAATGCAGACTTGCATGGTTCTATATCACCCGTCACCATCAGTGCCACAGCTGAGTCCCCTTCTCCTTGAGTGCTCAGAAGTATCTTTGAAGCCAGGCTCTTGCTTAAACTGTAGCTCTAAACCAGGCAGGGCTGTGCATACTTGTAATCCCAGCCATCAGAGTGAGGAGGATCACAAACTGGAGTCCGGCCCAGTTAACTTAGCAAATCAGCAAGACCCTGTCTTAAAATAAACAATTTAAAAAGAGCTAGTGATGTAACCCAGTACAAACACCATAGGTTCAATCCTGAGTACTTCAAGAAAATGCAGTTCTACATAAAAGAAGACTCAAGCTGAGGGATGTTAAGTAACTTGCCCAACCAGAATTAGAAAATTACAGGATGAAAATTGGAATTCAGACTCATTTTTTACTTTTCCAGTGGACCGCAGAGCACTTTTTTTCTTTATTTTAATATACTCAGCCTGCTTTAACTGGCCCAACTACCCCAGAATAAGTTAGTTCATACCTTTACCCCCCAAACTGTAGTATGTTTATTGGAGAGATACATCACATACTTTTAAGTTGTCATCGATAGACCTTAGGGAAGTATTTGTGTGTTTGTGCTTTGAAAGCATAAAACTAGCTAATTAAATCCAGGATTTAGAGGATGATATTGCTCAAGATGAAACTAATATAATTTAACATAAAATATGAGCTGATTTAAAAATCACTGGAAATGTGGAAGCTGGTGTGTTGCTCAGTGGTAGGATACTTGCTTCTATACCCAAAGCTCTGGGTTCATTTCCCAGTGCCACAAAAACAAGAGTTGGACATAACTGAATTGTATGTGGGGAATGAAAACAAAATAAAAATAGATGAAGCTGACATTAAAATTATGGAAAATTGTACAAGAAAGTGGGAAATCCCAAATAGTTCTCCCAGCTCTAAAAATTTAAGAATCAGTGATTTTCTCTTTGTTTTATTATTATTATTGGTGATTTTCTTTTTTTTTTCAGAAAGAAATATTTTTAAAGGATGCTCACTTATAAAATAATTTAAAATGGAAATACAGGAAAACAGTAAAATTCAATAACTAAAAGCTCAGTTCAAAGGGGATTAAAACCGAGTTGTGGAGGATTTCTAACTTTAAAGGAAAAGACTTGTACTATCACTGTCACCATCCTTGTCCATTAGGTGGAATCAGAAACTCCAACATCAGAATTTTCTTGTCCTGCCGCTTGCCCAGGAATATCCAGCCCACCTGCAGAGGGGTTTTCCAAGCACTTGTTTGCATTTATACCAGCATGAAATGCTTACTGTGCATGCAATTCAGCCTGGAAGACGAGGGCTTGCGTGTTTTAAAACAATTTCACTCAGGGGGTGAAGGAAGGCAAGGACAAGGGGAAAAAATGAGATCCAAGACCTGTACTGTAAAGGTACAAGATCCCAGTAATGAATGTAACTGTACTGTATACCTAAAATGTACCAATAAACTCAATGAAGAAACAAACAATTTCACTCTAGTTGACATTAGAGGCATCTTCAAATGAAGTTTAGTATTCACTAAAGACTTGTTGGCTCTTAGGGACAAAGTTATGATAAACAAAAATTGAAAGAAGCTTTCTGAGGCTTTCCTTGGAAAAACTGCTTTCCAGTTTGTTTCAAAATATATACTCTGGAAGCCTGAGCCAGGAAAACAGCAAGATTGAGCTCAACCTGGGCTACAAAGCTAGAGCTTGTCTCTAAATAAGACATAAAAAAGAATTGTAAAAGGCTTCGGACTTACAGGAAGAAGGCCGAGGGGTGAGCAGTAGGGAAACAACCTTTTTGAGATTTTGTGTCCAGATGTTGGAATATAGCAACTCAAGGAAAAGAAGAAGGAGGGAAGTTGCTCCCCAGGACCTAGCAAGGATCTGAAGTAAGAATTGAAGTCCACAGGGACAGCAAGAAGAGAAAGTGCAATGAACAAGGAGGAGGTATCAAGCAGTGCTTTCTCCCTGAGGCCGAACTTACTATGTAGGATGGACGGCTCAAACCTGCAGACATACTGTGACTACTGGTGACCCCAGAGGCCTCCACAGAGAAGTGCACCAGTAGAACAGAACAGTAGATGTTGTGGATTACTGTGGCTGGTGAGTTATTTGGGTTCAGACATCCCCAGGAAAGGGCATTTGGTTGGCAGCCATCTTGGAGAAAAGCCAACTGAGCTCAGAACTCAGAGCAGCTGCAGGCTGGATCCAGCAGGGTGAAACAGAACTGAGTTTAAATCAGCAGGAGGTCAAGGAGCCAAGTTCAGGTTATCAGGAGGCACTCAGGATGTTTCAGGCTAAATAAAATGCGTTCCAGATACACAGCCAGAAACCAGCCCCGAGCTTCAGAACTAAAGGTACAGGCTTGCTGAGATTTTCCATTGCCCTGCTGTAAATCTATGTCTAGCTTGTTGGGATTAATTTACACAGATCTGGACTCTATGCCCAATTTGTCTACGCATGACAAAAGAGACACCTTGAAAAGGACTTTTTTCCTCTTGTTTTCTTCTTCTTTTTTCTTGTTTCTCTTTTGGTTTTCTTCATTGTTCTTGTTTTTATGTGAGTGTGAGCACTGTTTGTAGGGATTCTTTGTTATTGTTTCTCTGTTCTGTTCTTGCTTTTATTTCGTATTTCTCTCTTTCCCTCCTGTCTTCTTTACCAGTTTCACAGAGTTTGTGTAGACTTCCTTTGTTCTCTAGCCTTCCTTATAATTTTTTCTTCCTCTCTTCCTCCTCCTTCTTCTCCTTCTTTTTTTTCTCTATTTTCATCCAGCCTATTTTAAGTTTTCTCCCCTGAAAGTAAAATTGCCATACTGAAGGCATATTTACTATATACGATTTTCTGGTTAGTTTTAGATTTTGTTATATAGTCACAGATGTTATATAGCCACAGTCATAGTTAAAGGTGGAAAATTAATAGTTACTACAGTTTGCCATTTTATGGGCTGTATTAGGTGCGGTCATTGTTGCTGATTGTACTGTTTTAGCCCAGGTGACATAGTTCTAATCAGTTGTTCTTCCTGGTGTGCCAAGATTGAGATTGCCTACGGGTCATAAACAATGCTATAGGCCAGCAAAGAAGAATCAGGAACTGGGTCAAACAGGTAGCAACTTCTCATCCCCAGTAAAGTGAAGAGGTAGGATCTTGCAACACACTCAAACCTCAAAAGACATAGCTGGAAGACATCTCTGAGAAGTATTCATTTCCTGAGGGTTCTCAATGCTAGCCATAAAACCATCTGCTCTAAGCCATTTACAAGCATCAAAACAGAAATTAAACATTAGAAAAAAGAAAATGAGAAGACACTGAAGCAAGAGGCAACAACAGACTTCCAGCTCACTAGAAGCAAAACCAAGAGACAATGAGAGGGAACAATTTGAAATTCACACGCCTGGCCTCTCTGAAGTGGCAACAGTGGAAGTAACAAAGCAGATGAATGAGACTCTAGAAACAAATCAAAGCAGAAGTAGTTTCTCAAATAACTACAGAGATGGTGATCATAATGAAAGATACGCTTAGTGACTCTAGAGCAAACACAGAAGCTTAGGAAAATGATGGAAGCTATGAACACCCAACACAGCAAAGAAATGGAATCCATGAAACAGATTCAAACAGGTATTCATGAGATTAAAACTTCCATTGCAAGTATACACAGCAGATGAGCCAATGTGAGCACAGAATAGAAGACAGGCTTGCAGTTAGTGACCATACAAAGAAAGATTTCTTGAAAATAGCAAAAGACCACAAAAGAAAATCCAGCAGCTGTTAGATGATGCAGAGAGGAACAACATAAGATTGGTAGGAGTCGATGAAAAAGCAGGAGAGAGTGCAAATGACATAAAAACCTATTTACAGAAGTAATGCTATAAAACTTCCCAAGCAGGGGAAAAGATTAGACATACAGATTAGTGAGGCAGATAGAATGCCAATTAGTCATGAACAAAAAAACTACAACAAGACACAAAACCATCAAGATTCCAAAAATTCAACACAAGAACAGAATATTAAATGCTGTTCTAAATAAATCACCTATAAAGGAAAACCTGTCAGAATCACAGCAGACTTCTCAACATAAACCCTAAAGTCAAAGGGAGCTTGGACTGAAGTATTTCAAGCCCTGAAAGAAAATAATTTCCAACCTAGATTAATGTATCCTGCAAAAACTATCTTTCAAAATTGATGGAGAAATATGACTTCTGTGACAAAAACACCCACAGAAATTCATGACCACAAAACCAGCCCTCCAAAATGATCTGAAGGACATTCTAGAAAAAGACAGTAAGGACTACAACTCCATGAAGCTCAACCAAATGAATGCACCAGGAAAGGCAAGAAATTAGATGGGGGAGGAGCCAACAACAGTAAAATAACATGACAAAAATAACTCAGTTATATCAATTATAATCATCAGTGTAAATGGTCTCAATTCACCAGTTAAATAAATAGACTGGCAGAACAGAAAAAAGAAACTAGTTCAAAAAATATGCCGCATACAAGAAATACATTTACCTCAAAAAGAAATTCATATATTGAAAGTCAGAGGATAGAAAACAACACCCGACGTGACAGGAAACTGGAAATAGTAATTCTATTGGCAGATGAAATGAATTTCAAGTCAAGACATTATGAGAAACAAAGAAGGTCACTACGTCCTTGTAAAAGGAACAATCCAAGAGGAAAAGATGACAATCATAAATATATATGCACCAAATAGCAGCACACTGCAATATATGAATCAAATATTAGCAGACATGAAAAATAAAATAAGCACTAATACAATTGTAATGGAGACCTCATTACCCCCTATCACAAATAGACAGATCAACTAGACAAGAATACACAAAGAAATATCAGAACTGTACTAAATTTTTGAACAGATGAACTTAGTAGATTGCTACAGAGTGTTCTACCCCACAATATTAGGATGCACATTCTTCTCGACTGCTCATAGGATGTTCTCCAAACTAGACCACATAATACCTTATAGAATATGCTTAAGTAAATGCAAAGGAATTGAAACTGTCCCATGCATATTATCAGACCACAGTGCAATGAAATTGGAAGTCGATGGCAAAAGAAACCATAAGAACATCATAAACACATGGAAATTGAATAACACCCTCCTGAACAACCAATGGGTCACAGAGGAAATTAAAGAAGAAATTAGACAGTTTCCACAATTAAATGATAATGACAATACAGCATACTGGAACTTATGGGATGAAATGAAAGCAGTCCTATGAGGGAAATTTATAGCACTTAATTCCCAAATCAGGAAAACAGATCAATCCCAAATGAACAACCTAATGTTGAACCTCAAGCTTCTAGAAAAAGAAGAGCAAGTGGAGACCTACAGCTCATATGAGGGAGGAAATTATAAAGATCAGAGCAGAAACTAATGCAATGGAGAGTAAGAAAGCAATACAAAGAATCAATGAATCAAAGGGTTGGTTCTTTGATTGATGAAATGAAATTGACTCTTTGCTGACCTTGTTACCAAAAGGAAAGAAAAGACTCAAATGCATGCAACTAGAAATTGAAAGGATTTAATCACAACAGATCCTGCAAAAATCTAGAAGGTCATCAATATCTACTTCAAGAACCTGTAGGCCAATAAGATGGAAAACACAGAAGAAATGGACAGATTTCTAGGTACATATGAATTAGCAAACATGAATAAAAAAATATAAAAATTCTAACTAAACCAATAATAGTCAATGAAGATGTAATTAAAACCAAACAATGAAGAAGAGCCCAGCCCCTGATGGATTCATTGCTGTATTCTATATGACATCTAGAGAAGACCTAATGCTACTACTTCTCAAACTCTTTAATGAAATTGAAAGAGAAGAAATTCTCCTGAATTCACTCCTAGAAGCAAGAATTACCCTGATACCAAAACTAGAGAAGGATTCAACCAAGAAAGAACTACAAGCCAATCTCCCTAATAAACATAGATGCAAAAATCCTCAGTAAGATGCTGGCAAACAGAATACAACAAATCATGAATAAAATTATACACCGTGACCAAGTAGGATTCATCCCAAGGATGCAGGGATGTTTCAACATACACAAATCAATAAATGTAATGCACTATATTAAAAGAACCAAGGACAAAAACCATATGACCACCTCTATAGATGCATAAAATGCATTTGACAAAGTTCAGCACTCATTCATGATAAAAATCCTACAGAAAATTGTACATGATGGTCTTTATCTAAATCTGATAAAAGCCATCTATGACAAGAAAACAACATCATACTAAATGGACAAAAACTGAAAGCCTTCACTCTGAAATCAGGAACAAAACAAGGATGTCCTCTGTCAATACTCTTATTCAATATAGCTCTGGAAACATTAGCCAGAGCAATTAGACAAAAGAAATAAATAAAAGAAATAAAGATAGGAAAGGAAGAAGTTAAATTATCATTATTTGCAGATGACATGATACTCTACATAGAATACCTGAAAAACTCCACCAAAAAAATCTCTAGATTTAATAATCAAATGCAGTACCATAGCTGTATACAAAGTCAAGACTCAAAAATCAATAGCACTCCTCTATACAAATAACAAACACACTGGAAGAGAATTAGGGAAATCACACATTTTACAATAGCATAAAAAAGAAATATCTTGGAATCAACCTATCATAGGAGGTAAAAGACATTTTCATGAGAAACTACAGTACTCTGAAAAAGGAGGTCAAATGGGATACCAGAAAATTGAAATATATTCCTTGTTCTTGGTAAGAAGAACCAATATAATGAAAAATGGTCATATTTTCAAAATTGTTATACAGATTTAATGCAATACTGATCCAAATTCCAATAGCATACTTCACAAGACTAGAGAAGACAACCCTAGAATCCATTTGGAACCAGAATAGACCTAGAATAGCAAAAGCAATTCTGGACAATAAAGGCAAGGCAGGTGGCATCAAAATCCTTAATTTAAAATTTTACTACAAAGTTACTGTAATAAAAATAGCATGGTACTGGCCAAAAAAAAAAAAAAGGAAAGAAAGAAGGAAGAAAGGAAAAGAAAACAGAGTTGAGGGTCAATGAAACAGATGAGATGATGCAAAAACAGGTCCAAACACATAACCACCTTATCTTTGACAAGGGAGCCAAACACCTTCACTAGATGAAAGATAGCCTTGTTAATAAATGGTGCTAGAAAAAATTGGGTTTCCAATTGCTAAAGAAGATTAAAACTAGACCCATATCTTTCACCATGCACTAAACTCAAATTAAAATGGATAACAGATGTAAATTTAAAGCAGAAACACTAAATCTGCTGGAAGAGAGAATAGGTAGAACTCTGAAAGACATAGGTGTAGCAAAGACTTTATGAACAAAACCCTGATTGCACAGTAAACATCACAAGGAATCAACAACTGGAATTTCATTTTATTAAAAAACTTTTGCACAGTAAAAACAATCACCAACAGAGTAAAAAGACAACCCACAGATTAAGAAAAAAAAATACCATCTATCCTTCAGACAAACGACTAATATCTTGAATATATAAAGAACTCATAAATCAGCACACACCCCAACCAGGGCTACAACCTGGGGATGTAGCTCAGGGGCACCATAGCAGCCTGGCAAGTGCAAAGTTCAATCCTGGGAACCAAAAAATAAAATCAGACCCCCCCATATTTAAAGACCCAACCCAAAAATGGGCATCTGCCACTTCTCTGATGAAGCACAAATGGGAAGTAAATGTATGGAAAAAAGTTCAACGGCACTATTTCAGAAATGCAAATTAGAACAATCCTGAGATTCCATCTCACCCCAGAAAGAATGGCTGTTTTCAAAAAATTAGCCAATAATAAATGCTGGCAGGGCTGTGAGGAAAAGAAAGCCTTCTCCACTGTTGTTGGGAGGGTAGACTGCTGCAACCACTGTGGAAAAGTGTGGAGATTCCTCAGAAAACTAAAACTAGAGGTGCCATTCAACCCTGCTGTTCCCCTACTTGGTATCTTCCTGAAGGAATTAAAGACATCCTACCACAGCAATATATGCACACCCATGTTTACAGTGGCACAGTTTGTAACAGCTAAATCTTGGAGACAGACTAACTGCCCATCAACCAATGAATGGATGAAGAAGATGTGTGTTTTTTTGTTGTTGTTGTTTTTTGTTCGTTTTTTTTTTTTTTTTGCACAATGGAGTGCTACACTACCATAAAAAAGATAAGCTTGAGATATTTCTAGCTAAGTGGATGCAACTTGAGACTATACTCTTAAGTGAAATAAACTGGGCACACATGTTTAAATTTCACATTGTTTTTCTGGTATGACAAAGTGATAATGGAAATAAGGACGAAAATGTATAATAGATATTGGGAAATGGGAAGAAAATGTTCAAATGAGAAGGAGAAAAGAGGGTGGATAGGGGTAGGAAAGAAGGGACAAGAAAAAAAGACAGAATAGGAGGAAAAAATGGAGCCAACGCTTTTGCAAATAAGGAGGGAAAGAGGGATCAAAGGGAGGGGGAAATGGGGAAATAAAGAAGCAAGATAGATCATGTACAGGTACAAATTCCCTATACGAATGTAATCATTATGTATATCTAAAACAAATCAATATATAAATAGTTTGCTTCAAAAAAATAGGCTTGCATCTGGGCACGGTGGCTCATACCTGTAATCCCAGCCCTCAGGAGGCTGAGGCAGGGGGATCACTGTGAGTTCAAGGCCAGCCTGTGCTACATAGTGAGTTTAGAGCCAGCCTGAACTACAAAGGGAGATCCTGTCTCAAAAAAACAAAATAAAACAAAAAGGCTTGGGTGTAGTTCAGTGCCAAGGCCCTGGGTTCAATGCACAGCACTGTAAAAGAAAAAAAAACAAACACATGTAATATTAACAACTCCATTTACCAAAGTATTGAAATGAATCTTAGTACAGCACAGAAAATTAGGGACTTCAAAATCTTAAAATGTTCTACTAATAAAGTTAAAACTTTCTAAGTAGTAAATAAATAAATCAGCAAATGTGAGAATTTGCAGAAAATTACTAATTCCACCACTCAATATCTGATAGAAAATGTCCTCCCCCGATATTTGTTTCCTTTACTTAAATTGCAGTCTCTCTTCTCTCATCCTCATTGTCTTCCCATCCACCCATTCACCCACCCATCCTTTCATCTATCCATCCACCCACCACCTATCCATTTGTATACCTATCCATCCATCCACCCATCCATCCATACATCCATCCATCCATCCATCCATTCATCCATCTATCCACACACAGAGATCAACAGCCACAAAATGTGTGAAACCCTAAACAGGTGAGAAACTCAAAATCCTTGACTTCATATGTCTGCAGCGTATTTTATCTCACATATGTTGAATAGAGAATGTATCATATAAACCTTTGGGTGGTCACAGTCCAAAATATTATGGAGGAGTTTGGGTGCAATTGAGAGATACATTCATTTCTAGTATATAGTGAAATGTTTGGAGAAAAATCCCTGCAAATTTGTATTTGTTATATTTGTATAATACAATATATGATGTTTTGTTTCTTTTCCGTTACAAATCTAGCAGTTATTCAGGTATTCACCAGCATTCAAGGAACGTGTCATAATGATACATTAAGGGATAGCACACACACTTACATATGTCATAAGCAAACTGATTGCTTGAACATCACAGCTTAACATTAGTCACACATAAACTGCAGCTGCTCATGACCCAATACATATGCACTGGATACAATGTTTAAGGAAAGGTTTTGCTTCTATCTCTCCAGTCAACCCTCTCAAGTAATCCTTCTTAGGGTAAAAGGTTTTTCTTTGAGTCAGAATTGCAGTGAGAAACAGCCTTACATCCATAGGTCTACAGGGTGTTGCTACTTTACAAGCTGCTTGGAAAATATGGTACTGAATGCATTTTCCCTAAATACTGACCAAAAGGCTTTGGGGTTATCAGGCTGAGCTTCTGATGCGCCACAGCCATGTGTGAAACTTGCGGCCTTCAGGTGTCTCTTACACTTAAAGGGAAGTGCACTGATGGAAAGCACCAGTGACAGTGGACAGGAGTCAGGTGCTTCAGCCACGGGGACTCCATTGGATCATCCTGGGGCCTTTTGGACTTTTCTGCCCCCACACGGTTCAGGGAAGTATGTTGGGCTGTTCTCAGTTACCTTGTATGTTGACAGAGTCCTGGGTGAAAAGATTTCTTCAAGGCTGTAAGGAAAGGAGGCTGAAGCAGGTAGCGCCGAACTGCTTTTGCAAGCGTTTTCCACCCAGGCTCACTGAGGCAGAGCTAAGGGAGCAGGGTTCCTACAAGGGCACACACGTGATGGGCACCAGCCCTGCCGAAGGCCTGGACTGCAGGCCACAGGGACCTCAGGGCCTACGCACCGAAACAATCTCAACTCTGGGCTTCACACATGAGGAGTGCAGGTGCTTTCTTTGCAACATACATGCAAGATGGAATTGCTCGCAGAATCTATTCATAAAAGCCTTAGCCTCACCCAAAGAATATGTTTTTAAAAATCTCAGCCTGGCCTCAGCTTTGTATAATTTCCTCCCAGCCTAATTTTCTAACATTCTTTAGCCATGTTGAACTAATTACAGTTCTTAAACTCAAAAACACATTGCCACTCTTTCATATTTATTCATTCTTTTATTTTTCGGATGAGATTTTATGTCCTCTGTACTTCCTCTAATGTCTTCTCCATTGACTTCCTATTTACCACACATAGCTCCTGGCATTCTCTTATGTTGTTATTTATGTCTCTCATCACTGAAGTTTTTCGTACTAAGATTTTCTCAAGCTTCTTTTTCAAACACGGTTGAGATTCCTATAGTATTCTTACCCATTAGACTGGGCCTTGGAAACACAAAAAGGAACTCACTGTACCCTTTGCATTGTAAATATGTAGACAACTGATAAACCCAACCCCTTCAAGACAGTGCAGATCCTGGAATCTGTTGTATCCACGGGCTCCGAGAGTTTGCGTCTAACTGTGGCTTGGGATACCACAACATCTTTCCTGAGCAAGCTGGACATGAGGAGACACTTTTCAAGACACTGGGAATTCTCTAGATTAGAATAGAAGTCAGATTTCCAATCCATAAGTGGGGAGAAGAGCCCTGACACAGTGACACATTTCACAGCACATTGTGCTTCTGTATGAACACTTGTACAACTCTTTGTGGCTCAGAGGTGATGAGAACTCTGCTCCTTCACTGTTTGATGACAGTTTTTGCTTTCTGCACAGGAATCTATGGCCAATCCTCAGTTAAGAAAAAGCATATTTCTAAACACAAACAAAACGTCCAGAGTGTGTCCTACCAGAAGATCGCGGAACTGTATTTCATACTCATTAAGAAACATTCCGTCGGTTATAAGAAAAGTAGCAGAGTCCAAAACATTAACAGTACTGTGCTCCTTTCAGGCTTATCTACATCTGTTTCTTTTCTTTCAAGAGGGGAGACAACTTGTATTAACCAAGCCACAGAGCCAAGAGCCGAGAGTAAGATGTGATAACGCTGCATCCCTGTGTCGCTTTCCTCCTTGACCTGGAATGATGGTTTTGAGATGATGTCCAAGAGCATTGCTACCTCCTGGGGAAAAGCACTATGAAAGCCAAGGAATGGCTTGGCAACCAAATGGAAAGCCAAGAGGATCCTGAAGAGGCTCCAGTTGTCAGAAAGTCTATTCAGAACAAGAAATGATCCAGGGTAGCGATCCAATATATTCTTTCCTTCCACTTACAATGGAAAAATGGGTCACTGTGAAGACTGTGCTAAGAAAAAAATGTAGCAACAGTGATAGTGAGGGGTCTGCAAAGATCTGCCAAGCAACACGAGTTAAATAGTGATGCTTTGGTCCACGGATTACACTCACTTGGGCTCCGTGGGGGAGCTTTTTATTCAGTGTGAGTGCAGAGAAGGGTTCAGCACACAACTGAAGGCTAAGGGAAGTGCTCCAGTGGTTGGGAAGACTAATTGGCTGGCATTTTTCCATCCTAGCAAGGGTGGATTTTTCTGAAATGAAGTAGAAATATCACAGTAACTCAACTGAGCATTTTTACAAGGCTCCAGAAGATACTCTTGGGGACTGCTATCTCTTCCCTTCCAAAGTCCCTTAAAGGATATCCTTCTATCAGTAGAACACTCTCACTTCATTCTTCAAAGGTCTCCAGTGCCTATACAAGGACTGGAATAGTACAATCTAGGAACAATGTGCTTTTAAACAGCAATGGCATTTCCTGTCCAACAAATGACAACGTCCTATGTTTGATTTGCCTTGGGTGATAATTAGTTGTCAGCATTCAACTTGGTTCACCTTTGAGGAAGTTGTCATGATAATGTAGCTCTATTGCCTTTTAATTATTTGAATCATTAAAGCAGCACACAGTTACATGCTCTTCTCATTCTGTGGGAGCTGAAGCTTATAAATTCAGAGAGGGAAACCAATTGGAAGCTAACAGAGGCAGAGCAGTAAACTCACCAGTTAATTGAGCAAAAACTCTCCCTGGGCATCTACCAAGTGCCAGGCACTGTGCTTAAATAGGGGTGTGTAGAGAGGAATTAGCCATGGTAGGTACCCTCCAGAGAGTCACAGACACATGTGACTCGCTCTAAACCATGTGATAAGTGATCTCATCATGCTACCCACAAAGCATTTTGAAGGTCAGGGAGGGGAAAATCACATTCTGCCTGGCAGTATTGGCAAAACATATCAGTTAATGTCCTTTCAGTGGAAAAGGCCCCTAAACATAACCCAGACTGGCTTCAGGCAGTAATCCCTAATCCTTTTTTTTTTTTAGCACCATCAATCCTTGGATTGTTTTTTAATTAGTACATGTTTACAATACATAATGCTCACGTTCATCATTTATATCTGGGAGCTGTGCATAACATATCTTAGCTCTTGTTTCATCTGTGCCTTCTCCTTCTGCCCCCACCCCTGCCATCTCTCTCTTGGTTCCCTTCCCATTTGCAAACAGGGACTGGTCTTGCAGGAGACAAATTTTCCACTGACAGGGATGGGGTGGTGGAAAAAGGTTTCAGGATGATCCCCAGGAGAGCATAACCCAGATTCCCCTAATCGCACCATGCACAGCAGGGCTTGAGCTCCTACAGGAATCTGATGTCCATGGATCTGACAGCAGGTGGAGCTCAGGCTGAGATCCAGGTGAGGGCCAGGCTGCAAATGCAGAGGAGGCTTCTCTCTCACGCCCATTGCTTACCTCCTGTGATGCAGCCCAGTTCCTCACAGGCCTGGGCACTGGAGACCTGGCTCACAGGATTGCTGAAGCTGAGTGAGTCTGGATTTGGGGTTTGTCCTGCTAGACACTTATTTTCTCATCCCCTCTGGGGTCCACTTTCTGGTGTGTGGGTTGATGGCATCCCTGGCTTCCAGCACAATAAAACTAAAGTTTGCATGCAGCAGGAGTGGTACCTATGTCTTCCAGATGGAACTGACTATAGTCTGCTGTATGCTGTGGGTGCTCAGCCAGTTAAGGGCAGTGTATGTTTCTGATTAGGCCAGTAGAGTGGCTGCCAAGGGTTGGAGGAAAAGTTGACATTGTCCTAACCTCCTGGATTTGAAAAACTGATCCCCCACCAATACACCAAAAAAAGGAAAAAAGAAATACAGTATAGTTTTAGTAAAAGTTTGAATAGATGCGGGTAAGGCCGTAAAAATAAATGATATGTGTGCTGGATGTAGAAGCAGGAAGATGGGAAACATCTGTGAACAGGAGATGCACAGTGCAACCTGATGTGTGTGAATTTCATGATTTCCTACCTGTAAATCAGTAAACTGGCTCCTAGAGATGGAATACTGATAAAATCTTGTAGCTCAGACAGAATCACTTTGAGAAAGCAGTGTTTAAGCAGTAAAGATATGCAAAATGCCACAGGGCGAACTACTATCTTCCTGTCTATCTCGCCAAGTAACTTATTTGTCAGGATCACTCTTTAGTGTTCACAGCTGTCTTATGGGAAGCAGGACTCAGCAATTTGCATCTTCAGAGCAACTCTTGGTGATCATCCACAGGAGGAGCTAGAGAGGTAGGGAGGAAATAAGCTGATTTGCCTGACCCCCACCCAGCCCTCTGCACACTTCCTGAGCCTGGTCACCCAGAGGTGGAGGCTGGATCCTGAAGATGAAAGTGGGTCTGGCAAGAAGCACCTGCCCACGGAACTGGAGACGCGTCAGGCCAGGAGTGGCGACTGGGTAAGGATGAGGCCTGTGTCCACCGTGTAAGGAGAAGCTCCTTTGGACATTCTCGGTACTGTACCCAGAACATTGGGCTTTCCCTCTAACTTTCATCTTGCTAATTCTCGCTCACTCAGAAGGACCAACTCAGAGGGACAGCTCTGCTCCTTCAGGCTGCGTATGCCCCGGCTGGTTTCACACACCAGTTTCTCCTCCCTACACAGCATCCTTCAGCTCCAGATGCCATGAGAATGGCGATCACACCAGCCTTGCACTGCTTCATCCTCAGAGCCCTCTAGGGAGCCTTGCATCCGCTAGATGATCAGAAGTACTTAGGGAATGAACAGAGATGAATCCGTGACTTAGAACCTCAGTGGCCTGCTTAGCAGTTTACCCTGTAGCTTAGAGTCTTGGAGAAAAGCCATCTGTGGTCCATCTGAAGTGGACTTGGTCAGCACTGGAATGAGGCCTATAGGGTCTGTGTCTTCCAGATTTAAGGGGTAGGTGGCATCATTGTATCTTCTGTGTCTGCCAACCAGCAACTAGCTACCCAGGTGGCAGAGAGAGGAATGCTAGAACCAGAAAGTACAGGCCTGGTGTGCAGGCCTGTGGTGGCAGCCCAGGGAACTGGAGGCTGGAGGATTGTGGCAGCAACACCAGCCTAGATACACGCAAGCTCAGATATCACACAACTTCTCTTATATGAGAAATCCAAAGTAGACATAATTTTTTAAAATGAAATGAAAGCCAATAGGAAGGAAGGAGACAGATTTTTACAAAGTGGATCTAGAAACAGAGGGATTTTGGAGGGAGGGGGAATAAAGAGAATTAGGATGTGTTACAGACATGTATCTTCTCTGTCTGATGCATGGAATCATTCTTTACTATAAATGTGCACCAATCCATTTTTAAAGAGCCCATTTCAACAACAAAAGAAAGAAGAGAAAAATGCAGCTTCAAACACTAATTCTGCCATTCATGATCTATTTGAGATCATGAGTCACCTCTCCAAGAATCAAGAACAATAAAATTATATATACCTATATATTAAACATATATAATTTAAATTTAACATAGACATATTGGTTACATAGCTAACAGGTAATAACACCACCACATATGCCTGATAAATTGAGGTGATGTGAGAAAATAAGCAAAAAGCTTCGTCAAATGGGAAATGCTATTTACACATCAGACATTTCTACTCAGGCAATTCTGCCCTTTGGGCGCTGGATAGGAACAGACCAGACGTACATGGGTGACTTTTTGTGAAGGCAGCCTGTGTCTCTCTTCTCTCTTTCCTCGGTGATCCATGGGTTTGAACTGGCAAAATGAATCAATCTTCTTTCCGTCACATGGACAGGATCTGTTTTGGGTAGAGAGAGACCCCTGTGGGAGTTAATTTCACAGTGGAAGCACAGGCATATCCCTTATGGTTTTGCTCCTCATTTGTAAGCCTGCACAGAGCTTAACGAAAATTAATTCACCATCTTATGCCTTGCTCTTCACTAAAACATTTTTTTCTTCAAAATGTAATTTCATATCCAGAGACCTTACAAGTTCACGTCTAGGTCTTACTAAGTGTTTGTTTTAGAAGCAGAAGAAATAAAACCACTCTACCTCTCTCCTGGCCCTCCATACACTTAAACCCCTACAGACTGGAAATTGCTTTGACATTTAGATTTTAGCATTCATGCTGATTCTAAATGTAGTCAAAAGCACCCCTCTCTTGTTCAGCAAATGAATTTTCAATTTACCAATAAGAAAGTCACAGTATTGGACTATGTTAAACTGTCCCAACTTTGCATTTGTTGAATAATTAATATTAATTGAATATGCATTGATTTTGTTCTCTGGATTAATGGTGTCATTTTAAAAGAAAAGCTTATTTCAGTAATTAAGCAGATTAAAATAAATAGCATACTTTTTTTTGCTTAATCAGTCCAATAATTTAGTTACACTAGTTTAAATTTACATCTACTCTTTATTTAATATAAGTTAAATGCCACATATATCCCCAAACTAAATATTGTATGGTGGGACAAGTTACTCAGAGTATCACATTTCAAAAAGCTCCATCACACCAGGGATTTAGCTCAGTGGTTCTGCCACCCGCCTTGCAAGCACAAGGACCCATGTTCAATCCCCAGGACAAAAAGCTCCATCACTAACAATTAATAACTATAGATGCATTATCTTTTTTTTTTTTTTTTGATGGTGGTGGTATTAGATTTGGAAAAGAAAAGCACACAACTTTATCCATGTCTCAGGAACTCATGCAGAGCTTTTACAATTTCTATTGTTCCTTATTTCACATTAAAAGTACATTTTAGGGTATTTTATCTAAATTTGGAGATGCAGAGAGCATGAAAATATCAATATTCAATAAATAACAGTATGAGAAAATACTTCAAATATATGTAATATATGTTAATAATCTCCCAAGAAATATGAAGTATGATGAAATAGGTAAATGTTTAAATTTTTAAAAATGTGTTACAGTAAAAGACACATTGTCATGAATCTCCCTCAAAATCCTCCCCTCACCTTGACCACCCTCCTCCCATCATCCTCGCCACTTCCTGCAGCAGCTCTGGAGTCCTCTTTCCTGAGGGTCTTTAGCTGCACTGTCCTGGCTGCCCCCATTTTCTGAATGGATTCAAAACATTTTCCTTTCATAGTTATTTTGACTTTGAGGGAGATCCTGAAGTCACACAGTGCCAGGTCCAGTGACTAAGGTGGATGAGGACGTGGTGTCATGTTTTCACAAGCTGCTTTTCTGTCGAGTGGTGCTTGGCAGTGGGCAGCATTCACCACATTTTTGACCAGATTTTAGTCTGCTTCCTGGAATATTAGTGTTGTCCCAAAACACCAGCACAGCCACACCCAGAATTATGCCCCCTGACCCACTTTGACACTTAACTGACCTGACATTAAATTAACTGTCACAGGCCAGGGAATAGCTCAGTGGTTGCCTGCTTTGAGAGCACAAGGTTCCCAGTTCTATCCCCGGTACTCCCTCCCCCACCCCCCAAAAAAATTAACTGTCACAGCAGGAGCAAAGCCTGGGCTTGCTGAGGACAGGTGGAATGTGTGCAAACTCCCTCTGTATGTCGGGAGGTGAGCAGAGGTCGACACCAGGGCTGTGTGGTAAATATTTGCAGGGACAGGTGAGAGCACCCCTACCCATGCTGACTGACCTGGAACCAAACGCTGCCTCCTGGACTCAAGCCCACCTTCCCAGTCACGATGAGGAGGAAGCGTGATAACCAACTCAACTCCTCCATGAGTCTGCAAGGAACCCATGCTGCTCTCATCATTACCAGCATGCAAACTGCTCCCAGTTCTTACTGCAGTGAGGCAGTCTTCGCCCTGACAGCATCAGACCTGTGACAGTGCACCTGAAACAAAGCTTCACCTGGAGGACAGGCAGGGGTTCCATGCTGTCATTTGCTTGAGATGATTATGGCTTGATTTATTCTCCTTGGATGGCTGTTGTTTATCAAAAGGTATATAGCATCTTCTGCATCCATTCATCTGTTGACAGACGTATAGGCTGACTCTAAGACTTAGCTATTTTTAATTGTGTGGCTGTGAACACGGGTGTGCAGGGATCACTGTGATCTGATGTCATGGCTCTTTGGGGAAGACGCCTGGACGGGGAACGGCTGGGTCAGATGGAATTTCTAGTTTTAGTTTTTTGAAGAATATCCATAAAGGTTGTTTTGAGTCATTTGTAGAAAAACAGATGCTCTCAAGACCCTCACATTAAGTGAAATAAATCAGACACACGAGCTTAACAATCCTAGGGCTTCTCTTACATGGGAAACACAAAGTATAAGTGTAAGTTACTTAAAGAGCAAAGTGCATGACAGATAAGGAAAGGGGAGCTGGATCTTTATCGAAAGGGAAGGGCGAGGGTGAAAATATAAAAGGAAGTAAGACATGTACTGTGCACGCCCCGACTCTCCACAGCAAATGCGACCCTTATACCGTCAACAGGGACTAACAAAAATAAAAATTAAAAACATTGGATAAAATTGGAAACTACGGAGTACAACTTTATACGCGTGTCACGGCGCCGACGGAGCACCCCTGCCTTGCCCGTCGGGGTCACAGTGTCTGCCGGGACTGTTCGATCTTTGCAGGGTCAACATGGGGAGCCCGGGGAGAGCTTCACAGCGTCGCCTCCACCACCGACATCATTGCTCAGTCCTCCTCCACCTGGGAAGTGTCGTTCGCTGGGCTGGGCTGAGGATTCCTCTTGTAAGCAGATGTTTCACTACATGACTTTTCCAAAGCTTAACTCAAAAAACAAAAACTGAATAAAAATTAGAGATCTTTATGAAGGTCAGAGAGAAGAGAGGAGAAAGGGCACCAAAACCACATCAAATCTCACCAAAGCCAGATGTAGAATGGAGATTGCTGTAGCAGCTGGCAAGCAGATCTCCCGCAGGCCCGGGTCACCTGACCGTCTTCCCTGCAAACCTAGGGAGCAGTCTGCCCTCCCCTGAAGCTCCACCCTCTTCCGGGTGTCAGCCCTCGCCATGTGGCGGAAGTGACACCTGCCCGTTGGTGGAATCAGGACTTAGGAGAGGGGCAGCTGGTACTTCCTGGGCTTTGTTCTTCTGGTTCTCTGAGCACAGCTGTCTCGCTGTGAATGAGGCAGAGCAGAGATGCACGTGGAAGCCATGCAGCCTTGGGCCCCAGCCCCAGTCCAGCACCCAGTACAGCCACTGCAAACTCCATAACGGGGTAGAAGCATACGGGAATAGGCCCTCCACTGCCAGAGAACCGTCGGCCCCAACTCTGCCAGAAGCCCGTGTGGCTTCGCCAGCTGCACACACAGGAGACATGAGCGATGTGTGTTGTTCTAAGCCACTGAGTTTAGGGGTGTTTGGTACCCAGGAGTCAATGTCAGCAGCAAGATGAGGAAACACAAGGACTCTCACTTCACACCCACCAATAATTCATTGTGGGATCTTGCACAATTATATCTGCCTGCCAATTATATTCAGCTATGTGTTGCACCGTGGCCCTTAGATCTCCTTTATCGTTAACTAGCAAACATTTATTCCCCCTGCAGCTCCTCCTGAAAACATGGATGTGTAGAGGAAGTACAGACATAAAGGAAGACAGGAACAGATGTCTCATCTAGAAGACTCAGAGCTCTACACAGTAATTCACAACTTGCTGCCCCCTTCCTTGTCCCCTGTCCAGGGACTTCATGGAGATGGTCTTGTGTGCACCCAACTCCGTGGTTCTTAAACTCATTCTGCTGTGCACTCGAGACTGATTTGCAGTCAGCAACACCTTCCTGCAGGATCCTGCTCTTTCCTAAAATACACAGTCATGGAGCCCAGTGCAGCAAGTAGCCTTTCCTTTCTCCAGAACCCCAAGCACCACCCAGACCAGACACACTGGTGGAGCTGGACAGATGCTGAAGCAGCTCTCAGGGGATACACGGGATGCAGAAGGGAAAGTTGAGCCCCTGAAGCCACAGATCTGAAGGCTTCAGAGCCATTCTTTGCTCCCCTGGATGACCAATTTGGTTTCCTGTGGAGTTCAGTTATTTTCAGATTTTTTTCCAGAGACTGTGGTCAATGATGTTGAAAAACCTGCCACATGGGGACATTTGGGAATTATATTACTGTAGCTGTAATCCTCTATATTCAAGGATCTTTTGCAAGGCAATGGACTACTGCTCTCTGTGACATGAATGTGTGTGTGTTGTTATTTTCAGATTTTTTTCCAGAGACTGTGGTCAATGATGTTGAAAAACCTGCCACATGGGGACATTTGGGAATTATATTACTGTAGCTGTAATCCTCTATATTCAAGGATCTTTTGCAAGGCAATGGACTACTGCTCTCTGTGACATGAATGTGTGTGTGTGTGTGTGTGTGTGTGTGTGTTATTAAGGGTTGAACCCAGTCCCTTTGCATACCCAGCCCATTTTTTTTTATTTTGAGACAATATGAAATGCATTCAAATTCATTAATTCTTAAGACCATGTAAAACAAGCAAAATAGCAACCACAGATTCCTCAATGGGGCAAAAAATCCAAGAAGGTCCAGGGGAGTTTGCTTTGAAATAGGAACACCTGTATCAAAGTGATTTGCACCAGCATGCACATTGTTTCCACTCAAATAAATGCTACAACAGTGCTTAAAATCTGGTAAATAGCTTTAAGCCCCCCTCCATTTTGTTTATTATTTTAAAAGAAGAATTTCAAACTAGTTTTTACAAACAATACTTGAAACTCCAAGTTAGTGGAGTCCAATTCATTGAGGTTTAGTGCTGCAGCAAAATCTTTTTATAAACATTTACATTTACCAGGCTTCTGGGAGGGTAGCCAGGCTGGCACACTATTGACTATAGTGATGTGAAGTGTGCTTTTTGCAGGGAGTATTTATTTTAGAGGGCAGTAATTGCTTTTGCATTTGAGCTCATGGATTTGGAAATGTACGTTATCCATGAAGTCAAACACCATTTTTTTCTGCATGGCTTCCAATGCTATTACTCATCTATAAAAATCTACCTTTAACTCTTAGCCCATCTGATGCATGTTAGTAATGTTCCAAAGAGCACAGCTTGGCAATCGTGATTTCTTTGGTGATGTCTTAGCAGTCCAGCTGTAGTAGTCTGCACCCAGCCTTTGTTTTGCTGGCAAAATATTTCAGGCTGACTTTTGTATTTTGACAACTGCACAGAGGTAGATACTGGATTTTAGAGAGTTAAGATGGGCCAAGGATTTTCCAACATCTCTTCGGGTCAGCTAATATTTATTATGGCCAGTAAAATAAAAAGAATAACAGCAAAACCTTGAATAATTTTTTTACCGTCATATTTAAAATTATTTCAGAAAGCTATTTTGTAAATAGGTTCTGAGAGGTTTCAAGACTATTTGATAGTTTATGAGGGATTGCAATGGTCCTCAACCTTTTTGGCGCCATTGAGCGGATTCATGCAAGACAATCTTTCCCTGGTCCAGGGCTGGGGATGGCTTGGGGGTGACTCCAGGGACACGCAAGCTCAGTGTCCCTGAGGTCACAAAAGCGTTCCCGCTCCTCCGAGAACCTCGCGTCACCCAAACCGACAGGAGGGGGCGCTCGGAAGGTGCAGGAGGGGGAGGGGCTGCGAAGGCAGCGCTTCAGCAATGGGCAGGGTGGGGACCCCGCCTTAGAGAGCCGGAAGCACAGCGTCCACGGTGAGCGTCAAGTCTTTCCTTCGGCCTCAGCTGTGTATATCTGGGTCCCTTCCCTCCTTTCTTCTCTGTGGATCTGAGATGCCCCACTCTGCAGGAGGGACTCACATTGATCACCACCTCTGTGAAGAACGAGTTTTCTTTTTTTTTAGTTTTTTGGGGGTTTTGGGATTGTTTTGTTTATTTTCTGTTTTATTTTGTTTTTTGTTTTTGTTTTTGTGGTACCAGGGATCGAACTCAGAATCTCATGCTTGCTTGCCCGGCAGGTGCTGCGCACTGAGTTAAATCCCCAGCCTGAGGTGTTTTGGTTTTTTTATATAAAGCCATTGCATTTGGCACTGTATCCATGGCACCAATCAATTTTTATATAACTTTAAAGTGAAATGACACTGCATATTAAAAATCCATTTGCCGAATTTTCACAATGAACATGCATTGTTTTCAATAATAAACCAGAGTAAAGAAACCATCGTTTCAAAATATCCTCTTTGGATTCAGTATATATGTAAATGCTATCAGGGAGTACACAGTGTATGGGACTGGTCACATATCTCTGCTGAATCTAGTTTGTTTTAAACTACAGGTCTGAGTGGTTGGCCTTTAGTTTTTCAAATGCAGGGGGGAAACAGCAATTGAGAATGTTAACTGACATGTTCATCCAAACACAGCTGCCACGTGCGACAGCTAGAGTTTAATTTTTTGTTTGTTGTTTGTTTTGCAGTACCAGGGATTGAACCCAGAGCCGTTGCACTAAGCTACATCCCCAGCCCTTTCATTTTATCTTTTGAGACAGGATCTCAGTAAGTTGCTAAGTTGCCCAGTCTGGGCTCAAACTTGCCATCTTTACTGCCTCAGCCTCCCAGAATGCTGGGAGTGCAGGCATGTGCCACCAAGCTAGAAGTCAGCCCTGCGTTTCCCTGAGTGCAGCTCCCTCTCCAATGTGTCCTCTTCTCAGCCCTGCTGATGACTCAAGGAGAAGCTTGTAAAACTGCAGACTCAGATTCTGGGGACCAGAGCTTGGCACCTGAGTTGGCGAAGGTCCACTCAGCTCATGGGCGCTGGTGCCAGGCTCAGCCTACACTTTAAGAAGGAAGCACGAGTGTGTTTTGTTAAACCAAGACTTTTCAGAAATGTTAGTCTTCTTTATTCCTGTATCCCCCGGTAGCACTTTCTGACCCTCTGCAGGGTTATCCAGAACTTCAGAAAGCACTGTGCACCCATTTGCTTGAGCAGGCAACTGAAGTTCCCCTGCAGAATCAGTTCTGTAATTTCCAGTGCACAGGAACTCATAGCCGGTCCAACTGAGCTCTTGAATTCCTAGGTTCCAGCCCTGTACATCGCATCCACCCTTCTCTACCTGCCACGGTTGCTGTAACGATTGATCGGAATGATGCAAATGAAGCGTGTTAGAAGTCTTAGAGCTCTCCGAGCACATAGTCAGCAGTAAATAAATGTCAGCGTTTATTATTGATAGGATCGCGAGCAAGAGCAGGGGCTGAGTTAATGAGATCACAGGGGCTGCAGCACAGGGTGACGGAGCTTCGCCTGCCCGGACTCGCTATTGACAAATTCTTGTCTGGCCCAGGGCCCTGCAGCGAGATGGGACCGCTGGACAGGAAAGGAACCCAGGTCTCAAAGACAGTAACTCAGCTCATCAGGGACACGGGCTAGGAGACACCTGGGGCCTTGCTTCCAGAGATGCTGACGCAAATTGGGGCTTTTAGCAGGAAAGTAACCATTTTGGTAAAGGAAATTATGATCCTGTCATTCAGCACTTCCACTCACATTAGCCGACCAAGCCCAGTTCTACCGACTTGCAAGTCGATGGGGCAAGGACATAAGTAGAGCCAGCCCTGGACTTCAGGCATCTTGGAAATACCACTGAAGGACCGGAAATAGCACCGAAGAACCCGAAACTGGAGATATGCAGGTAAGGATTCGCTAAGGAGTGGATGCTGAAATAGGATGTAAAAGGCACAAGGAACTGATTCCCTATCTCCTCCAGGGTTGATTTGGAGGCCGGACCTGTCTGGCTTCCAGATGATACTAGAAAGATACACTGTCACTCTTCTAGTTAATAGAATTGTGAAAATAGTCATAATAATTGCCTAATAGAATAAATTCAGTCTATACCAAAAATCCCCCACCAATGCTCACAGGCATTTGGAAGAAAGTGGAGTTTTACACAGGTCGCTGGGAACTGCTGGGCTCCAACAGAAGTTCTGAAGATGAGAAATCTTAAAAACATTAGAAAACATCTTCTTGGCCAGGCAGTGGTTTGTGCCTGCAACCCCAGCACTTGGGAAGGTGAGGCAGGAGGATTGTTGTGACTTCAAGGCCAGCCTGGCCTTCATAGCAACCGCCTGTCTCAAAAAGAAAAAATGTTTTTTCAGAAAGCATCTTAGTAATTCTCAGTAACTCCAGCCTGAAATTGAAAACTATGCTTGTAGATGAAATGTCCCCATTGTCATAATGGGATGAGGAACATAATCAGAAATGAGAGTATTTGTATCTGTGTTTTAAAGTAGAGTGATTTGTGTCCAGATGATCACTTACGGAGTTAGGCAGAAGTCAATGACCATTGATTCTTACATTTTCCCCTATACTTGTTATGAAAAAATACAACAAATTTTCATGATGGAATAATAAGAGAATGACAATAGTTACAGATATCCCATTGTGTGTCATTGTCTTCTAAGTAGTTACTCAATACAAGACATACACTGAAAAGGGTCTTACAAAAAAAAAAAAGAAAGGAAACACAGACAATAGTACGAACTCCCTTTTCAAGGGTAAAGGAACCCTTTTAACAAAGCAACAGCTCATCCTGAGCCTCACTGGGACAGCACCTTTGTCTCTTGGGCTGGTGTCATTTTAACTAGCCCATCCTGGTATTGAATAAGTTTGACTGAATTGTCATTTCTGTATTTAGTGGTATGTTACAAAAATGAATAAAAATACACAATTTTTCCTCACCCTATACTTAAATAACTGGGCTGGTAAGTGGTTCAATCCTTCCTTGTTCCACAAAAGAGAGGAAAACAGTTCTAGCTTTTAAACTTCCCAAATGGAATGGATGAAATGTACCCTTGAGCAGAGCCCAGTCCTTCACTGTACAGACTTCTGCACTGATTTGGGTTGAAGTTTTTGAATGAATATTCACACTGGACCTAAAGGGGCGTGTTAGTTTGGAAGTGGTTGTGAATGTCAGCATTCTCTCCCATTAAAAAAAAAAAAGAACAAAGAACAGACAATAAATGTGATTACTCCTGCATTTGGTGCCCATTAGTATTAAACAGCGTTAATAAGAATGTGCACTGAAAAGTCCTGTTTCTAATGATAATGAAGTCAATACCTTGCACTGTATGCAAAGGCTTTTTAAGTGACACAAAGCTATTTAGTATTCAGAGCAAGGTATTCTTTTACCATGAGGTATAAATAAGTGACAACATCTAGGTCCGCACAGTGGAATACCTTTCCCATGCTCAGATATGTATTTCACTCAGATTTCTAATTTGTATCCCACCTGACACCAAACTGAACACTGCACAATGTTGTGAGATATGGACACTTGGATCTGACTTATTTTGATAGCTTTTTAGCTTGGTGTTGTGAGACAGGGTGTCACTGTGTAGATCAGGCTGGCCTTGAACTCATTATGTAGCCCCAGGCTGGCCCTGAACTCCTGGTGATCCTCTTGCCTCAGCCTCCTGAATGCTAGAATCACAGGCAGGGACCACCACACCCAGCTCATTTTGATAGATTTTGAGATTGGGCGTTTGAAAATAAATTATGGAGGGAGCCAGGGATTTGGCTCAGTGGTTCTGCCACCTGCCTCACAAGTGCAAGGTCCCGAGTTCAATCCCTGGTACAAAAAAAAAAAAAAAAAAAAAAAAGATGGATAAAACATAACGCAACTCAACCTTCTATTTCAGTAGGTGTTCAAACAGAAAAGCTGAGGTTTAAGCAAAGCAACTGCACCTAGGATCTAACAACTGTATCCACAGTTATCAGACTCAAGCTGAAATGTCACACGGTTTCTCCTAAATGAGAAAAACAAGGTACAAAGAAATTAAAAAGCAAAATAAAAGATAGATAATAGGAAGCAGAGAGAATGAGCTTTGGCCAGAGGCAACAGAAACAAGAAATGAAAGGAGGATGGAAAAGGAATCGAGGGGTGTATGTGCAGATACCACAAGCACAGTCATTGTGTACTTCAAACACGGGCTAATAAAGATAAAAACAATGTGTCTTCTAAAAAATTAAGTGCAAAAGTTGAACAAAGATAAAAACATTTTAAACACCCCAATTACAATCAGTGAAATTGCAAATGTAATTAAAAATTTACCAACAAAGAAAAGCCCAGGTCCTGAGGGATTCACTGCTGAATTTTACAAGACATTCAGAGATGAACTACTGCCATTACTCTTCAGAATTTTCAATGAAATTGAAAGAGAAGCAATGCTTCCAAATTCATTCCTGGAAGCAAATATCACTTTGATTCCCAAACCAGGGAAAGAAACAACTAAAAAAGAGAACTACAGGCTAATCTTCTTAATGAGCATAGATGCAAAAATCCTTAATAATATACTAGCAAACAGAATACAGAAGATCATCAAGAAGATCATACATCCTGATCCTGACCAAGTCGGATTTATTCCAGGGATGCAAGGATGGTTCAATATATGTAAGTCAATAAATGTAATAGACTATATTAACAAAGTCAAGGACAAAAGCCATATGATCCTCTCCATAGATGCAGAAAAAGCATTTTACAAAATTCAACACCCATTCATAATAAAAACCCTGCAAAAAAATTGAAATAGATGGTCTATATCTCAACTTAATAAAGGCTATCTATGAAAAACCAACAGCTAACATCATATTAAATGGCCAAAAACTGAAAGCCTTCACAGTAAAATCAGGAACAAGACAAGGATGCCAACTATCACCACTCCTCTTTGATATAGTTCTGGAAAAACTAGCCATAGCAATTAGACAAGAGAAAGAAATTAAAGCAATAAAGAAATTAGGGAAACAATTCCTTTCACAATAGCATGCAAAAAATGAAGTATCTAGGAATCAATCTAACAAAAGAAACAAAAGACCTCTACCCTGAAAACTATAGCACTCTGAAAAAAAGAGAATAAAGAGGATATAAGAAAATGGAAAGATATCCCTGCTCCTGGGTAGGAAGAATCAACATAGTGAAAATGGCCATACTACCAAAACTGCTATACAGATTCAATGCAATCCCTATTGAAATCCCAATAGTATATTTCACAGAACTAGAAAAAAGAATCCAAAATTCATTTGGAACCATAAGAGACCTAGAATAGCAAAAGCCTTCCTAGGCAACAGATACATGGCAGTAGGTAAAACAATTTCCAATTTGAAACTATACTACAAAGCCACTATGATAAAAAACAGCATGGTACTGGCAAAGAAACAGACCTAAGTATCAGTGGAAGAGACTTGGAAGACAGAAAAACAACTCCAGATGTACTCAGCTACCTCATCTTTGACAAAGGAGCTGACCATCCCCACTGGAGGAAAGATAGCCTCTTTAATAAATGGTGTTGGAAAAACTGGATCTCAATCTGCTAAAGATTAAAACTAGACCCTTATCTTTCATCATGCACTAAATAAATATCCAAGTGGATGAAAGATCTAAATATTAAAACAGAAGATAAGTGCTGGAAGATAAGTTAGGCAGCACTCTTGAAGACATTGGCATAGGCAAAGACTTTATGAACAAATCCTCAGTAGCACAGGAACCAGCAGAAGGAATCAACAACTGGGATCTCATCTTTTTAAAAAGCTTCTACACTGCAAAAGAAACCATCAACAGAACTAAGAGACAACCTACAATGTGGGAAAAAATTTTACCAGCTGCTCCTCAAAGGACTATTATCTAGAATATATAAAGAACCCAAAGCAATCATCCCCTCCAAATATAAAGACCCAATTCAAAAATGGGCATCTGAAATGAACAGACATTTCTCAGACAAAGAAGTAAAAGCAGCAAGTAAATATATGAAAAAATGTTCCACATCAATGGTCATTCGAGAGATGCAGATGAAAACAACACTGAGATTCCACCTCACCCCACAAAGAATGGCTGCTGTCAAGAAATCAACCAATAACAAATGTTGGCAGGGTTGTGGGAAGAAAGGAACCCTTCTCCATCGATGGTGGGAGTGCAGACTGGTGCAACCATTATTGAAGTCAATATGGAGATACCTCAAAGAGCTGGGACTAGAGGTTCCATTTGACCCAGGCATCCCTCTGTTGGGTATCTTTCCAAAAGAATTAAAAGAATCATATCACAGTGATACATGCACACCTATGTTTATAGCGGCACAGTTTGTAATAGCTAAAACTTGGAAACAGCCCATTTGCCCATCAGTTGGAAACTGGATAAAGAAGATGTGGTTTTTCTATAAAATGGAATACTACTCAGCCATAAAGAATGATAAAGTAGATTTATTTATAGGAAAATGGATACATATTGAGGATATACTCCTAAGTGAAATAAATAAGTCACACGTGTGTAAATACCGAATAGTTTCTCCGGTGTGAAAAACTATAATAGTACATAAGATCCTAATGAGATAATTGACATTGTGAAATGGGAAGAAAAGGGCTAAAGGTGTAGGGAAAGTGGGAAGGGTAGGGGAAAGCTACTAAGGGAAAAGAAAAAAATATGAGAAAATGAAAAAATGGAAATAAAGTGTTTGTAAATGGGGAGGGGAGGGCAGGGACAAGAGGAAAAAATGAGAACCAAGGCCTGTCATGTAAAGGTACAAGATCCCAGTAATGAATGTAACTGTACTGTATACCTAAAATGTACCAATAAACTCAATTTAAAAAATTAAGTGCATCCACACTTATTAGAAGATATACGGGGAAAAGTTGGCTTCTGGATAAGGAGGTGTGTAACAGTCATGTGTATTTCCCAGAATCTAAACAAACCCTGCTAGGACCCCATGGTAGCTCACTCATTAACACTTCTCATAGGTATAAGCAATGTGTCCCTGATCATGAAGTCCCCCTTAGTGAGGATGGTTCTGGTTCTTTTGTTCTTTCTCTGAGGGACTGAGAAAGACTTTGGAAGAGTATCCAGGGTGGTGGAATTGTGTCTAAAGACAAACATCCGGAAGTGTGTGTTTCAGGCAGACGTGGGGGAAACAGGAAGCCTGGCTTTGGATACAGCTTTGGGCTTGGTTCTCCTGCCCATTGGCACAGCCAGCTGCTCCAGAGACCACACAGGGTGTCAGGAGAAAGGAGCAGAGGAAGAGAGCCCCAGGAAGCCTGGTGTTGGGGCAAGAAGGAAACTGTGTATCAGGGGGGCACCTGGTTTTGTGTCCAGCGTTCATAACATTGCCTCACTTTACCTAGCCAAGGCTGTGCATCCAGATGGCAGAGTCCAGCTCCAGCCCCGGGGGGTGGAGTCCACGAAGCAGGCTTTCTGAGTGGCCTCCACAGTGGGCTTGGCGCTGCTGTGCTGAGTCCCTGGCAGTGGCAGGGCTCAGGGGAGGCCCCTGTCCCATGCGGCAGCCAGGGTGGCCTCAGAGGCAGGAGCAGAGCAGCTGTCCACAGCTGCCTCCGCCCCTGCAGCTACAGAAACTAGGAGCAAAGGGTGCAGCAGATGTGAAGGACATCGGGGACACACAGGCCCCATGCAGCTCCTGCACCAGTTGGAGGAGTCCTACCCAGACCCTGGATGGACAGCTCTCGGTGGACCCAAACCTACTCCAGCAGTTCACTTCTGCTTCAGAGCAGCCCTGCGGATCAGGAGAAGCTGCGGAGAGGCTGTTCTCAGACTGCAGCAGGGACCCACAGGGTTCATCCCAATCCTTGCATGCAGCTGGTGCTCAGAAAAGGTTGGAACAACTCGGTGAACTCCTGGGAAGTTTAACTTTTCCTTGGGTGTTCAGGCTGCCGGCTGACAGAGAGGAGCATAGATTGCTCTGTGTCTGAGCTGGTGTTGCCCGAGGTGGGAAAGGTGCAAACAGTTACCTCGGAAAAACAGTTGTGTGCGGAGTGGTGCAGAGCTGTGAACTCTGGGCCAGAAACGCAAAGGCCCCAGGGTAGGAAAGTGCCCGCTCTGCTTTTTCCTGTCATCTCAAGTTGATTAACATGCAGCTCAGGACTAAGATGAAGAAACACGGTACTTCCTTTCTAAGGACTTTCCAGAAGAGAAGGGAAAGGCACACATATGCATGAGGCTCTGAAAAAGGCCAAGAGGCCTGCACAGAAAGGAGGGCACATCTGACCTGCTTGGGACTTTTCCGCTGTTCTCCAAGTAAAAACACCCAGGAGCCAGGACAGGAACAACTGATGGGAAAAGAAGCCAACCTTGTATCGAATGCTGTTGTTTTCGGAACAAAAATCCACCCAGCTCTCCCTCTCTGGAATGACCATTAGGAATTGGGGTGGGCTGGGCATGGCTGCTCCCTTCTGTAATCCCAGCTACACAGGAAACTGAGGCAGGAGGGTCACAGACTTAAAGCCAGCCTGGACAGACCACTTAGTCTCAAAGTAAGATCTAAGAAGAGCGGAGAACAATGTGGCGTGTGCTTTCTCAGAAGCAGGCAGGTGGGGCCTTCATTTCACTGTCCTTCCAGTCTCAGGCATAAGGTGAGGTCCCCTGGGACTTCATCTCCATCCCTCGGGGAGCCATGGCCAGGCCAAGGAGGATCCCGCTGGTCTCTGTTTCACTGGCCCCCACCCCCAATGCTCCAGGCCAGCTTAGTTTTCCTATGTGAGCCTCGGTTTCTCCTACAAAAGTGGGGATTTAGAGAAATCCCTTTGCCCAAGGTACTAGGCTTAGAATTGGGAAGAGGCAGTGTTCGGGGGAGAGCCCTGCGTCTCCAAGGCCTCCTGGTGTATGTGCAACCCCCAGCAGGCTCACAGGTGCTGGCCTTTCCGTGTCGCTCGTGGAAAGTGGGTGGGTTCACTCAGCTCCCCAGCCAGCCCAGGGGCCTTGCTGGTACCGGTCAGCCTTGGTGACAGCTTCCTCAGAATGACACTTGTGTGTTCCCCCCAGTGTGCCTGGCACCTCTCTGGGGCTGGGATCATGCTGAGCGCTGGGATCAAGGAGCAGCTGTGCCAGCTGGTCACCGAGGAAACGCACTGAACACGAAAGGAGCTCGGTGTCCCAACCCAGTACGGACAGGTGGCATGGGGCCAGCAGAGGAGAACGAAGGCTTCTAACTCTGCCAGCTCCCAAGGCATCTGCAATGAAACACTTTTACCGCTGTAATCCCAGCACTCTGGGAGGCTGAGGCAGGGGGATGACAAGTTCCAACCCAGCCTAGACAACTTAGTAACCTGGTGACATGATGCCTAAAAATAAAAATGGGCTGGTGATGTAGCTCAACGTGAAGCCTTGGGTCCCATCCCCAGTGCCACCAAAAAAAGCAACGATAAAAATCTGAGCAGGACACTGTCTTGACTTTGACTAAACAGAAGCCTGACTTTGCATTCCATAACTACATGACCCATTGCAGTTTCACCCTAAAGGCAGTGAATGAATAGCAGCTACAAATTAAATGTCACTATAAAGCTCTTGGCCCAGAAGAATTCCTAAAGCAGAACAGGATGAAAATGCTCTCGTTTCTATTCCCAAACAAGAGTGAAGATTAAAGTAGGCATGGAGGTGAATGCCTGTCATCCCGGCAGTCGGGGAGGCCGAGGCAGGAGGATGTAATTTCCAACTCAGCCTGGACAATTGAGAGAGTGAGAACGTGTCTCCACATAAAAGCTGAAGGCAGGTGGGGTGATGCAGGCCTGGGATCCAGGGTTCGGGAGGCTGAGGCAAGAGGGCCGCTGTGTGTGTGAGGCCAGACTGGGTTATATAGTGAGACCCTGTATCAGAGAGAGAGAGAGAGGTTACAAGTAAAGTAACATGTAAACAACATGGCATCTCTGAGACACCAGCTCTTTGGGTCAAGCTGCCTCCCTTCCCTTTCCCAGTGGAGACTTTCTGGATTGAAATCCAATATAAAACGGAAGCTGGTGGTCATCCTTGAGCTCTCCGGGAAAGGGGGCATCAATGCTCGACCTCACTGAAGAGCCCTAGGACATGTGACCCAGGGTCTGGGATGCTGCAGGAGGTGGCACTGGCACAGACAGGGACCCAGGGACAGGGCTGGGGCACAGCTCAGAGCCTAGGCCCAGCAGAAAGCCTGGCTGTGCTGCCATCTGTGTGCTCTTCACCTGTTTTGAAAGCCTGACTTCAGCCAGGTGTTGCCACCCATGGAGACATCAGTGTCTAACTGGATGTGGTTAAATTTCTGTAATCTGTGTTTGCAGATAAAACACTGGTGGGACCAGGGCCACGCCCTTTTCATACCAAATGCCACCCCCAACACTCACACACACGGGTGCACACACACACACACACACACACACACACACACACACAGATACATACCAAAATGCTTGCCTTTCACTCTGAGTCACTTATTTCTGACTTCATGAAACCAAATTGAAATGTGCTGAACATCAACAAGGTCAGATGATTGCCCGAGGAACTCACAAAAGAAGGCTTTTTCCAAAAGATATCATTTATATCCTTGGAAATTGGAAAGAGAAATACATGATCCCCTGAATTCAGGGAACACTGTTGCTCTCCCCTCTAGGACTTCCTGAGAAATTTCTCAGAGCAGGGTTTCCCAGAACACAACTCTTTCTCTGGGGGAGAAAAGATTTAAGCACTTTCAGAAGTAGATAAAAATTTATCACCAACAAGAATTAAGATGTGTTATGTACTCGCCTGGTGGATGCAAACTCGTATTAACACACATTGCTTTTAATTCAGTGTATCAACTTCCTAGGTGGGTGTGGGGGTGCACATCTGTCACCCCAGCACTCTGGGAGGCTGAGGCAGGAGGATTGCCAATTCCAGCCCAGTCCAGATAATATAGCAACTTAGTGAGTCCCTGCCTCAAAATGAAAAGTGGAAAAGGGCAGGGGATGCAGCTCAGCATGAAAGCCCTGGGTTCAACCCTTAGGGTCCTTACATGTGTCTGTGAGCTTGACATCATTAAATTATCAGGCAGCCTGCAGATTTGGCAGACACTCTGAAGATGAGGGGTGTGCGGGTCCAGGGCACTAGGCACGTTCACCGCTGCGGTGTAAGAAAACAGGCAGGCCTTCCTCTCTCATTCTGCTTTTTTGTTTGTTTGTTTACTTTATTAACCACTGAAACCTTTGACAAAATCCCATTACTGATGAGTGTTAGCAACGAGGACTTAGACTGAAATCATGCATCACACCAGGCCCTCTTGCTATCCTGGGACCCACTGTGCAAGACAGAAGTAGAAATCTAATTCTATTACTTTTGTTTTCCCTCTTCAAAGCCTGACTTAGCCTGTGTGTAATCCCACTGCTGGGTGGGCGAGGGAGGTGCTGAGGCAGGATGATCACCAGCCACAAGTTCCAGGCCCCGTTAGGGACAGAGTGCGAGAGGGGAGGTCAGGTCATCACAATGTTTACCTCCGGGGTGCAGAACAGAATTGGAGACCTTGGAGGAGGCAGGACGCCCTGACCCTCCCTGCAGAAGGCCCCTCCACAGCCGCCACCCTCAGCCATCTCACGGGAGCACCTCGAGGCTCTCTGGTGCCCTGGGGCGCTGTGTCCTGTGCACTGTTCCTTCTAGACGTGCTCTGGGCTTCCAGGAAACTCCCACATTCAGCATCTGGGCTGCTCTGTCCTTGCAAGGTGCACTCCCTCCGCAGGTCCTGGGCTGGCTCTCCCTGTCTGCAGACCATGGCTCTGTGTCTCACCCAGTTCTTCCCATGCCTGGGGAAAGGACTGGGCTCCCTCTGCTCCCGGATGCCTGGTTCCTTGTTCTCAGGTGGCGCAGACAGAAAGTGTCTTTTGCTGAGCAAAGATCTTGATCCATGAGAGTAGCATCAAGCAGTTCGGACTTCAGGAAGCCAAGGCCCTACTAGGACGTGTGAGTCACTCTTGGCGGAGTCAGGGAACTACAGTTTCCAGCGAAAGTAGAGGAAGTGAGTCTAGGAACTCAAAGCACATTGTCAGGACCTAATGTCAGCTGCAGGCTGAAGCTTCTTTGGGCCGTATTCCAAGCCCATGTCCATCTTGCACCCATCTGCAGTCTATGTTCAAACTCCACCCTTGTGCATGACGGCCCTGTGATCCTTGTCACCTCAGGCTGGTGACCTGCAACCTCACTGCCCTCCGTTCCTCCGCAGTGGTTCTCTCTCTATCTTCAGGAGGCAGGTGCCTGGCTATGAGGGCCACATTTCCTCTGGGTGGCTGTTGCCCAGTGCCTCACAAGTTGAAGTTCACTCCAAGCCACCAGGTCAAGTTTGAGCCCAGATTGCTGGATCTGATGCTTTCTTGCAGGGAATCGGCCCTTCAGCTCACCCCTGGGCATTTGTAGGATTACACAGGGCAGCCCGCTGCAGCCGGAGGAAGAGTCTGCAGCCTGGAGAGGAGACAAAGGCAGGGGTTTGATCTGCTACAGCACTTGCTGAATGAGTCGAGGGCAGGAAACTTAAGCACTGGAACTGCTCTGCACTGTGAGGATAGGTCCTGCTCATGCCTGCCTCACCTGTCCCGGCCGTACCGTTTAGGGGTTAGACCTAGTGTCCCCCAAGAGTCTTCGTGCGTCCAGAGGTTGCACTTTGGAAGGTGGTTATATCACTGGCGCTGTGCTCATCTGTAGATTTGTGTACTGAAGAATCCACAGGCAAATGAGAAGGACGTGGGTGAGTTCCGAAGAGCTGGGTCGCTGTGCCTGAGACCTGGAGGGTTCATCTGCCTCTGGGCCCCCTTCTCTCTGCTTCCTGACCACCATGGTGTGTGCATCTGCCTTCCACCGGGCCCCTCCTGCCTTGGAGCAGCTGGCCATGGACTGAATCTGCTGAAATCCTCTCCTCCTCTCACTCATGGGTGTCAGGTGTTTTGTCCCAGTGACAAGACAGTGATGACAACACCATGCAAGTGTGTGCAGAGATCAAGCACATGCAAAGGATTCATCACCTTGGAAAAATGAGCATGAAAGGCAGGGATTGGCGCCCTGGTAGGGAAAATAAAGATCGCTTGAGGGAGTACTGATTCTCAACAAACAAACACACAGAAAAGGAGGCTGGTCTTTGCTACATCCTCCATCTTCCATGCTGGAGAGACTTGAGCCTGGGTCCAAGACCATGGGAAATGGCAGCAATGGGTGATATCCTAGAAAAAGGGTCTGCCTCAGGCTGCCCCTGTTGCCCCACTCAGAGACAGCTGCTCGATCCTGTGTGTGAGCCAGGGGGAGGGGGCGAGAGTGTCGGTATCACATGACCCCGCTGTGGCTCCGATCCTCACCGTCTCCTGCAGAGGTTCAGTAACAGGGGAAAGGGCCATGCGGTGAGTTCTACTTCCTAAATGCCTTGATCTTAAAGAGGTCGCATTGATCAGGGTCCTCTGGAGGAGCAGAATCAATAGGAAATATATGCATCATTATGCAAAGGGATGGATTAGGTAGAACACAGGATCAGAAACAGGAGAGACATGGCCATCAGTGCCAGAGATCCAGGAGCTGTTCAGCTCAAGGGCTGGAAGCCTCAGAACAAGAGGGATCCAGGATGAGGTGTCAGTCCAGAGTCCAAGGCCTGGAGACTCCCTGTACAGTGTCTCCTGTGTGCCTACTGAAGAAACTGGAGACCTGAGGACCGATGTCCAAAGACAACGGCAGCCCAGGATGCAGCCTCTCAAGACTGCAGCTTTTCCAAACAAGCATACTTCCTTCTTTTTCCCCTTTTTATGCCATCCAGGCTATGAGCCTATTGGTTGGTGCCACCCACATCCAACGTGGGTCTTCCTCCTTCAGTTTGCTGGCCAGTACATCAATCACCCACAGGCACTCCCAGAATTGCACTTTATTAATCTATTAGATGGTTCTTACTCCAGTCAAGTTGGAGGTCACAACTGATGGTCGGAGGTTCATCAGCCCTGCTAGGAGCCACAGAGGGATCTCATCTGTCACTGTGGTCACACACAGCTGCAAGAGGTGCTTAGAAATGGAGTCCCTGCTCTGAAACCAGCTCCTCAGGCTGCACCCAACTCGGGAGGGACTCGGCGCACCAGCAGCCTCCCCGCAGTCGGGTTTTGCCCATCAGGCTCCTCGGCTCCCTTCCTCTCTCCGTAAATGCTGGCTCTTCCCACAGGAAGCTGGAGTCTCCTCTGGTGTCTGCCCCAGCCAGCTTCAGGGCAGCTTCTCTGTCCGGGCCACCCTCAGCTTCTCCAGCAGGAGGAGGGCTCTGTGGTCCAGCCGCATGGCGTGTGTGCATGTGTGATCACGTCTGTGTGATAGATGTCATTAGCATTCCCTGTGCCATGTGCAGTGGTTACTGCACTTAAATAATGCTCAGCGATGTGCTGTTTTACCCGGCCACATCTGTAGTCCATCATGTTTACATTTCTTGTGTAAAGTTGACAGTTGTAGACGATGCGTCTGAGTTCTTCTTCTTGGCTCCTTCCTCTTCTCTCCTTCCCTGTTCCTTCCATCTCATAATCCCCTTCCCATCTGGGAAAGATCTATCTCCCTACTTCCCATTTTCCGTCTTTGACTTGCTCTTTAAATTACTTACACTTTGGGTTTCCCATGTAAGAAAGACACTGCGATATTTAAGCTGTGTGTTTGATTTCTTTCACTTAAAGTTGTGGTCTCAGTGCACCCATTTTCCTACAAATGACTCAAGCTTATCTTTATGGCAGAGTAGCATTCCACGGTGTGTAAATATCACATTTTCTTTATCCACTCATCTATGGATGGACATATATTCTGTTTCCAAGACTTAGCCGTGTGTGGTGGCAAATGTCTGTAATCCCAGCACTTGGGAGGCTGAGGCAGGAGGATTGACTTGAGCTCAAGGCCAACCTGGCTTACATAGTGAGACCCTGAAAAAAAAAAAAAAAAACCCAATAATTAGCTATTCTGAGTTGAGCTGCTATGAACATGGGTGTGTATGGATTACCGTAATATGATGTCTTTAGCTCTTTGGGGAAGAGACCCATGCTTTCTGAAATGGAAATCACTTTTTAAGTGTTGATTATTCTATTGTGAGCAGGAGGGTGTCCGGTTTCAGAAAAGTGGAGTAGTTTTTAATATCGCAGCAATTTCCTACTTCTAAATCAAGCTTCAGTGAAGCACTGTCCCCCGCATTTAGTCTTCGCTTGTAGTGCGCCTTCGAAAGTGTCCGATCCACAGCTGTCTGTCTGTGCTTTCCTAGAGTCTTCGGGATGCCAGCGCCCTGAGCCAGCCCTGAGTCACATCCGACCTGAGGCTCTTTGACGTGGGACATGAAGAAGAAAAGGAGGGGATGAAAGAATAAAAGAGGCAGAAAAGACACAATTAAGAAACCTTGGGATCCACGGAGACGAGGGAAACGTGCTGCTGGAGGCTCCTGGGGTTTGGCATTACCCCCTAAGCCAGCACGGTGTGCTCGGGTTTAAACGTGAACGCCCGAAGCATCTCATTTGTATTCTTTACAAATACGAAAAGGATTTTAGGGTCTTGTTAAACGGCGTAAATAGCAGCAGGGACATAGGAGAAAATAAGGTGTAAACAGGCGGCTGGTTCCTGTCGGGGAGGAGGGGTCCCCACCAGCCGGTTGTCAAGGCAACCGCGGGCTGGGCCCACAGCATCCTTCCTGTTTCCCCACTCCTGGTTCTCGCTGACGGCGCAGGACAAGGGGCTGGGCGATGCTGGGGACGCCCCGAAACCACGCCCAGGTCGGGACTCCCAGACCCCTCACAGGCGCGACCACTGGCCTTGGGCACAGGAACCGGAAGCACAGAATCTGTCTGGGCCGGCTTCTTGTCCCCAGCCTTCGCAGGGGCCATAAACCCAAGGACAGAGAAGATCTGTGTCACCCTGGCATCCGGGGGAGCAGGTCCGGGGATCCAGCCATCAATGCTGTAGGTCTTTGTGCCCTTTTGAGACTGGGTTTTAGAGAAGAAATACTGGGAATTAGACTGAGAATCCAAAGCCAGGCAAAGATGTTTGGAGTTTCAGGGCTAGTGCTGTGGGGTCCTTGGAGAATTCAGGGAGGTGGGTGACTCCAGCAACCCAGATATAAGAAACATCCAGAAGGCCACACATGGTGGTGCACGTTCGTGGTCCCAGCACTCAGGAGGCTGAGGCAGGAGGGTCACCATGGATTTGAAGCCAGTCTGGGCTGCATATTGAATTCAAGACCAGCCTAAACTACAAAGTGAGACCCTGTCTAAAATGTACCAAATTTTTTAGAACATAGAAAAGAGACCGTGTGGAATGGGAGACATTGGGGCCCAGCAGCAAAGACACGCTGGTGATGAAGTCTATGTTTGGCTCCAGACCCTCGTTCTCCAAGCTTCCTGTGGAGCCGCAGAGGAGCTGGGGTCTCTGAGGAACCCCCAGAAGTGGACAAGGGACACAGTTCCCACACTTGCAGGAAGCTTGCCCAGGCTTGTTATAGGATTTTTCTCCCCAGCCCAAATTTGCCCAATTTCATCCCAAATATTGTCTGTCCCACTCCTTGGCCACCCCTCGTTATGGAGATATTATCTAGCAGTTGCAGGCTGTCAAACCCCAAACAGTGATGTGATTGTTAAAGGCAGAAAAACATTCTAATTACACAGGAAGATGATCAAGGTCTTGACACTTGAAGAATTCTCTGAGTTTATTTCTGGGGTTCTTTCTTTCTTTTTCTTTTTAATATGGATGCAAGTAAAGCATGGCTGAATCTCTCCCCTTTCCAATTCACCTCTTTGGAGCTCGCTGCAAGGATTTCAGATGTTTCAGCCACAGACACGCAGTGCTCTCTGCTGCTGGCTCCTTTGCTGGGGCCGCTGGGGCCACTGAAGCCAGCAGACGGGAGAATGGAGGACCTAGTGAGGGCTGGGCAGGTGGGGACCCAGGCACGAAACTGGAAACATTTGAAACTTACTAAGGTTTCTGGTTCTGCTAAGAGTCACCTGAACCGATGCAAAGCTCAGTAATCCTTCAGAACCTGCCATTGAAACTACAGGCAGATGTAATCCCAGCACTCTGGGAGCCTGAGGCAGGAGGATCTCAAGTTTGAGCCCAATCTGGGCAACTGGGCAAGACCATGTCCCCAAAATAACAACAACAAAACAATAATTAAGGCCTAGGGATGTGGCTCAGCCCAGTGGCCTTGGATTCAGTCTCCAGCCTTGGGGAAAAAAAGCACAGCACCTAACATTACTGCCTTTCTTTTCCAAACTAGTAAGATGCTGGTTTCTTTCTCTGCCAATGCCGGCCTTGGCCAAGACTTTATCAAACTTTACTCGCCTATGCTGAAACCTACTGTGCCTTGGCGGGTGCTGCACGGAGTTGTGTTGTTTTGCTGTAATCCTCAACACTGCTTACTACGCAAAGTTATGTGGTCCTCACTGCCTTAGGGTTTTACAAACAGCACATTATTTTGTATCAGAAAAATAAATGTCATCAGCTAATCAGGGCCCCCAGTGTGACAAAGGGTCAAACAGACAGTGGGTTTCTCAGCCTATATTTCCAAATCATGCTTGGTTTTCCCTGTGTGTACGTGTGTGCATGTGTTACTGTAGCTTGAACCCAGGGTCTTTGCACAGAGCCTCAGCTCCCACTTTTTTTTTTTTTTTTTTTT
>NW_022900937.1:34896109-34903855 GCF_012274545.1 Fukomys damarensis | reverse complement strand
TCCCCTTTTTTTTTTTTTTTTTTTTTTTGAGACAGAATCTCTCACTAAATCCCTAAATTGCTTAGGCTTCTTGAACTTGCAATCCTCCTGCTTCAGGCTCACAGGGTACAGGAGAATAAGATTGCTCCAGCTCACCCAGCCTTGATTATCTCTTTTTTATATTCGACAGTGACTACACTGATAATTAAAACTTAAAATCAGTGCTTAAGAAAAAGAGAAAGAGAGGGGAAGAGAGTTCATTTTCATGAAGACACTTTGTGGCTAGTGTGCTTCCTTTTAAAAATTATTATTATTGTTGTTTGCGAGACTGGAGATTGAACTCAGGGCCTTGGCTCTGAACCACAGCCCTAGTCCTTTTTCATTTCATTTAATTTTTATTTTGAGACAGGATGTGACCCAGTCTCTCCATTGTCTAAATGGGGCTGGCATTTATGATCCTCCTGCCTCAGCCTCCAAAAGTGCTGGGAGGACCAGCTGAGACCATAAACAAGGAATATGCTCATCTCACAGGCACAGAGGGAGCCTGACAAGAAACACAGCCATTCTGACAGCGGTCACTGCCTCTGCATCTCTACCCTTCCCAGAGCCTCTGCTCAGGAAGACCTGGACCCAGGTTTGCCAAAGCACTGCTAATTTTATGATATTCTAATTAATAACACGGATTGCAATTAAATCTCCCATTTCTCTTGGGTTTTTATTATCTAAATGCTAATTCTATGGCCCAGAACGAAATATTCAGGAATAATAAATTTGGAAAATAAAAGAGAGCAAGAAGAAATTTGTAAACCTTTTCATGTGCCATATCCTAGAAGCAATAACTACTGACGCTTTTGTGTGCTGCCTTTTTGTTTCCCACACAGATTAACGGATACTTAACGGGAATACTATTATGCTATAATTTTGCCTCCTGTTCTTTTATTTTCTATTTTAATATGAATTCTTCCATGTTATTATTACAAACTCATTATAAACATTACTCTAATGGCTGTATAATTATGTCCCATAATTTACTTAGCTATTACCCTATTGTTGGACATTTAACTGTTTCAAATTCTTTACTGTTACACATAATATTGCCATAAACACTTATTCATTATTAAATATATTCAGTACTTTGGATTCTTAGGATGGATTCCCAGCAGTAAAATTGCTAGATCAAACTGTTCATAATTTTCAATAGATCTCGGTGTATGCTGCCAAAATGCTTTCCTCAGAGATTTCATGGAAATTCTGTGTGAATATTTGTAGATTTCTACATTTAAAAATCATCATGTCGAATGCATATTTTATGTGAAATGCGTATCTGATTATTGCTTTAGAAAACATTGTTGATCCAGCTACGTCACGAAGCAAGTCCATATTATGGCTTCTCGATAGGAAAAAATATCTCTCAATTAAGGCGCGATGTTTAATTAGGAAAACGCGCACCCCGCGTTATTGGTTCTGCGGAAGGCGCCCCTTGACCCCAGGCCCAACCGTTTCTGGCGAATCCAATCAGCGCAAACGCGTCACGTGTGAAAACCACCCACGTGTCTCTCACTGGCTCATCTGTGTTCCCTGGGGGAAGAATCCCAGCGCATCGGTGTTTAGACACAGTGCGGTGTCACCAGAGGAGCCGGGCGGCCGCCCGCCTTTCCCGCCATCTCCTGGGCCGTTTAGGGAAGGTCTCTCTCCCTGTTTCTTGTTATTGATCTTTTATTTTGCTCTTTAATTTATTTATATTTTGGGCTTTTCCCGTGTGAAAAATGATGTCACCTTGAAGCTTGTGTGTCTGATTTATGTCACATCGCATGTGGTCTCCAGGCGCACGCCTTCTCCTACAAACGACACCAGCCTATCCTTTTTATGGCACAATAGTACTCCACTGTGCACAGGTGCCACATTTTCTGTCTCCAGTCATCACCCTGCAGTGGCCTCCAACAGTCCTGCGGTGTTCAGTCCTCTGATAATATATATATAATTTTAATGTGCATATAGATATTCATTTTCATGTATATATTACAATTTTATGTATATAGCATAACTTTAAATAATATTAATGTATATATATTATAATTTTAATGTGTGTATTTTTTAAATTTATGATGTATACAGATTTTTAACCAAGACTCATTCTGCCCCAAAATACCTTTGGGTGCAATGCAATAGAGACGGAAGCAAACAGTGCCCTGTGAGGAATTCTGCTCTGCGGGCTTCCTTCCTGTGACCTGCACTTGTCCCCTCCGTGCTCGACCAAGACACACCCGCGCCCGACAGTTCCTGCTCAGTCCCCGGGCCTGGGGCTGGGCACTACTGTGCAGCTGTGGGTGGTGGCGTGGACAGAGCTTCATGGCCTGTGCGCCGACATAAAAGGGAAGGGATGCCAGTGCACATTGCCACTTCGAAGCAAACAAGGCCACGTGTCGCACAAAGTGCCCCAGACAGGCAGACACACGGGGATAGAAAGGAAGTCAGTACCGTCCTAGAGCTGGACCGCAAGCAACTGCCAATGGGGGCACGAATGTGTTCCCAAATTAGTTTTTGTAGCCAAGCATGGCAGCACATGCCTGTAATCCCAGAATTCCGGGTGGCTGAGGCAGGAGGATCACAAGTTGGAGGTCAGCCTGGGCACCTTGCTGACACAGCAATGACCTATCGTGTCTGTGTGTGTGTGTGTGTGTGTGTGTGTGTGTGAAGTTTGTAAAGGCAGGGCCTCACTAAGCCTCTAATCTGCTCAGGCTTGCTGGGCTCAAACGTGTGATCCTCCTGCCTCAGCTTCACAGAGCGCTGAGATTAAAGGCATGCACCTTTCAGTAGGTTTCAGCTCCCCCATCTCATCCCTTGTTCTTGCCCATTTTCTCAACCAAGTGTTTCTGACTTTCTCAGCCTTCCTGTGAGCAGCCTTTTCACAGCCAATGAGTTCCCTCCTAGTTAAATCACGAATTATCAGTTTCTCCCAGATGCCACGAGGGACAAAGCCAGACACAAAGCTGGCACCGCACCCATCATGGATGCTTCTGCGCCTGTTACTGTTCAGTGAGGAGTGTTCAGCTGCTACTGAGGGTGCTGAGTGGGTGTGGGGATGAGCATCTGTGGGCCCAGCTGCTGGAGAGGCTGAGGCAGGGTGATGGCAAGATCAAGACCAGCCCGGTGAACTTCACAAGGCCCTGTCTCAAAATGAAAAGTTTGAAAGGGCTGGAAAGGTAGCTCAGTGGTTGAGTGCTTGGCTGAGTTCAATTCTCATCCCAGCTGCTAGAGAGGCTGAGGCAGGGTGATGGCAAGATCAAGACCAGCCCGGTGAACTTCACAAGGCCCTGTCTCAAAATGAAAAGTTTGAAAGGGCTGGAAATGTAGCTCAGTGGTTGAGTGCTTGGCTGAGTTCAATTCTCAGGACTGGAGTGAGAGAAACAGAGAGAGAGAGAGAGAAGGAGGGGGTATTGGCAACACACGAGAGGACGGCTAACAAAATCATTCACTGTCACCATCAGAGTGAAAAGCACATTTGTAGCCACAGATGTAGGAGAGGCAGCACTCATTGCTGCAATGCCTTGAAGAGCAGGGGGCTCTCAGGTCCCCCACAGTTTGTCCCACTCATGGAAGGATGATGTCTGTAGAGATTTTGTGCAAGAATGGGGTTGGTGGAGACATGACCGGGGACCTCGGAGATGTGTTGGAGGGAAGCCAGCCCAGCTTGTACCCTTCACCAAGCCACTCCACCTGACGCTGAGTTGATATGAACACCAGGACTCTTGTAAGAAAGTTGGGGCATCAGCTAAGGATGTGTGAGATAATTGGAGTAAGAGCCAAAAGGGGAATTGGGGGATTTGGGTCTACCCTCAACTGTCACCTCTCCTAGGCAGCTGAGGCCTCACCTGTGCCTGGATTAAAGACCCTGGAGACCTCACTCCAAGGAGGAGCTCCACCAGGAGAAGCCATGAGGTCTCATATCCCTGCAGGGACAGTGCTCGCTGTCTACACAGCTGTCCTGGGAGTCAGATCCTATGGTGGTCCAGGCTGGGATTGCTCTTGTTCAAACACTGCAACTGAATCTTGGCGACCAAGGTAAGTACAAGACTCTGCTAATTTCTCTGCATCGAAGCTCAGCAAAATATGCCAGGAATCATCTGAGGATTCAATTTATAACCCAACAAAGACATTGCCGGTTGCAGGCTGAGCTGCAGCTTGGTCACATAGACAGTTTGGGGCCCAGCCAGGCCCACCTGCTCATGCATGGTCCCTGGGTCCCCACTGTGTGGAGGTTGACCTGAGCATTCATAGTGACACCGCACATTCTGTAAAGCCTAAATGGTTCCTGTCTCGACCTTCTCAGAAGGTGTTCCAGCCCTTGGTATGATTAGGAAAGAAGACTGTAATGTATATCCAGCTACTCTTATCACACGGCCGTAGTAGTGTGAGATTCAAGACATGCTGTCTGGAGCAACTGAGTATCCTAATTGCTTTGTGACATACAAACAGAACCAGGCCAGGGATTTAGCTCAGTGGTTCTGCCACCTGCCTCTCAAGCACAAGGTCCCAAGTTCGATCCCTGGTACCAAAAACTAAAACAAAAACACCAACCAGAATCTTCACTAGTCAGCTTTCGGTGCTAATAAAACACCCAACACAAATAGCTTCAGGAAGGAAAGGTATATTTTGGTTCATGGTCTCCTAGGGTGGTCAGTGGCATGATTGTTTCTGGGCCATTGCTAGGGCAGAGCCATCATGAGGGTCAGCAAGAGACTGAGCACTGCAGATTGCCTAGAGGTGGGCAAGAAGCAGAGAGAGCGAAGAGGGGCTGGGGACAAGGCCTGCCTGTCCAGGTGCACTGCGGGCACCTGCTTCTCGAAGGGGAGTCCCCAGCTCTGCCCACAAGGGCCATCATCTGAGGGCTAAGCAGCCTACACCTGAGTGTGAGGGGACATTTGTCATGCAAACCATACTGAAGTCCATCTCAAGTGAAATTTAGAAACCAGAAACTCCTTAGAGGAATGTAGAAAAAGAAATCCAAGTTTAGTGGATCAGGGTCGTTGGCAAAGATGCATCATAGTCAAGTCATCCCCACTCCCTACTGTTGAACTGGGTATCTGAGGAGCCCTAACATGATCTCTTTCATCAAGACCTGGGTTTGGTGGCATCTGTGTTATTGACATCACCCTTGTAGCTGATCCTGGTAAGTCTGCCTTTTCCTGAGGAGGAAAATGAGACTCCTCGTGATCTCATGGTCACCAGAAATCTCCCCCCATAGACGCCGAGGCTTTTTAGAATCTCGAAAACAGTATCAGGCAAGACCTGCAAGGTTAAAGACAAAGTTGGCTCTCGGGACGTGGTGGAGGGAAGTCACACCTACCGCCACCTGAGTAATTCTCGATCTGCAGCCATGATTGTCCAGACAGGCTTGATTTGCGAGAAACACAGAAAGAGCTGAAAGATCCTCTTTGCCCTCGTTCTGATTATGATTCTGCTGCACGTAAGCTTTAATGTTACAGTGTCTTGTCCCTTTTGCCAATATGCTTTCTTACTTAGCTGTCTTTTAAAGTACATTCATGCACCAATGGAAAAGTCAGGTGGAATACGGGGAAAAGTGTCTGAATCCACTCTTGACTTGCAGCAAAAGTTCTTTGAAGTCTTTTCCCCCCCGGTCCCCATCTGCCTGTAGAGGACTGGATGTGAGGTGCAAATCAGCCATGGCCATGTGCGGACCGAAGGCCCATTCAGTACCAGATAGCTCTGTGTTTCACTCCTCAGGGATTGAGATTCTTGGAATTGCTATAGTGAAACACGTTATTTCCCTGCCCCAAACCTTCACAGACAAAGATGTTTCAAGCAGATATTATCATTGCTTTTACAATAAGAAGTTGGATTACAAAGCAAATGTTATCAATGAGGAAAAAAAATGCAAATGTTAGAATGCCATTATTTCCAAGTAAAGACAGTGAGTAGAGCCCATGCAGATCTGTGTTTCTTTCCTCCTCTAAAACTATATTTAAATCATTATTTTAAAAGCCATGAGCCCATTGCATGGTTTCTTTTACACAAGAAACCCAAAGTACAGCTAAATGAAAGGAAAAATAAAAGACAAGAGGAAACAGGGAGATAGGAGTTTTGCAAAAGGGAAGGTGACCAAAAGATGGAGGGAGAAGAGGGGAAGGGGATTTAAAAACAACTTTCCAGGCTGGGGATTTAGTTCATTGGCACTGCACCTGCCTCACAAGTGCAAGGTCCTGAGTTCAATTTCTGATTTTTTTTAAAAAGAGGCAAAAACAACTTCCCACTATGAATGCAATCATTGGGTACTGCAAGTATGGACTAATAAAGATAACTTTTATAAATGTATTGTATAAATGGCTGAATGGGTGAGAGAAAAACTCCATTTTCAGGTTTCTAGAAAGCAAATGAATTAGATACCTAGAAGATCTAAGAAAGCTAAATCCTAAAGTGGTCTTATTATTTATACCAAGAACCCTCAGGAGACTCAGTACCTCACAGGACCACATGTCTCTCTCTTCTATTCCTGGGAAAAATGTCCTTCTTCTCCCCCAACCCTGCCATAGAAATTTTACTCTCTGAAGGTGATAAATGAAAATGAAGTCATTGATAATTTGGGGTCATTTGTTACATTACTGTGTGTTGCATGGCTATTTCTTGTGTTACTATTTGTTGTAGTTATTATTTGTTATTATCTGTTACTATACATTACCATTGTGTCATTACTATTTTACATTTGTTTGTTTACTATGTGTTACAATGCTATTTGTTACATTGCTGTTTATTACTGTTACTATTTGATATATTGTTATTACATTACTATTTGTTACTGTTACTACTTGTTACATTGCTATTTGTTGCATTCTTGCTTGTTACATTATTACTTGTTACATTACTATGTGTTACATTTCTTTTGCAACAGTGATGGTCTAACATACCCAATACCAGGCACCTGTATGGAATTTTAGAAGGCTAGATGTGAACATCCTTAAAAAGTTTACAGGAGAAAAAGTTCACAGAAAAAAGTAGTGCATATACAAAGAACAAAAATCAGAATACATTCAGATTTCTCCAAAGGAACCTGGAAACAATCACTCTAATACTGCCTTTCAAGAAGTGAAGAACAATTATTTTCAACTTAGATTTCCTATAATCTAAAGCACTTTCTGATATAGGGCAGCTCCAAAATTTTGTTTCTAGTATTTATTTCCTTGGGAAGTTGTTGAAAAAAGCAAAAAGGGGGCATAAGACAGTAAGGACAGTATGGAATACAGAAAGGATAAAACAGGACCAGAAGGGATGGTTCTCAGGGCACCAGAAAGGGGAGAGGTCTAGGTCTGTGCTGTTCGTGGGCATGCAGGGTGGCCTGGCCTGGAGCTGGGAACCTGAATGTGGGGCCTGAGGTCACCATGCCTGCGGTATGCTGTCATGCCTCGCACTGGTAGCATAGTCTGAAAGTATGCTCCACCAGAACCCAGGATGCAGCCGAGAATAGAACCAGATGATTCAGAGCAGGAACCTGGCTCAAGAGCAAGAAACTCCTTGAGAAAACAGGGAGAGGAAGTCCCCAAATGGAAGTGGGCAGTTGTCCCCAGAGAGAAGGAGCAGAGGTCATCCAAGGATCCGTGAAGGAGGAAAGCAGGAGACCATCAATGTCCAGGTAATGTACCCATGGAAAAGATCAGGAAGAGGAAGAGATAGCTGATTGCGGTGGGGCACACTTGTCACCCCTGCACTCTGGGAGGCTGAGGCAGGAGGATAACAGGTTCAAAACCAGTTTAG
>NW_022900937.1:34890506-34896056 GCF_012274545.1 Fukomys damarensis | reverse complement strand
ATATATATATGCATATGATGGCATGCAGTCCAGGGCAAAGCCTTGGGATCAGTCACACAGATGGATGGATGGATAGATAGATAGATAGATAGATAGATAGACAGACAGACAGACAGACAGACAGATAGGGAGAGATAAGCAAAGGATAGAAAAATCCAAGAAAATGATAAAACAAACAATAAAACAAGACAGTTGCTAAGTTCAGGAAAAGCACAAGCAAATGTAGCAGTATAGCATAGTATACTACACTGGTTCACTATATTATGCTAACATGATCCTGATTTAAACAAAATTGTTGAAAGTGAACTTTCAGAGGGTTAGGGAAAGAAAATGAAGGGGTGAAAGTGCGAGAGAATTAACTGCTCATTTACCATCAAGTTAATTTTATCTCATTGATTAATCAATAGACAGCAGTCATTTACTATTATTTTTAAACCCAGAAAAGAGAGAGAGAGGGAGAGAGAGAGAGAGAGAGAGAGAGGAAGAAAGAAAAGAAAAAACCAGACTTCAGACTCTGAAACAATGTAAAATGAGGAGCTCTTGACATATGACTTGCAATATTTTAGCATAAAGCTCACAGTAGTATTTCGCAAAATGTTATTGTTTTTTAAGTTTCAGAGACCCCATCTCCAGTGAGGCGTGGTGGTGCATGCCTGGCATCCCAGCAGTTTGGAAGGCTGAGGCAGGAGGATTACAAGTTCAAGCCCAGCCTGAGCAATCTAGTGTCTTAAAAATTTTAAAGGATGTTCCACCCCCAGGACTGCATTTAAAACAAAACAAAACAGGGCCAGGGATTTAGCTCAATAATTCTGCCTCCTGCCTGGAAAACACAAGGACCTGAGTTCAATCCCCAGTACCAAAACCAAACAAACAAAAACAAAACAAAAAAAGCTCCAGTTCCGGTCCCATAACCCGAAGGCGTGGGTGACAGCAGTGAAATAATACTCAGTCTAGAGTTTCCAGGAGCATGGGCTGGGTGGTCCATGCACCATCCCACAGCTATGTTCATGCTAGGTTCCATCCTGGAGGGTCCCCCACCTCCCCAGTACAGTGGGGAGGGCCTCCCTTTCCTGACACCCTGGACCAGAAGCTCAGCCTGAGGCTCTCATGGACAGTGTTGATTTGGGACAGTGGAGCCCAGGACACAAGGCTGTGGTTTCCACCCACTCCCAGAGGCCATGGGTACCCCAGGGCCACAGAAATCCCCACTAATCCCCAACAGCTGCCTTGGAAATGGACCCCGAGCTTTCTGCCCGCTGCTCACACAGCCTGGTGCAGTTTGTCAGCACCTGCTGCTCCCCAGGCTCCTTCTTCTGAGGGGGAATTTCCCAAGAAGAAATGGTTTAGCTGCAGATACGAGAGCAGATGTTGCAAATGATTCCATCTAGGAATGAAATGCCCTGAAACTGATATTGTGGGGGAGACATCAGAAAATATGGTGAATTCTTAAACTATGCACTGGAGTAAAAGGCACAGTGCCACAAATCCCACTGAGAATCCTCCCTGCACTCTGAACAGACCCATCCTATCATTCTTTCTCCTTCTTACAGCAGCTCTGGAGTTCTCTTTCCTGAGGGTCTTTACCAGGTGTGATCACAAATACGGTGACTGCTACTGCCCAGCACCACCCAACAGAAACGTGGCTTGTAAGAACACGACACTGTGTCCTCATCCACCTTGCTCACCAGGCCTGGCACCTTTGGACTCCCAGCTCCTCCCCAAAGTCAAAATGACCACGAAAGGGAGACGTTTTGAATCCATTCAGGACATCGAGGCAGCCGGGACAGCGCAGCTAAAGACCCTCAGGAAAGAGGACTCCAGAGCTGCTGCAGGAAGTGGCGAGGAGGAGGGGATGCGTGTGCTGGAAGTGAGGGGAGGATCTTGAGGGATTTATGGCAATGGGGCTTTTACTATAATTTTCATTAAAGATTTAAACATTCATCACGCTTTATTAGCTGTATGTTATATATTTATGTTTAAAAATTATTTTGCTTCTACTTTTTCATTTTCTCACTTAGAAGTCTGTATTCTGTATATTTGCTACTTTCTTTGCCAAACAAAAGTGCCAAATCTCAGGAAGACTAAGTAACTTTGTTGTGTTCACAGAGCTTACTCCTAACAGAACCGAGGCTGTGAAATTATGTTTGCTGTCATGACCTCTTTAATAAATAATGTCTGAAAAACTGGATTTAAACCTTCCAAAGATTAAAACTAAACCAATATCTATCACCATGAGCTAAACTAAAATTGAAGTGGATCAAAGATCTAAATATTAGAACAGAAACACTAAACTGGCTGGAAGATACATTAGGTAGAACTCTTGAAAACATTAACGTAGGAAAAAAACTTAATGAATAAAACCCTAGTAGCATGGGAACTAGCAGAAAGAATCAACAACTGGGCTGTCATCCGATTAAAAAGCTTCTGTACTGCAAGAGAAACCACCAACAGAGCTAAGAGACAGCCTACAATGTGGGAAAAACTTTCAGCAGCTGTTCCTCACACAAAGGACTGCTATCTAGAATATATGAAGAACTCAAAAAAAAATCAGACCCCCCCAAATATAAAGACCCAATCCCAAAATGGGCATCTGGAATGAGCAGACATATCTGAGACAAAGAAGTAAAAGCAGGGATGGGGATTTAGCTCAGTAGTTCTACCACCTGCTTCACAAGCGCAAGGTCCCTAGTTCAATCCCCTGTATGAAACAAAACAAAATAAACAAAAAAGAGGAAGTAAAAACAGCAAAGCAAATAAACATATAAAAAAAATGTTTGACATCACTGGTCATTCGAGAGATGCAGATGAAAACGACACTGAGATTCCACCTCACCCCAGAAAGAATGGCTGCTGTCAAGAAATCAACCAATAACAAATGCTGGTGGGGCTGTGGGGAGAAAGGAATCCTTCTCCATAGTTGGTGGGAGTGCAGACTTGTGGAAATCAACATGGAGATACCTCAAACAACTAGGATTAGAAGTCCCTTTTGACCCAGCTATTCCCCTGCTGGGTATCTTCCCAAAAGAATTAAAAGAATCACATCACAGTGATATATGCACACCTATGTTTATAGTGGCACAGTTTGTTAGAGCTAAAACTTGGGAACATCCCAACTGCCTATCAACGGGACACTGGATAAAGAAGATGTGTTTTATTTTTTTAAATAAACGAGAGTACTACTCAGCCATAAGAAATGCGAAACTAGGGACATTTATAGCTAAATGGATGCACAGTGAGGCCATACTCTTATGTGAAATAAATAGAACACACATGTGTAAATACTGAATAGTTTCTCTTATATGAGGAATTGAAAATGTAAATGAGCATCAAAATGTATAGTGGGTAATGTGTAGTATCAAAAAGAGGTCCAAAGGGAAAGAGGAAGGTAGTGAGAGGGGTTGGGGAAAGGGAGGAAGAGTAAGGAATAAGTATTAGAAAAGGGAAAAATGGAAACAAAATCTCTCTCAACAGGGAAGGGTGGAGGGGTTGAAGGGAGGGCAAGGGAATGGGGAAAAATAAGAATCAAGATGTCATGCAAAGGTACAAATGCGCAATGATGAAAATCATCATATTGTATACCTAAAATGTACCAATAAACTTAATGAATGGAAAAAGGAAAGTATGTTTGCTTTCAATGCTGGTGCTGATACACGGTCTCACTATGTATTTCAGGCTGGCCTCTAAGTCACTCTGTAGCCCACACTGACCTCAGACTTGCTGCAATCCTCTCGCCTCAGCCTCCCAAGTGCTGGGCTCACAAGTGTGCTGCTGTGCCAGGCTAGCTTACAAGGGCGAAATCCAGCTATTTCACTGTCGTGTATATAACAGAAGATGGGCTCAGTGCCTGACATGTACATGATGGACAAATGAGAAGTGGTCCTTGGAAGAATAAATGGCTAACAATGACTGTGTGTATTTATTTTTTATTTGGGAAGAAAAAGAACCTTCATAAACCCCAGGATTTGGGTCTAACTATTAGGATTATGGATTAAATATTTTAATCACATAGAGTTATTTGGTTAGAAGATGATTATAACATGATGGCGAATGAGGCTACTAACTACGCAAGCTTCAAAACTGAATTTTCAATCAACTGAAAGTCTAAGCCAGGTATGTGGGTGTGTAGCTATAATCCCAGCACTCTGGGAGGCTGAGGCAGAAGAGTTGCAAGTACAAACCCAGCCTAAGTGACACAGTGATTTAGGGGGATCCTATCTCCACCTAAAAAATGAAATGAAGAAGCCAGCTGGGACTGCCGCTCAGAGGGAAGGTCCTGGGTGCAGTCCCCAGTGTCACACCCAAAAAAAAGAGTCTGATTTGTTTTCTGACCCCTGGGGATTACAATATACAGAGTTGGCTACATGACAAGCAACACTGTATCCACATTCAAAAGCTGGACCAGGTTGAGTAACAAAATATGGTGAAAGAGTTACAATGCCCTGTCCAGGAAAGTTGCTTTGCACCCTCCACTGCACTAAGATGCTCTAATCTTTCATTTAATCCTTGCAACTGTTGCAAAGTAAACATTGCTTCCCAAATCCAAGAGCAGCTGGTGCCTAAGCCTTTAGCCCCTTTGTCTCCTATCCACGAAACTGCATCAACCATTCCAAGATTACACCACACTGGCCTCCCCGGGCATTCACTGTCACAAATGAAAGACAGAAAGAAGGCAGACTCAGGGCACCTCCAAGAGATGTCTAAGGGGCCAGCAGGGGGACAGGAATCTTCACAGCCAGCCAGGAGGCCCTGGGAGCCCCTCCTGCCCTGGCCCTGGCTCTGGCCCTCGCCCTTTATGCCCAGGTGGAGAAACTTAGTAGCACGGCTCTGCTCAGTGGTGTGGCCCCAGCCGCCAATACTCCAATGCCCACATGCAGGAAAATCCACCCTTTAGGCACAGGCTGGGGTCTGCTCGGCCTGCCTGGGCTTCCTCAGGAGACCCTAGGAAAGCTTCTGCGATGGACTGAGAAAGAGGACAAGGGAGACATGCAGCAAAAGAAAAGGGTTTTTTTTAAAGACTGGAACCTAATGCTGATCCTAAGAAATAGTCTAAGGAGTGATAAAACCATGAATATTTAATTTTAAAAATTGTATTACAGTAAGAGACACATTACCATGAATTCCCCCTCAAAAATCGTCCACCTCACTTTGAACAGACTCATCCCATCCGTCGTGCTTGCTACTTCCTGCAGCGGCTCTGGAGTCCTCTTTCCTCAGGGTCTTTATGAGGTTTCATCAAAAATACAGTGAATGCTGCTGCCCAGCGCCATCCAACGGAAAGGCAGCTCGTAAGAACACGACACTGTGTCCTCATCCACCTTGCTCTCCAGACCCTGGCACCGTGAGACTTCTGGCTCCTCCCCAAAGTCAAAATAACCACGAGAAGGAGTCGTTTTGAATCCATTCAGGACCTCAAGGCAGCCAGGAAAGAGGACTCCAGAGCTGCTGCAGAAAGCGGCGAGGAGGATGGGAGGAGCGTGTTGGAAGTGAGGGGGAAGATCTTGAGGGATTCATGGCAGTGTGGCTTTTACTGTAATTTTTTTTTTTTTTTTT
>NW_022900937.1:34884945-34890412 GCF_012274545.1 Fukomys damarensis | reverse complement strand
TTTTTTTTTTTTTTTTTTTTTTTTTTTGTACCGGGGATCAAACTTGGGACCTTGCACTTGCGAGGCAGGCATGGCACCAGTGATCCAAATCCCTGGCCCCTCTCTGTAATAATTTTTAAAATTTAAACCTATACCATGTTTTTGTCACATCTGTGCATATTTAGTGACACAATCTGAATTTGACTAGTACCGTATAATCTCCAAATTTAGATTTTCATTGTTTTTTTTTCCATTATGACCATGTAGCTCATGGCTCTAAGGATTATGAAAAAAAAAAAAAAAAACTCTTCAATTGATTGATTTTTGCCCTCTTTATATTGTTAACTTTTTAAGCAATGAATAAAAAAGGATAAAAATAGAATGGAAAGAAAATATTCACCCTCAGCTGTTCTGCCAGGAAGTACTATCATTAACTGAAAATCTGCACTTGGAAATCAAGTTCTAGGTAACTCTGTACACTGAGAAACAGAATCCTGGAAGTCAGGGAAAGTTGAATATTTCAATTCAGTGAAACAGACCTGGAGATCAAAGGGAAATTTTCAATGGGTAAATCGGGTTTCTCCACATTTCAGCATCTAGGGGCTAAAGATTTTTTAGACCTCTGCAGCTGTGGGATGGCTGGCCCTGACAGCCTCCTGGCTAAGGATCTTTATTTTCTTTACAATGTACTGTTACCCAGGGAGAAAGACACATTATTAGCTGGAAATTCTTGGTCCACCAAAATAGGACACGTTGCTTCTACAGGGTCACTTCAAAGGGCTCTACAGAAATCACCAGCATCGTTAACTTTAATTAAAAAATAATTGCACATGGCTGGAAAATCTATAATTCCCTTCGTGATGTAAGAGTGCATAATGTATTCCCTGGGATTAAGCCTTCCATTAGGGGACAGAAAATAGCATCAGCCCAATTCCCCCTCTCTGTGGACAAAGCAATAGCTTTGCAGATTAAAAAGGTGAATTTGCATCTCAGTCATAGAAAATGCAAACTTGCTGCCTCCTTGGGTGTCACTGTTTTCGGGGAGTAGCCCCAGAGAGTGCCTGAGGCTGGATCACTGGCCCACCTGAGAATATGTTCCCCAGGGGATATTCAGTTATGTTTGGTTTTGATCAGAGTTCACGTGCAGCCTCTGTAAACACAGGTCAGTCTGACAGCCCCATGTGTGGCCACCCCTTTAGAAGCCTGGTCTTGGTCTCTGCCTTTGGCCTGGCCTATTGAATCCCCCACGCCCATGGCCTTGTGACTGTCACACCCGGGCAGGCTGTCTGTCTGTGCAGGACACAGCTGTGAAGAGGCAGCACCAGTCTGTGATGGGCCGTGGGTCCCTACGCCCAACACAAACTATTTAGAAGGGAGCAGAGCATAGATTGTGAGAGCACAGGGGGCTGAAAAGCCAGTCTTGGTCCAAGCACGCAACACAACAGGAGTGCTGGTGCCAACAGCAGGCAATAGGGCGACTTCCCAAGGTGCTGGGACCATGCTGGGCTTGCTGAGTGCTTCTCACTGACCCTTTAGACGCAAAGGTTTACAAGTCATTTGCCTCTCATGTTGCTTCTCCATTGTGAGCATGTGTACCAAACAGCAATGTTTGAAAAATAATTCTCAATTGCTACTCCCCACCCATACTCAGCAGTCTGTTTTCTAACTTTTGTTTTAAAAACATGCAGCCAAGCAGGGCATGGTGGTGCAAGTCTATCATTCCAGCATTCTGGGAGGCTGAGGCAGGAGGGTGGCAAATTTAACCTTAGCCTGGTAAGCTTAGAGACTTAGTGAGACCTGTCTCAAAATAAAAAATAAACCAAAAGAGCTGGGGGGTGTAAGCTCAGTAGAAGTACCCAGGTTTCAATCCCTAGCACTGAAAAAAACAAAACAAAACAAAATCCAGCAAAATATCAAGGACTACTTCAGACATTTGAGAAGTTCTATGTTCAAGCATTCAAACTGATTTAGCTCAGTGGTACCACCACCTACCTTGAAAGTGCAAGGATCTGAGTTCCATCCCTGGTACCCACCCCCCATACTTAAAACAACCCTATTGATCAAGGCAAGAAAGAGTGCTGTTTAAAACAACCCAAAACTCTCTAAACTCTCTTGTTCCTTGTATGTCTTTGAGGTTGTGCCACCATTTAATCAGAAGCTGAGGCTCTGTTATTTCATCTCGGTCAGGAGTAGTACAATGCTGGATATTGAAAACCAGTGTCTATGGAATGAATGAAACCACAAATCAAAATGCATATACTAGCATATACTAGCAAAAGAGTTTGCAAATGATACCAAATCATGGAAAATATTTTTCTCTAGTAAATCGTTCTCCCTCTCCCTCTCTCTCTCTCTCTCTCTCTCTCTCTCTCTCTCCCTCTCTCCCTCTCTCCCTCTCTCCCTCTCCCTCTCTCTCTCCTGGGGATTGGACCCACAGTCTTTGCACTGAGGTACTTCTCAGCACTTTCTTGGGGAGGCGGGGGAGGCTAAGTTGCCCAGGCTGGGCCCGAACTTGAGATGTTCCTGCCTCAATCTCTCATAATGCTGGAATTATGGTCATGTTACTGAAGCTGGCCAAAAATCTTTAACATGAGAATTTACTCTCTTTCAAGGATGTGACAAAGAAATGGAAAGATACCAGGATCACTGGAATCCATAGACCTAGGTCCTGGTGCTGGATCATTATGGACTCATTATCTGGGTAGGTGCTTACCAAAGTCCCTCCAGCCCTCACAATAAATCTTCTCAAATACCAGACCCCTTTATGCTGATAAGTTAAGAATCTCTTCTGCCCAAGCATTACTACAAATATCTTTGTTTTTGCTTGTTTTTTCTTTTGAGAAAGAGTCTCATTAAACCGAACAGGCTGGGCTTAACTTCTCGATCCTCCTGCCTCAGCTTCCCAGAGTGCAGTGCTTGGACAACAGGCGTGCCCACCACTTCCAGCTTCTTCTTTTTAATTAAGTTTATTGGCACATTTTAGGTATACAGTACGATGACGTGCATCCTTGGGCATTTGGACCTTTACGTGATCCATCTTGGTTTTTCTTTTTTCCCCATTCCCTGCCCTTCCCTATTTAGGGACACATTGTTTCCATTTATTCCTTTTCTCATATTAATTCCACTCCCTTCTTTCTTTTCCCCTGCCCCTTCCACTTTTCCTACTCCTTGAGACCTTTTCTTCCTATTACACAAGACCAAATATCAGTATTTCTTATATTTATTCGTTTCTCTTCTTTCTGTTCCCGAAGCCCTCCCACTACCTTCCTCTGTCCCTCTGGACCTCTTTTCACTATTACACATTGCCCACTGTACATTTTGATCCTTATTTACACTTTCAATTTCTCACACCAGAGAAACTATTCGGTATGTACGCCTGTGTGTCCTATTTACTTCACTTAAGAGCATCGCCTCAATGTGCCTCCATTTAGCTATAATTGTCTCTAGTTTTTCACTCTTTATGGCTGAGTAGTACTCCGTTTTATAGAAAACCCACATCTTTATCCAATCTCCTGTTACTGGGCAATTGGGCTGTTTCCAAGTTTTAGCTATAACAAACTGTGCAACTAGGAACATGGGTGAGCATATATCACTGTGGTATGATTCTTTTAATTCTTTTGGGAAGATGCCCAGCAGAGGAAAAACTGGGTCAAATGGAACCTGTAATCCTAGTTCTTGGAGGTATCTCCATATTGATTTCCACAGTGGTTGCTCCAGTCTGCACTCCCACCAGCAGTGGAGCAGGGTTCCTTTCTCCCAACAGCCCCACTACCATTTGCTATTGATTGATTTCTTGACAGCAGCCATTCTTTCTGGGGTGAGGCGGGAATCTCAGTGTTGTATTCATCTGCATCTCTTGAATGATCAGTGATGTCGAACACTTTTTCATGTATTTATTTGCTGCTTCTACCTCTTTGCCTGAGAAATGTCTGGTCATCCCAGAGGCCCATTTTTGGATTCCAGCTCCTAATATAGGTAGGAAACTTCTTCTGGGAAGACACCCAGTTGTGAATGTTTCCACCTTCTGTCTCCCTCCCCCATGGACGTGAGTGAGCGAGGTGAGGATGAACCTGTGCTTGGACATGAATGCAGCAGCAGACCTAGTCTCCTCTAGGTCTCTCTGGTGCGGAGGCCTGCAGTCCTCGGGCTGAAGGCCCTGCCACCACCCTTGTTGCCTCCAACACCAGGACCCCGGGTCACCTGGGATCAGCCTGGGTCCCTGGCACAATTTCAGAGGATGATTACTTTTCAGCTTAAGTGTTTTCGGGACTCCTTTTCTCTCTGCCTAACACGCCTAATCGTTACTTTACCAAACATAATATGCCTCGCAGGGCCTCTTGTACTACAGGAAAAATGCTTAAAGACTCAGGTTTCAGACTTTTTTTTGAATGACTGGCAAGATGAAAGAGACAACATGAAGTCACGTAGGGGCACAGAGAGGCCTCCTGGAAAGCTCAGAGGATCCCGGCAGAGAACTGTTTTCCAAACTGTCGAAACAGGACCCTCTCTAACTGCGAACTTTTGTAAGCCTTGGGTTGGAATCCTGCACCCTTTGGAGAGCGGTGGAAGTTACGGGACAGGAAAAGCTTGCTTGACCAGAAAGGCAGATCAAGGGGACCGCAAGGAGCTGTCTGAGGAAAGCAAAGCGCCCTGTTCGGAGGAGGACTGGTGTCCCAGAGAGAGGCTGCACTATGTGTGACCAGAGTGTGCAGGGACGGTCCCTTCGTGTTTACGACGTTAGGGGCCCAAGCTTGCAGTACTCAGTGGTCACATTCGTTGTGGGCAGTTGGGGCACACACACATATCACACTTTTCATTCTTTTTATGTCCCTTTCCCTTCTTCTTCTCCTTCTCCCCTCCCTCCTTTGCTTGGAGAAAGTTTAAATCCAAATTGTATTACTGTAAAAGACACACTGCCAGATATCCACTTCTAAATCCTCCCTCTCCCTCCAACATGCTCATCCCATCTCCTTGTCAGTTTCTGAAGCAGCTCTGGGGTCCTCTTTCCTGAGGGTCTAATGAGGTCAAAAATATGGTGACTGCTGCTGCCCAGCGCCATTCAACAGAAAGGCAGCTCATAAAAACAGGACGCTGTGTCCTTGTCCGCCTGAGTCACCAGATCTGGCACCGTGTGACTCCCAGGTCTTCCCCAGAGTCTCAATGACCATGAAAGGGAAACACTTTGAATCCACTCGGGCCATTGAGGATACTGAGCACAACTAAAGACTTTATGAGGCTGAGGCAGGAGGATCTGATTCCAGCCTGGGCAAAGTAGTGATTTAGTGAGATCCTATTTCAAAATAAAACATGGACTTGGGATGTACCTCAGTGTCATAAAAACAATGAATGAAGCACAGAGATAAGAAAGCAAACCTTCAGAGGTATCGTAAGACACCCTACTAACAACAGGGCCAGCACAAGGCCAGCGCGCAGACTCCTTGGTGCTTTATGAGAAATGTAAATGATTTTTTTTTTTTTTTTTTTTTTT
>NW_022900937.1:34864975-34884842 GCF_012274545.1 Fukomys damarensis | reverse complement strand
TTTTTTTTTTTTTTTTTTTTTTTTTGTAAAAGCAGGCTTTACAGTGAAAAAAAGGAGTGGAGTCAGCAAACCTTACTGGGGTCTTGGCTGCAAGATTCACGGGAACCCTGTCTTCTCCCTGGGCTTTGGTTTCTTCTATTTAGTGATGATTAAACGAAAACATGAACACAACAATGGTAAGGGGACATAAAGGCCGATATATCAAGAGCTCGCCAAACCATTGGACAGCACTGAGAATCCTGTCGTCGCTGTTTTGTAAATAGGTGTTAAAAAGCCAAAGACTCAGATAATAAAGGAAACACTATCCCGTTCCTTACCCAGATTGAAAAGGTAAATAATTAAGCAGGATTCCCGGGAGAAGGAAGAGGAGCATGACCTCTATGCCTGTCACATGCGAAATGAAACACGAGGAAGGCACATCTCCAGTTACTCTGAGGGTCACACAAGTGACACTGGGGGGGAGAAGTGTGTCTCCCCCTGGGCAAAGTGGCACACACCTGTCACCCCAGCACTAGGGAGGCTGAGGCAGGAGAGTTGCAGCAAGTTCGATGCCAGGCAAGGCTACACGGTGAGTTCAATGCCAGCCTGGACTACAATGTCCCCACCTCCCTGAAAGGCCTCACTGTCCAGCTGGAGCTTTGCCAACAGCCTCCCAGGAGGCTCTGCAGCTGCACCTGACATCCCAAGGGCAGAAGAGAGAGGTTTCCCTGGCCCCCGTAGAAAGTGGGGGGCCACATGCAAAGACTGACTTCATATTTATGTGCAGTTAGAGAAGAAGACACAGGAAACCTCACTTTAACACTGTTCTCCATGAGCAGTGAGTTGATTTTTCTCTTCACTATTGATGCTGTTTGTTTTGGTTTGGCTCAGTTTTTTGAGGCAGGGTCTCCCTGTGTAGCCCAGGCTGGCCTGGAACTCACCACGATCCTCCTGCCTCAGCTTCCCAAGTGCTGGGATTACAGGCGTGCGCCACCACCGTCTGGTTCATGGTGCCTTTTCTTTAACAATTTTCTCTCATGAGTTTTGCTCAACTCTAAAGTCAGAGAAGGTGCATTTTAAATTTTCATGAGTTGCAGAAAGCTGTTAAAACCACAACAACAAAAATAGCAGGTGTTCTTATTCCAACACAAAACTTGAAAAGCAGATGCTTCCCAAAGGACTCAAACCCTGAGACCCCTGAACAGGGCCATCCCACCACCCCTGTCTTCCCAGAGGTGAGATTTATCCAGGCAGGGAGGAAGCAGAAGCCACGGGACATTGATCGCAATTAACTCTGGCTCCCCAATGGCAGGGCCACTGCAGGTGATCCTGCCATGTCGGTCGGTAGACAGTGGGGTGAGACCCGCAAGATTAATGGGGCTGTCGATAGGGGAGACTGAGGCCCGGAGTCACCAAGCTCCATTTTCCCCACTTTCAAAGTAAAATGATCAGGGAGCCAGGGACAGGCAGTGAGAATCAGGAGAGAAATCAATGCTGTGATCATATCCCCAGCCCCAGAGCCCCGCTTACTGACTTTCTAAAGTACACGGATGTGATGCCCTCTGCAGCTAAATCGGAGGGCAGGAGGTTGTTTTCCTTCCTCCCTCCTTTCCTTCCTCCCTCCCTCCCTCCCTTTCCCTCTTTCTCCCAGTCCCAGGGATGGAACCCAGGACCTTCACATTGAGCACCATCCCCAGCCCTTAGGTTTAATTTTTTTATTCCGAGACAGGTTCCCACTGGGTTGTTGAATTATCCAGGCTGAGCTCAGACTTGCAATCCTCCTGTCTCAGCCTCCTAGAGTGCCAGGATGACAGGCGCACACCACCAGGCCAGGCTCTGGCAAAATGGTTTTTGGTGTTGTTTTCACAGAAACAAAGAAATGCCTGCAGAGAGACAAGAGAAAGGGATCCGAGAAGGGTGCGCCCCGTCCTTTCACTTTCCATTGTGTTGGCCTGGTCTGTTGCCCGAGGATCCATTGCTCTGAAATGTTTTCTCCTGGGAACCAGAACTGAATCAGGAGGCAGAGAGAGCCCTGTGGACCTCTTTCTCTGCCTTTCTTCGTTGCTCAGAGTGACAAGTACTGATCATCTCCCACAAGGGGTAACCAAGGCAATGTCACACTTCTCTGCCCTGATTAAAGAAGGGGTGAAGTCACTTTGGGGGTCCCAGCCCTGGACCCAAAGTCCCGATCCCAAAGATGGGAAACTTACAGAGAGTGGTAGGATCACAGAGGGCCGGAGCTGCCAGGAGGGCAGGGAGCAGCCCACTCCCAAACCTCCCCCCCACCGGAAGGGAGGAGGCCTTGGGATCAGGGGGTATGAGCTCCCCGAAATCACTGTGTTTTCTCAGGACTGCGGAGTCCCCATCAGTCACCATCCGCATGATGTATTCGTGCCAATAAATCTGCCTTGGAGAGAGGGAGAGAGAGGAAATTGTTAACAGAAAAGCCACAGTTCTAAGCCATAGGAAGATGTAAGCTGGGTTTCTATGAAAACAGATTCATGGGGTTTCCTCCCCGGGGTGGCTATGGGCACTGGTCAGCAGAAAGCGAGTCCAGGGGAGTAACAGCCCTTGGGGTAACAGGGGACTCCTGGGCTGTTCACGTGGGAGAGACAAGGAGAAAGCCAAGCTGTGAGAGCAAGCATAGGTTTCCCTGCCCTGAATTCTTCTCAGCAACTCTTCTTAAAAGGACAAAAATGAAACAAGCTTATTTAATCATTTGGATAGAAAAGGAATAAACTAAGCTGGGCATGGTGGCACGGGCCTGAGATCCTAGCACTCTGGGAGGCTGAGGCAGGAGGGCTGCAGGTTCAAGCCCAGCCTGGGCGATTCAGCTACTGAGTGAAAGCCTGTCTCAAAAAAAAAGAAAAGCACAGTGTGAGCTACACTCAGTGTGAAACCTGTGACCCTGGGTTCAGTTCCCCCATCGAGAGAGGGAGAGAGGTGGGGAGAGAGAGAGAGAGAGAGAGAGAGAGAGAGAGAGAGAGAGAGGGAGCAAACAGAAATTGAGCTACACTCAGTGTGAAACCTGTGACCCTGGGTTCAGTTCCCCCATCGAGAGAGGGAGAGAGGGGGGGAGAGAGAGAGAGAGAGAGAGAGAGAGAGAGAGAGAGAGAGCGGGAACACGAACTGAAAGACTGACATCTGAACTTCAAGTAGAGCCTGAGTAACCAGGCCCACTGCCGTCAGGACTAATGGGTGACTGACATCAAGGCCACCGTGTAGCTCGCTGACTTCCCTTGCTGCCTGATAAGGCGCAGATTCCGCCCTTTCTATGGAACACTTTCCATCACTCGTGAAGAGGGCTGGGTGCAGACAGTGGGGAGGTGCACAGGCGTGGGGTCAGACTTTTCTGTCTTCTGCTTCTGCCCATCATGCTGTGTCAGGCAGCTTTCTCTCACTGTGGTGAAAGGCCTCAGATCACCAATCAGAAGCAAAAGAGGTTTTTTAAGCCCCAAAGTCCAGAAGTCTCAGTCCATGCTGAGCTGACTGCTCTGTTTGGGCCAATGGAGAGGCAGGAACGACATGGCAAAAACATGTGGTGGAACCAATGTGTTGAGCTTATGGTAGCCGGAAGCAGGGGCAGGCAGGAAAAGGTGAGGACAGTGATACACTTCCGGGGCACCCTCAAGGACAGACTTCCTGCTGCTCATCCAAACCCCTCCCCTAGCCCACTGAGTTCTAAACCCATAAACAAATTCATTGACTCATGCGGTCTTGAGTCCTAGTGGTCCTGACAAAGCCCCATTCAGAGCTGTGCTACACGAGAGGCCAAGGATTCACCACATGAACTTTGAGGGCATCCAGGTCTCCATCTGCAGCGTGCTGTGTATTCCAAGCTGGCCTTGAACTCTCCAAATAGCTCGAGGGAATCCTCCTACATCAGCCTCCAAAGTGCTGGGATTATATAAGTGTGCTCCACCGCTCCCAGCCCTGACGACACAGCTCTGAAAAGTCATGCCTTCTTTTCTTGTGACATAGGAAAAGCAGCTGTCCCTGTGTGTTCATTGCACACAGACAGAAAGACCTGTGCAAAATGCTCCACTAGCCACAGTCCATGTTGAGAATTGATGAAGTTTTCATCTGGACTATTATTTTGCTACTTAGTGGAAAATCTGCAGGGAAACCTTTGTGCAAAAGTTTAAATGAGCATGGAAAAAGACAAGTTTAAAATAAAAATATTGGAGCTGGACATGGTAGCCCATGCCTGTGATTCCAGCCTGTGGAAGGCTGAGGCAGGAAGATTGCAAGTTTCATCCAGCCTGGGCAACTTAGCAAAGTAGCAAGAGCCTGTCTCAAATTAAAAACATGAAAAGGGCTGGGGATATGGTTCAGGGTGAAAATCCCTGGGTTCCGTCGTTACTGATACAATAATGATGATAACACGAATATTACTACAAAAAAAGAAAAACAGGAATATCTTGGGGCAATAGGAAATATTAGTCAAAGCTTTTAACCCGTGTTGGGTCTTGTCACTCAGGCCTGACTTTCTGTGACTCCCTTCCGCATCCTCCAGGAAAAGCAGTAAAACTGATCATTGTGATGTGGGCTGCGGACCAGAGGCAGAGAATGGCTCTGTCCAACCCCACACCAGCCCCCAGGAGGCAGCCCCCAGGGCCGCTCACCCACCCTGCAGGACACAGCTCTGCACCCAGTGTGAGCTGCGGTGCTAATACCAAGCATTCCTCCCCTCGGCATAGTTGGTATTCCCCAGAAGTTCTTTTGTGCTTAATTAAGGAAGCAGGTTTGGGGAGCACAGCCGCACAGAGCAACAGAAAATAATTGCATCCGAGATGGGGCTCCGAAGGCATTGTCTGCTCCTCTCTCTGGCTTCCTCCCTCCAGCAGCCCCCAGCCTGCATGTCTGCTCTGGGAGGGAGATTGTAAAAGACGGCAGGTAATTAAGATGTTTTTGGTGGAGAGTAAAAGTTGCCCATGATTTTTCACACTATGGTGGGTTCAAATGTGTTCCCATGTGGGAAGAGGCACCCAGAGCTGCCAAGTGATCCCAGAAATCAGAGTAATCATTGTAGGAAAAAGCCAGCATCTCAGAGGGAGAAGAAATTTGACCCGGCTTCCTCATATCATTTGACAGGAGGTAAACTGAGGCACAGAGGGCAGAAGTGAGTGGCCACCAAATGAGTGAGTCCCAGAGGAGAGGAAAAAACCAGATGCCCAGGCTCTGTGTCATTGAAGAACAGTGAAGTCTGCTGGATATGGGCTGGTCAGAAAGGTCGTGTGAGTTAAACGAAAAGATTTATGACAGTAAAAGAAAGACACACTGCCAGGAATCTCCCTCAAAGTTCTCCTCTTCAGGTCACGCACACCCATCCCATCTCCTCACCACTTCCTGCAGCAGCTCTGGAGTCCTCTTTCCTGAGGGTCTTCAGCAGGTGGGATCACAAATGTGGTGGATGCCCAGGGCCATCCACAGGAAAGGCACCTCCTAAACACACAACGCTGTGTCCTCCTCCACCTTACTCACCGGATGGCCCTAAAGTCACAATGACCATGAAAGGGAAACTTTTGTAACCACTCAGGATGTTCAGGCAGTCAGGACAGCACAGCTTAAAGACCCTCAGTCTGGAGGCCGAAGCAAGACAGTCGCTGTAAGTTCAAGGCCAGCCTGGGTTACTTAGGGAGGCTGTGGGGTGGCTCCTCCATGGTAAGAGTCAGACTTAGGGACTCAGCTAGCAGGTGCCAGATGACAGAGGCAGAGTTAGAGATGTCCTCACGGTGGCCTCTTCCCCGCCAACTAGGGTACAAGGTTCCACCCTCCTCTGTCCCTTGGCCATGGAGCAGGTGGTCAGACTCGGAGGACTGGGAAGGTCAAGGTTAGAAATGTCCTTGGACATAGGACCCAGCTCGGCTGAGTCACGGTTAAGGCCCGGCCCATGGGTGGGCTCTTGTCTGGCGTTTTCACAGCTTGGGGAGAGCAGTGTGGGCGGGGCTGCCTAGGGAGGGAGGGGAGGGGAAGAGAGGAGAGGAGGGGAGAGGAGGGAGGGGAGAGGGGAGGAGAAGAGAGGAGAGGGCTCCGGGAGCCGAGCCTTCTGTGTGGGAGGCACCTGGCAGACGGCTCATCAGCAACACCAACAAACAGCAGTGACACACTTGCTGTGTGACCAGGGAGTACGCTTTCATGTCTGTCCAGAGCGGACCCTGAAAGTCCTCCACAAACCCCACATTTCAGGCTGCAGCCTCTCTTCATCTCAAGAGTACTGAATGACAGCAAGAAATGGTGTGTGTGGTGGGGAGGAGTTCCACAAGCAGACAAACAAAGTGGTTATTAGCTTGTTGGTTTGCTTATTTATTTATTTTTCGGGTTGACTGTGAGTCCTCAAAAGTGTTTATCCTGCAGGGTGTGTTGGCACCTGCCTGGAATCTCAGCTCTCTGGCGAGGCTGAGGCAGGAGGAACTCAAGTATGAGCCCAGTCTGGCATCTTAGTGAGACCCTGCTTCAATTTTTCTTTTAAAAGGGCTGGGTTGTAGCTTCAGGTGAAGGGTTCAATCCCAATACTGCAATCAATCATTGCTCTGTTTATCCAGAACTCTGAAGGAGAGCCGGCTCCCACTGGCTGCAGGTGGGGTGACTAGTTCCAGTTCTCTGGGAATTCTCCAGGCCTGGCCTCACAAAGTCAAATGTGGCTCATTGAAATACCAATGCCCCGCCCAGGTTGCAGCCTCCCCTTTCCTTATACAAGGTGAAAGCCGGTTTCTTAACTCTGAGGGAGAGCCGTCAACTTCCTGCAGGCCCCTGGCTTTTCAGGGTGACCCAGCCTTCGAACACCCAGCCCAGGAGCCCGGCTCAGTCTCTGGACGCCCGACTCTTCTGCCACCTGTGGCTTTTGAACCTCCAGGAGGTCAGGCCAGGTCACCATCCGCACCTTTGAAGGGCCTCTTCCAGAGGATCCGGGAGGGCTCCCTCCCTGCAGGGCAGGGCCTGCAAGCCCAGCCCTGGGCCCTGAACTTTCCTTTCTCTGCTGTGTTACCAAAGCTCACGAGGAGAAAGGCAACCCAACCCGTGTTAACTTTCTGCATTTGCTTGACTTGGAGGTTAGGCGGAGGGGAGGAGGCCTGGAGATTCCCTGACGGGGAAAGGTGGCAGGCTGGGTGCTTCTGGGTGCCTGCCTGTGAGCCTACTGTGTGGATGAGTCTTCTGTTGGGTCCTTGGGTTGGAGGCAGTTCCAGGTCCACAGTGGAGATCCCAAGAGACCCACCCAGAGGGCTCCACTGGTGACCCACTGGCTGCAAAGTGACCTTGGCCCATCTCTAATGTCCTGGTTTACTTTGGGTATTTGTTCTCTTCTAGAAGAGGGCAAGTTACCCTGATCTTTGGAATAGCAAAGTTGCAAAAAAAAAACACACCCACAAAAAGCCCTTTTCCTTTCATCACGGTCACCTGGATTTGGCAAGTCTCAAATTCCCCAAGAAGGGTTTCATACTCAGTCTAGCCTCAGAGTGGACACTTCCTCTAAATAAAGCCTTCTGTACATGGGTTTACAGGGAGGCTCAGATAAGGTGTTTTACTTTTGTTGGTTTATTATTATTATTTTTTGAGACAAGGTCTTTCTATGTAGTCCAGGCTGGCCTTGCTCCTCCTGCCTCAGCCTCCTGAGCATGGGCAGTACAGGTGTGCGACACCATACCTGGCCTGATACGTTATTTTATAGGCATTATGTCCAACTGACTCTGGAATTCCATCCAAAATGAAAAAAGCCTCACTGACAAAGGGTGCACCTAGCTGGTGTCCAACTTCCTGTTTATAAGACAAATAGCACCCCCTGCTTTGCAAGGGCAAGGTCCCGAGTTCGATCCCTGGTACTACAAATAAACAAATAAATATTAAAAGCAAGCAAGCAAACAAAAAGCAAATACTAGCCAGGTGTGATGGGCAAATCCTGTCATCCCAGCACTCGGGAGACTGAAGCAGGAGGGTCTCCCAGAGTTTGAGGCCAGCCTGGGCTACGTAGTAAATTCAAGTCCAGCCTGGATTCACAGCGAGGCCCTGTCCAAAAAAACAAAGAGAGGACTTAATAAACAACACAAAACAAAACAAGAGCCCTTCCTGAAGCTGCATGTAAGTCATCACAAACTACAGGCACTCCATAAATAGTAGTACGTGAGTCCAATTTTATTTGCACACATTTTTATCCACACACACTGCTTGTACAGGTTATAGGTCATATTGGCAGATTAGGTTCCTGCACTCTATTCCTTAACCAACCCCACGGCGTCCCCCTAACCCCACTCTCCTCTGTTTCAGTTTGGAGGTTTTATTTTATTTTACTTTTGAGATGGGATCTCACTATGTAGCTCAGGCTGGCCTCTAACTCTAGGCAATCCTCCTGCTTCAGCCTCGAGAGCATTGGGGTTACAGGTGTGTCACTAATGCCCGGCCTCGGGAGGGGTATTTTAAATTATGAGCTGTTTATTTTGTTATTAATAATAGAATACAACATTCGAAGTGTATGCTCATCTACATTTGAGAAATAAGTTGGACGAATCTGCTCAAGGAACAGAAGAAAGGTTTGTGCTCTTCTGACAGGGGCGGGGTGAAGGCATTCTGTGGCCGGATTGTTGCACTCTGGGCCGTGGGTGGAAGGCAGGACCTGCAGATGGACTGGAAGGCTGCCTGGCCTCCACCTGCCTCAGCCTCCCAGGACCCCCTGGGAAAGTGGCAGCTTCCTGTATGCAGAGCCACAGCCCAGGGAGCGCACAGGTCCTGGAGGTGAGAAATCGGGGTGAGAGCCACCTCTGCCTACCCGCGGCCTCTGAGTGGGACGAAGGCCTTTACCTTTCAAATTCTGTAGTTCTCTCCTCCCTGGCCCAGTGTATGAATCTGGCCCCAGGACTATTACTCAACCAACCAGTGCAATTTTATTTTATTTTATTACTTTTTCAGTACTGCGGATTGAGCCAGGGCCTGCGCACCAAGCAAATCCTCAGCTCCTTCTAAAAATGTTGACCAGGGCTGGGGATTCAGCTCAGTGGTGCTGCCGCCTGCCTCGCAAGTGCAAGGTCTCAAATTTGATCCCTGGCACCAAAATAAAATAAAATAAAATAAAATATTGACCAGGTCTTGCTAAGTTACTAAGTCACCCATACTGTACTCAAACTTGGGATCCTCCTGCCTCAGCCTCCCAGCGTGCTTGGATGGCAGGCCTGTGCCATCATACTGGGCTGGAATTTCACATTTCATCTCCCTGTAGTTTTATAGCTTCAGTTGCTTTGATGGCTTCTGGAGAAACAAGCCTTTTGGTCACTATGAAGATGATTCACGTGTGCCAGCTTGCACAGATGGGTATTTACTGCACAGTTTCTGGGCCAGGTGCAGGAGTCAGGAATGGTGGCAGCTCAGGGCCAGCCATCTTTTCCCTCACTGCTGCAGGAGATGGAAAATCGGAGAAGTGGTGTCACTCAGGACCGTCAGAGAGAGCACCCAGCTCCATGGCAGGGTGGGCAGGGACTGTGGCCCATGTTGCAGACTGCAGAAACAGAGGATGAGGTGGCACTGGATTACCGCTGCCTGGTGTGGGCCAGGCCCAGCCTGAAGAGGAAGAGAAACCTTGGAGAGAGGTGAGCAGCCTCTGAGGAACCACCTTGGCTTGGGTAGATTAGCATGGGTAAGACCACCCTCAAGGAAGAAGGAGGGATAGAGGCGGAAGGGTAGGAGCAGGGGCTGCACTGTGAACAAGGGAGGCACAGGGATGAGGAGGAGGAGGAAGCCGGGGCGCCCAGCTGAAATGGGTCCACAAGCAAATGTCACCTAGCGGCCCAGGAGGGGAAGAAAAGGCAGTTCTTGGGGCACAGAAAAGGGATGAGGAGCATAGGTCTGACCATGTTGACTTTGGGAAGCCTTTGAGAAATCCCAGAGGAGAGGCAGACAAGCAGAGAGAGGTATGCATCCCGTCATCCCCACACTCCAGGAGTGCTGCAGGTTCAAGCCCAGCCTGGTTAATTTAGCAACTGTCTCAAAATAAAAGATGTGCAAGGACCAGAGATGAAGCTCCCTGGGAAGGCCCTAGGTTCAAACCCCAGTACCAGAAAAAAAGTCAGGTGGAAGCAGTTTTTTTGGCTGGGGTTACAATTGTTTTGTTTTGTTATTGGCTATGGTTACAATTGATCTGTTTTGTTATTGGCTGTAGTTAGAATTGTCCTGCTTTGTTATTGGCTGTGGCTATAATTGTTCTATTTGTTATTGACTGTGATTACAATTGTTCTGTTTTGTTATTGGCTGTGGTTATAATTGTCTATTTTGTCATTGGCTGTGGCTACAATTGTCCTATTTTGTTATTGGCCCTGGTTATAATTGTTGTATTTGTTATTGGCTGTAGTTGCAATTGTCCTGTTTTGCTATTGGCTGGGGTTATAATTGACCTGTTTTGTTGTTGGCTGTGGTTATTCTCTTACTGTGTCTAATTTGTAAACTGCCCTTTAGTTAGCTCTCCCTGCAGAGTCTGCACAGAGCTAGGAACCACCCACTACCCACCAGTGCAGGTGGGCCCTGGGGTCATGGGATGCACGCTCCATCGCTTTCCAAGGTACATAGAGACGGCCAGCCACCCGGGGTCTTGCACATGAGGCTTCCAGAGGCCCTGGGCCTCCTCTGGTTTGCTGCCCCCTGGGGTGGTCCCTGGACTCCAGCACCACTGCCCCAGCCCAGACTTAGTGCCACCGACACCCTCCTCCTGGGGACGCCCCACATTGGCACAGAGGCCACCTCATCTTCACTTGATCATCTTCAAAGCCCCCGTTTCTCCCAGCACTCTGGGAGGCTGAGGCAGGAGGATCATAAATTGGACCCCAGCCTGGGCAAGTTAGGGGCTTAGCAAAACCCTGTTTTAAAATAATCAATAATTAAGAATAAGAAATGTAGCTCAGGTGAAAGGCTCTGGGTTCAATCTCCAGCACCACAAAAGTAAATAGATAAGTAAATAGCCTGTTTCCAAATAAGGTCACACTCACGTCCAGGAAGAGCACCTCATATGTCTTTGGAGATTCTATGTACAGTCACCAGGTGAAGAAGAAAGGCTCAGCAATTCCTTCTGTTTTTATTTCTTTTTATTGCTGCTGTTTCTTTGGAGAGGTTGGTTTTTGTTTTGCTTTTGTTTTTGTGGTACTGGAGATTGAACCTGAGATCCTCCTGCCTCAGCCCTCCAGAGTGCTGGGATGACAAGCCTCAGTAGTCCTACTCCTGGAGGGCAGGGGCAGGGGGACAGGCCTGTCTGGGGTCCCTCTCAGGCCTCAGGATGGGTACACAAAGAAAATGTGTGTCACATATGCACACCGTCCTGAGGCCTCTGCCTGCAGTTTTATCTGTGTCACCTTGTCCTCTCTTCACAGAGGCTCTGTCTCTCCCTTGAACCACCCCTGGGGACTAGGGGAAGCCACAAGTGGGGAGTCCCAGATCCGAGCCACAGGGGTGCTATGCACACCTTTCTCTCTGCAGATTCCTGTGGTTGGGCTCCAGCCCTTCCAGGGAGTCCCCAGGAAACTTCCAGCCCTGAAACACAAGTCCCACGTGTCCCTAAGTCAGGGTGGGGGGTCCCACCACAGCGTGACCCACCCTGGGGGAAGACTGGAGAGGCTCCTGGCCCCAAAAGTGAGTGGCTCAGGCGTCCAGGTGCCTTCCAGACCCTTCAGGGCCCACTTCCAGCCCTTTATCCCTACAGAGAGAGGGGCAGTGGAGGAAGCCAGGGGTTCTTCACCTGGCCCAGGGACAAGTGTACACTTCCTGTCACCTGGAATTGTTGCTTAGGAACCTTGCCCGGGCAAGACCTCTTGAAAAAGTAAAAAAAAGAGAAAAAAGCAAGTATTTCTCTTGCTATTGTCAAAGAATAGCTTTATCACAATAGAATTCACCGACCCTCGTATTCTCCTTTCTAAATGTGTACAATTGTATCGGTTTGTTGTCACCTAGGATGAGTATGAGTATCCTCCTATGTAGCATCTTTTTATTATTATTTTTACTTTATTTTGATTTTTACACTGTGTAGTCCAGGCTGGCCTCGAACTCACAGTGATTCTCCTGCCTCAGCCTCCTAACCCCTATGTAACTCTAGACCATTCCCCGCCTCCCCAGCCCCCCTGGCCCCAAAACACCTGCATCTAGGAGCCCCACACCCTGGCCGCCGTCCAGCCACCCTGCTCTGCTCCCGCTCCTGCCGATAAACAGGAAGATCATCTTGAGGACTGGCTTGGGAGGGAAGAAACACAAGGAGCAAATGGCAACTTGGATTACTTTTCTGGGGAAGTCATTCGGTGTTAAGAAAGGGGAGTCGTGACTGTTTTGCGGACCAGGACTGATGAATCGATCTCTTTGCAAATGGGACCAAGAGATGGGGCGAGGAAGCCCAAAAAGAGCTGAGAGGAGCTGTGCGCATGCTCCGGCTCCCCTGGGTGAGCGAGCCTGAGGCCCTCGAACGCAGGTCGTGACTGTAAGAATGGAAAAGCCCTACTGCGGAGGGTGCGAGGGCTAGGAAGAGGGAGAGGAGCCCTGCGTGCCACCCTACATCCCTGCCAGGGTTGGGCCAGGCTCGGGCCATCACCGGTGTGCTCCCAGCTCTGCACAACGGGCACATGGGGACCAAGGCCCGGCTGCCCCAGCCCAGCCGCAGCTCAGACTGCTGATTAATTTCCGGAGATAACGGAGCCTGGGGTGGGGGCAGGCGCTGCAGGGGTGAACCGCAGGGCAGGACGAGAATTTCTAGGGCTGGGGCGCTGAGCCCTGAGATGAGGAATTGGAGAAACGTATTCGCTGGAGCAGTCAGAGTTCCCCAGCGGAGACCCGCACGCCTGTCCTCTCTGTTCAGTATTTCTCCGTGTCTGCGAAGAGCACACACTGGCCAGGGAGGGAAATGCAAAGGAGGTTTGGACTCCGTCCTCAGAGTCTTCAGCTTTCCTGGGCGTATCCCAGCAGTCCGGGAGGCTGAGGCAGGAGGATTGCCAAGTTCCAATCTAACCTGGGCAACTTAGCAACTTCGTGAGACCCTGACTCACAATAAAACATGCAAAAGGGCTGGGGATGGAGCTCAGTACGAAGGCTCTGGATTCACCCCCAGTTTCACCAAGAGGAACAGACAACACTTGTCAGTGACTCTGGGATCTGTGAGAGCCAGGGAAGAGGAAGTACCTTCGCAAAAGAGCAGGAGTGGGGCCGGGAAGCAGGTCCTGGAGGGGTGTGAGGCTGGGACTAGGAGAGGCGTGCAAGTGGCTGCAGCCACACCAGCCCTGTCCAGGTACACTCTCCAGATGTGCGCACGCGAGCACTCAAGCACACAGACACGTGCAGATACGAACACTCCCATGCACGTGCGTTCACAAGCACACATGTGCACATTAAGGTGTGCACACACCCGTGCGTGCAGGCAGGCAAGCGGCATTCACACCCATATGCACTCACACGCGCGCACATGCACGTCTGCGCATCTAACATATACTCACCTGGCACACACTCAGGCCAGCCCCTGTACAGGTGCGCACACCTGGAACCCACAGTGCACGCTTACACTTACACTGATGAAAAAGGAATGGAAAACAGTGCAGCAGAACCGGGCAGATGCGGAGGGTCGGGAGAGAAGGGCACAGGCCCGCGGGGAGCCGAGCGGCCCGGAAGTCCTGAGCTATGGGCCCCCTGCACCTCCACTCGCGCCCACCCAGCCCGACCCCCTGCCTTCCTGTTCACAAATCCCTTCCCCTCCGGGAAGACCGACTCCAGCCTCTGCTGAGGCACAGCCTGGGCCACGCACCGCACCTGGCAGCCGGCTTCTCTGGGTTTCAGTCTCTGCCCTCAGCCCGCAGCCGCGGAGCCGTGCAATTGTACGTGGATTGTAGAATCGTATGGTATTTCGATTTTTATCACGCTGGGAATTCGACCCAGGCCTTGCACATGCTAGTCAAGCACTCAGGCCCTGAGCTGCGGCCTCAGCCTCAATTTTTATTATTTCCTTTTCTTTTGGAGGGATGAGGGTTGAAACAAGATCTCACAGGTCTGCCCAGGCAGACCTCAAATGCAGTTGTCCTGCCTCAGCCTCCTGAGTGCTGGGATTGCAGGTGTGGGCCGCCATAACTGGCTAGCCCTATTTTTTATTCATATTTTCTTAACATGCAATAGTTAATAAGTGGCACTTCTACAAAGACACCAGCATGATGCAGATTATAGTGGCTCTTTAATTCTACGGAACCACATAGAAAATTAACATATATCCTTTCGTCTGAATTATAAAGTAGCCAGCCGTCTCTCCCAGGTCTGGGACAAGGTGACAAGTAAAGGGTGAGATGGTTTAAATTACTTTTCCAAGGACTTCAAGGGCATTAATTGGTCTTTGAGAAACCAATGCCCTTTTTCTTTGCTTCTTTTTTGTTGTTGTTTTTGTTTTGTGTTCAACTCACTGTGTAGTTGACACTGACCTGGAACTCACTATGTAGCCCAGGCTGGTCTCCAACTCACAGTGATCCTCCTGCCTAGCCACCTGACTGCTGGGATTACAGGCATGCGCCACTACGCCCAGCTTCTTTGCTTCTTATTTGTAATGAAAGACAGAAATACAGCCAGGCATGGTGGTGTACACCTGTGATCCCCGCACTTGGGAGGCTGAGGCAGGAGACCACAAGTTCCAGCCCAGCCTGAGCAACTTAGCTACTCAATGAGATCCTGTTTCAAAATTAAAAAATAGAAAGGTCTGGGGAATGTAGCCGACTGTGAAGGGCCTGTGTTCCTTCACTGCAAAATGCACTGCATTTGCAGTGCCCCTAGCACTGCAAAATAAACAAAAAAAGGCTTTGCTGTAGAGACTGAACCATAGGCCTGGCAGGGAAGGAAGGATTAATTACAGAAGAGTGCAAAGTAAGTTGTTCTTCTTTGGAAGCCACTGTTGAAAATAAACTGTAGTGCTCAAAGCCTACTCTGTAATATTGGATGGAGGAAAGAGATGGGAGGTAATATCTAGCACACTGCAAATGTTACACAATCCTGTGTGTGCGTGTGTACTTGTGTGTCTAGAGAGAGGGCAGACACTGCACCCTTATCTTCCGGTGGTTGGCGCTGAAGGTGTAATTGTGTGTGCTTCCTGTCCTTTTAGCTTATGATTTCCACATTCCAAAATTCTCTACAAAGTATGGACATAAGAGCTATTGACAACATTAGCTTTCATTCTATTTGTCCCCCTTCAGTGATGCCACAAATAATAGAAAGGACCTTATAGATTTATGCTATTTTGTTTTGTTTCATTTGTTCTTTGTTTGTTTGTTTTTTTGCAGTACTGAAGACTGAACCCAGGACCTTTGCAGTGAGTTGCATCATCAAATCTTTAAAAGAACTTTTGTGACACCATTTTGTTATGTCACTAAGTTGTTCTGGGCTGATATTTACCATCCTCCTGCCTCAGCCTCCCAGAGTGCTGAAATTACAGGTATGCCGTGACAGCTAAATTTTAGTTACACTCACCTGGACCACACAGAAAGAAGAGCTTCCAAATTTTTTATAGACACAAAATAAAGTGAATATTGGGTCAGGGATTTAGCTCAGTGGTTTTGCCTCCTGCCTGGCAAATGAAAGAGCCTGAGTTCGATCTCTGGTACAAACAAACAAACAAAAATAATATCAGTATTCTTTGTCTTCTTTTTCAAATACTGAGGATTGAGCCTAGGCCCTCACACTAAGCTAAATCTCCAGCCCTTTTCATTTACTTATTTTTATTTTTATCTTCAGACTGTCCCACTGAGTCACTGAGTTGCCCAGGCTGGATTTGAACTTGAGATCCTCCAGCCTCAGCCTCCCAGAAGGCTGGGATTATCGGCATGCGCTAGCACACCAAGCTGGATGACTACTTTTGTGGCAGTATTATATCTCATGGTGCCGGGAGAGTGAACCCAGGCCCTCAGTTCAGCTGTGAATGTGACAGGGGTGGCACAGGATGTCCTCCGGTTCTGGCAAACCTGCAGACCCATGCCCAGGGTGCCTGCTGGCTTTGATGCTGATGACACAGCCAACTTCCAGTTAGGAGGCTGGTGCCACCAGAGTTCCACAGAGGGGTCCAGAAGAGTACCAGCTAGCAAATCTTTTACGAGCACTTCCGAATCTTACTAATAGGGAAGCCAAGTATTTCCAAGGCAGGTAGAATCCCCTTCAGCCTCTGAACACCCCTTGGTGCCCAGAAGAGAAATCCGAGTGGAATTACGAGGGCGGGCGGGAATATTTTTATTTTTTTCACTGTAAGCCTCATACTCCCTCCCCTCGTTCTTTGCCTGCGTTTCGCATTCAGTGCTAATTTTCTCTGGATGACACTTGTAAATTTATGGCTATGTTAATATGTTAATATTTCTCCATCTAAGAGATGAAATGGATGCTTTTAAGTGTATTTTGCTTTTTTAAAAAATGAATGGCTACAATGCATTAAATATAATAATAAGGCTCATTATGTGGTATCTTTCATCCTAAAGATTATTAGAGGCTTAAGAAAAATAGCCAACAGCACCCACCAAAAACAACGCTGAGGGACCGCAATTCATCACTGAAATAGAGCTGTGATTGCTTTTTTTCTCCGAGCCCATTTGTAAAAGTTACTTCTTGCGGGGGGGGGTGTAAAAATCAAGCTGACACTATTAAAAAAATTACCATTGTTCTTCTCTAATAATTGATGCAATTTGCTAATTCTCTTTCAAGAAGTGCTTTTGTAGAGGTTGGAGTTTTCAATGACAGGATCAGTTGGAAGAAAGCCAAGAGTGGTAGCATAGCCCTGTGACCCTAGCACTCCGGGAGGCTGAGGCAGGAAGGTGGGAAGTTCCAGCCCAGCCTAGGCAGTTCAGCAAGACCCACTAAAGTCAAAAGCAAACAACAAAAAGAGACAAAACCAAAATAAGCTGAGGATGTAGATCAATGTTCAGTCCCAGGGCTGCAAACAAAACCACCTCAGATTAAGACTCTTTCTCGTCCCTCTCCTTTGTCTGAATTCAGTGGAATCCCAGCTCTCCCTGGTTTCTCATTCCAACTCTGTCCACCCCTTACAGCAGGACTGGCTCCCCACATCCCAGCAGGCCTGGGGCCCTGTGTCACCTGCCCTGGGCCCCACTTCGAGGCTGCCCAGGGGACCCAACCTCGGGCCCTGCTTGCCCTGCTGGCTCCGGTGAGTGGCACTGGTCAGGCCGCCCTCTTTCATGCCCAGACCCCAATTCCTCTCACCATGAAAACCCCCTGGGATGAACAGGGTTCCAGCAAAGTGATTCTCTGGAAACTTTTAGATCGAGGAGAGATAAGACGAGATTCCCTGCTTCCCGCCGTCCTCCGTAGGCCGTGATGAACCAGACCTCAGCTTTTCGTGATGACTGGCGTTGCTGTTAGGAGCGGTGGTTCTCCTCAGGCACTGCGGTCTCTTCATCTTTGCAGTCCGTCACCCAGATGTGCAACTTTTCGCTCTTCATCTAGCTGCCTTGTTAATCTTTCTCTTTTTCCTTTTTTCTATTTTTTTTCACTGCCTTTTTTGTTCTCGATTCACCAGTCAAAATCTATTACTTCTGATATTCCAGGTGATGTTAGAACATTAAAATATTAACTGTTGCCTGGGCAGTGTGGCAGGGCACACCTATAATCCCAGCACTCGGGAGGCTGAGGCAGGAAGATTGTAGCTAGTTCAAGGCCAGCCTGGGCTACACGGTGAGACCCTGTCTTGAGAAACTAAAAACAAGTAAAAATAATAAAATATGGACCGGGAGGGGCAAAATGGGAAAAAAAAAATAACACAGCACTTGAGAACCTCTTTATTTTAAAGATGCCACTTTCAGACACAAGAGAAGCTGGGTCAACCGGCAGGTCTGGCAGGTCTGGGAGGTCCGGAGGACTCTGTCTCAGAGAGCACCTAGAGCACTAGCCAATGCATTGCCCGACACAGGAAGACAGGTCTCATGTGGGCCTGAAAGAGCTACAATGATATCGTAGTTCTCAAAAATACTTTAGTGGAAATATTCCTTAAAAGTACACCTAAGGCAGGCAGGGTGGTGGCACACTCTCGTAACCCTAGCACTCTGGGAGGTTGAGACAGGAACATCACAAACTCAAGCTCGGCCTGGGCAACTTACGGCTTTACCAAGACCTTGGCTCAAAATAAACAACAGAAATAAAAGGACTGGGAATGTGGCTCAGGGTCCAACTTCTAGTGACACACACACACGTCTAAAATTTAAGGGAGGCAAATCTGACATCACAGATTTGACTATAAAAATGTACAGCATTTGCCAGGTATGATAGCATAAGCCTGTAACCCCAGCACTGAGGAGGCTGAGGCAGGATTGCCATGGGTTCAAGGCCTGCCAGGCTCCACAGCAAGAACTTGTCTCAAAAAAACCAAAACATGTGCATACATACATGCTGCTTCTTTTTTCTTTTCCTCTGTTACTGGTTTCAACTTTTAGGAGGTTCCCTAAGCCGTCCCCTCGGACTTCCCCATGTCCTCCTCTGATTCTTTTTGGAGCTCTGCTCAGTGGCACACAAGCACAGGTTTCCTACAAATCACCCCAGGGGCGTGGGGTATGCTGAGGGCTGGAATGGTCACCCCAAGAGCAGAGGGGGCTCCCGTGACTCTCCCTGCTGTGGGCCTGGGAGGGGAGGACCAGGCTCTGGCCGTTGCGTCCTTCCTTCAGGACCGCAGTGCACTCAGCCACACCCAGGGACCTCTGTGTGTCAGTTTCACTGCAGCCTCTGAGCGACATCCCCAGCTCCTGAGCACCCAGCTCACTGTCCGACCTCCTGGCCTGGCTCTCGGCTCTCAAGGCCCCAGCAAGCTTGGCTGAACCCGGAGGTCCCACGTGGAACCTCTTCCTCTGCCGCGGTGATCTCATCCCCTTCCTGGGGCCCCGTGCTCCCCGATGTCTCTGCTGTCCAGTGCTTGTCTTCTCCACCTCTTCATTTCAGGGTCCAGTCACCATCCCGGCCTGCAGGGCTCCCCTTGGGCCCTTGATTCAACTCAGAAAAGATCTGGATCTTTCAGGCCCAAGTCTGAGGCTGATGAAGCCAGATGAGAAGCTCAGCTCAAGCTAGGTATGTCAGGCTCTCCTGTCATCCCAGCCCTTGGGAGGCTGAGGCAGGAGGACTGCTGGGAGTCCAAGGCTAGCCTGAACAACATAGGGATACCCTGTCTCAAAAGAAAAAACAAAAAAAACACAGAAATGGAAGTGAATCCTGGTCAGATTCCAAGGCAGGCAAGTAAGTCCAGGGTGCCCGGGAGTCTACTCTCCAAGTGATCCTTCTGGCCAGCGCCCCGCACGGCAGGGGGCACTTGGTCCAGCAGGAAATGGCGGGGTCCCAGCACCTCTAAACAGGGGTTCAGGTGGCATAATGACTGCAGCCTGGGTCTACGCAGGCTGACAAAACGCACACAGTTGACCACCTTTCAGGGAGCAATCTGTAGGGTCGCTTCTTCTACAGACTTTATTTTGTTTTTCAAATTTACTCATCTGCTACCCATCGTGAGTAGATCCAGGTCTTGGTCCGAGGGCCAATCCCCAAATGTGCAGCCCAGAAACCCCCTCCCACACAGGATCAAAATCTCCCGTGCTGGGTCGCCCTTCCACCCACCCGCTCTTCTGGTAACATCCCACGAAGGACATTTTAGTGAAATTGTGTGCTTTTGGCCAGTGTAAAAATAGATTCGGGGATCTCAGTCACCAAGCTAAGTAGCTCGTGAGAACCACTACTAGAACCACTGACTTTTCTGGCAACAGTATTTGTCATATATATTTGACAGAGATATTATGTGAAGGCAGGTTAATTCCACAGCATTTTATAATCAGCCTAGATTCTTCCACTTAGAGATTTGCCAGGAGAAATCAGCCAATGTTTTCACACTTCATGGGGCATGGGGCTTCTTACCAAAAAAAAAAAAAAAAAAAAAAAAAAA
>NW_022900937.1:34856910-34864883 GCF_012274545.1 Fukomys damarensis | reverse complement strand
AAAAAAAAAAAAAAAAAAAAAAAAAAAAAAAAAATCTTCGCAATGACAGTAAACCAGAAATATCAAGCAATTTGATTATTAAATTAGCAACTTTTCAGTTTTTAAAAAAACACTCATCAGATAGCACAACTGGGTTCGGACTAATGAAGGATCTGACGGATTGAAGGTTTTTTTTGTGTGTTAATTTCAAGGCACTTCTATCACTAGATAAAATTGTTGGGGCTTATTTTTTGTTTCCTTCAAAATATACATAAAGTTGACTAAGGTGAAAGGTGCCCTAAAATACTCAAGAATGAAGTGAAAATGCTGTGGTGAATGGATCCCATGTGATTCCTGGAACGAGCTCTGTCTTTTTCCTTTGGTTTGTAGCAGAAATCAGCATTGATGAGAACCCCAGAGTGGTGTGTGTTCACTGTGGGCTGGGATTGGTTATAATACAACACAAACGTTTCTACAAAACCAAATTTAATATACAACAAACACTCACCATGTAAACACATCTTTAAAAAAATCTGGTAATAATTCCAAGGGTCACTTACAGGCTTTCATAAAAGCATTTTATATCAAGAATCTCAATACAGAATGATTTCTATGTCAAAATACATTTACACTGTAAATCATTCAGAGAGAGGAAGGCAGAGGGAGAGGAAGGACACGGAAGGTTGGAGTCTGCTGGCATTGAATTCACTAGCAGCAACTGCCCTGATAAACATTTTTGTTCATCTTCTACTTCATACATTTTGACACAACGTATTCACATTATGACTATGCTTTTACTCACTCTGTGGGCCAGATAAAAGGATGGAGACATGGTCACCATGCTTATTCCAACTGTCACCAGCTCTCTCTCCAGGCTGCCCAGTGGCCCTGCTCCCCTCGGGGACCTGTTTCCGTCCAGGCCAGAGTTGGCTTTGGACACCGAGACCCCAGAAATTTGCAAGCCTGTCTTTCGCACCGACTTTGAGACAACAGGAGCTAGCCAATGCAAAACTGGGGGGAAAAGAAGTCACATAAAAACCACGGGTTGGAGCTTGATCACACCATTTTTATTAGTCTTTCGGAACAAATTGTGTCCTACTGTGAAAAAAAGCTCTTGCAAAAGCGACATGGGAGTGTTTGTTACTATTTTCAACCCTGAGCATTAACACTGCATACCGAGAAGGGTGGTCGAGAAGTTGGTTCCATTTGAAGTACAAGCACAAGCCACTGATATTCTCTATGTGATCAGGTTTTTACAAAAAAATACATAGTTTTCAATAAATAATGCTTAATTTTACAACTTTGATACAGCAACGTCATACACTGTTTTAACACACTAAACTCTGCATGCTATAGTCTACCCCAAGACATAACGTCCCATGCATTTCCTTTTCTCTAGTGCTATCAAACACTTCGTCCTCCAGCGCACAGTCTCAGGTAGCTTCTTACCCTCTTTTCTCTTCATGGCAACAGGTCCTGCGCTGACATGCAAACCCTAAAAAAGGTTCCCCCCCACAAACCACTCAGACTTCTAAACAAAAGGGCTTTTCAGCTTTTCCGCTCCCAACCCTGGAGTGGTTCTGAAAGTTTGTTTCATGCGGCCTTGAAAACTCCACGCGTGTTCACAGGGCCATGCTGAAAATGGCTCTCTGACACCGGGTCACCCTGCCCTGGTGGCCACCGGGAGCTCTGCGCCATGCCGCGGCCACCGGGGCTCCCGAACCTAAAAACGAGGCCTCCGTTTTACAACAGTCCATTCAAACAAAGGGGTCACAAAACAAATGCAAGACTCCTAACCCTACACCATATGTACAACAGCCAAAGCAGACGAAGTGAGGAGTCCATGGCGATGGTGTGGAACGACTTTCCCTGCATGACTCAGGGACGAGGCAATACTGTGTGAACGTAAGCTTGGCCTCCGTTTTACAACAGTCCATTCAAACAAAGGGGTCACAAAACAAATGCAAGACTCCTAACCCTACACCATATGTACAACAGCCAAAGCAGACGAAGTGAGGAGTCCATGGCGATGGTGTGGAACGACTTTCCCTGCATGACTCAGGGACGAGGCAATACTGTGTGTGAACGTAAGCTGGGTGAGGAAAACACAACAGAGGCCCACCGTCCGTATCTATTTGATCAAAGCTCTCTCTATGAGGTGCTACTTGGTAGGATTTCCAGTTGTTCCTTTTGGAAGGGGGAATGGGATGTGTTTAAAGGAAGCGTACATTTAAAAAAAGGAGAGAAACTCTTTGAGGACCTTGGAGGAAATTCCAGTTTTATGTATTTTCCAGCTTGTTGTCATATTGCTTTGTTTTTTCACTGTCCCAGATGAGAAAAATCTACACAGAAGAAGTTTGATCAAACGGTAAGCCGGGAGCCTCTCTCTCTATGCACATCCAGTTTGCTGCAAAATCACCAAGTGCTCACTGGAAACCACAGCTGAACCTCATCCTATTGCTCTTTCCTGGTTTGTTTATTCCTCCGAGTGGTCTCGCCTGAAGCTGCAGGCAGCCACGAGTGAGTTCCCAGATCATTTAAAACCGTCCTATCTGTCCACGGGCAGAGGTACTGGGTCTCACAAAAGTATCTCTACCCAATAAAAATTATTACTTTTATACATGGAACCTTATGAACTTATGTTTCCCTTTGTAAGCCTTCTTATACTTTCTGCACTTTTGTGCTTTTTATTGAGTATAAAAATAGGTCTCCTTTAAAATTCTGTTTAAGTTCACTAAAAAACTACTTGTTTGTGAAATTCTCTTATAAATCCACTGCATCCACATGGAAATAGAGAAACGAATCAGGCAGCTAATGGATATAGGTAGTGTTAAATAAATGCAATGAGGAAAAAAAAAATAAAGGCGTGGTGGGGGTCAGGAAAAAGAATAAGTCAGAAGTAAGGAAAATGAACAGAGCTTGGTTCTGTGAATTTTGTTTAAGTTTTATTGTGGCTGAGAACACAGGATCCACAGAAAGAAAGAGAAAAAAAAAAAGCAAACAAACAAAAAAAACCTCAAACACCCAAACCTGAGCTGGTATCAAAGAGCAGAATTTTTCAGATCATTAAACCAAAGGGGAGATGGTAGAATAAAACAAATAGAAGTGAGAGAATCAGAAATTAAGGAGAAAAAAACAAAGCCGAATCTCAGAAAAACAAGTCACAAGTCGTTATGGAGACGGTTATTTGGGAACTTGGAAATTCTTGTGATAAGATACATAAGGCTCATTCTTGTTATCCTCACAGGCCGTAGGCTATACAAAGGGTTTCTGAAACTGACATTCCTAATGGACATTTTATAAAATTTGGCCCTTAGAATAACTGAGAAATATCCTGAAAAAAGTTTCCCTGAAACTGTAATAAAGAATGCTCATTTTTTTATTTTTATCTACTGATAAAGTTGACAACTTAGTAAACTATTTTCGCTGGTCTTCCCACGTAAGAAAAAAGCACAAATATAGTTGCCTTAGAAATCTGTGAAAAGCAGAAGACCTTGCAGGAAAGGAGTATAAAGATTCTATAAACGGGAGAGTCCAAGAAAAGCCTCTCCCCGAAATGTCCACAAAGATACATATGCCCGTTAGGAGAAAAAAGTAAGAATATACATACTATTAATCATATCAGAGAATAAAAAAGTTAAGAGTGATATAATATCTTTATATTGAATGACTACCTTAAAATAGAGCAAGTTATTTGCTTTATTTCTCAGATTCCTTGGGCAGGTCATCTAAATTCAGACACAAAAAACAAATGTACATTTCTCGTACTATCCCAGTATCAAGATGATGGTGGTTTCAATTCCCAGAGAGGAGAAAAATAAATTTTGCCTTTGGAGCCTTTTTTTTTTTTTCCTCACAAAAAAACAACTAAATCATCCCGCTGGCTACAAGCATGCATATTCAAAGCCCTTCCCCTTGATTAACATGAAAAAGAACATCTCTGGCCCAAGAGTTGCAATGATTTCTTTTTTTTTTCTAGCTAAAGGATCATCATTCTACAAAGAATCTGCCCAGCAATGGGCGTTCCGACAGAACAGACGTAGTATTTGCAAAGCACAGCTAAGTACACTGCCTTTTATGAGCATTTTTAAATAAAAAGGATCATACGAGAGTGTAGGAACTGGAAATTATTTCCATAGTTGAAAGAATCAATAAGATGCTGCTGGCTCAAGTTTTTCAAGATGGAAATCTCACCAAAATGCATTCAGCCTGTGAACGCGTTACAAACAGCAGGGTACCCAACGGGCGGCTCCCAGCTGCGCCGCCCCACCCCCACGTTACCATTTTAAGACATTCTGTCAATGTTCAGTTTAAAATAAGACTTACTTAAGAGACAAAAAAAACTTAAACTTTTATTGACGCCTATCTACTGGCAGGAATACATCGTGTATCGTATTTTGTTGTAGACATTCAATAAAGAATTTATTAACAATGATTTTCACAATGCATTCATCAAAAGAGCCTTAAGCATTGTTAAAAGGGCATTCGAGCGCCTGTCCTGAGTTCTAGCAGGTTTTCAATTTTGATCGCCAACCACTGCTCTCTAGTTTTCCCATCGAGAATTTCGGCCACATAGCTTTAAAGAATAATAAAATTTAGGCCAAATCAAAGCATATTACGAACTGACTGAAAAGTTTCTACCTCACCACAGAAAATGCCCAAGAGTCTCCTATGATTTAAAATGCAAAACACATGCAAAAGTTTTTAGATCTGCAAAATACACAGAATCAGCCTTATCCACGGGTATTGTGTTTTCAGTAAGTTTCAGAGCTGCAGCAGGGCTTGCCACGGAAATTCACCAGCCCCCACCCAACCACGGTCAATTAATTGCAAACCGCTGGTCGAATTTTTCGTGGCTAAAATAAACGTCCCACTCATACCACGATCACATGGGGGCGGGGGAGGTAAACAACTGCAGAAACCCAGTACTACTGGGAACCTCGTTAACACCACCACGCGCCCTTTCTTTCCCAAGTGTTCCACTGCGAGCGGACGGATCAGCGACCGGAAGAGAAAGCCACAAAGAAGAAAATCTGTCCTCCGCAGAGAAGGCTGGCGGCGGCGCGTCCCAGGGTGGGGGCTGGGGCCCCGCTCGTCCAGCCCGGGAGGGAGGCGGGCTGCTGGGAGGGAGGGCTCGGGAGAGGCCCAGGAGGGTGAGGGAGGGCGGGAAGGACGCGGCCCCTTCGGCCTAGAAGCGCTCGTAGCCACGCGAAAGCCTCCCTTGATCTCGCCAAATCTCAATAAAAAAACCAAGGCCCTAATCACTTCGGTAAATTTAAGAGTCGCCCTGATTTTTGCACCGAGTTTCAATTAGCCATAGCAAATCGCCTGCCTTGTAGGCCCCGCAGCTCTGACGAGCTGAGCTCCGCTGCTGGCTCACCCGGCCCCAAGGGCCTCCCCGCCTCCTTCCGCGCGCCCCCTGGGAAAAACGTGGCAAAGGCACCGATGAAGGGGGTGGGGAGGCGTGCAACCCACCGTGGGTGCGCGATCCCGCTGCTTTAGCCAGCCAGGGCTTGTGCAAGGGCTAGGGACAGGGCCAGGTATGGACAAAAGGGTGGGTGGGGGTGCGCTGCCTGAGCAACCGTCCTCAGAGAGCGACGAGCGCTCGCGGTGGGGAGGGGAGCGGCGGCCGCTTAAGGCCCGAGGTCCGAGGAGGGGGCTGGAGAACATCAACATGCAAGACACTTTTCCCGGGGCCCACCAGCAAGGAGGCGGGGTCCCGGGACGCCCTGGGAGGCCCCGGGGCGCCTCGGGAGCCCCCGCCCAGGCTTGGCTTTCTTCCTCCCGCCTCGAGACTCGACAGCTCCCCACCCCAGCGGGCGCGCGGGGACCACAGACCCCGCCTCCCCAGCAGCCACGGAAGTCTGACGCGCCCAGGCGCACGCACAGGCGGGGTTCGGAGAACCGAGCCGGTCCCCAGGCGCCCCCGGAAACCCACGAGCGCACCTCGGGTCACCCTGACGAAGCCACGCACCGCGTATGCCTGCGGCCCCCGCTTGTCTTCCATCCTCAACCCCCGCAGGGGACACAGACGCCAACAACCTCTCCTCTGTCCTCCCCATTTTCCTGGTCACCGCGAGGCCAAGAACGGTGCGTGAGCTCTCACCAGCGTCTGCCTCTGCGCACACGCAAGGGGGGGAAAAATCAAGACTCCAAACGGCCGTCTCCACCCTCCGATGGGAAGCTCGGGATCGGAGAACCCGGGGGCCGCGGTTCCCGCGACGCAAGGTCGGTTCCGGGCCTGCGCCGGGACTCACAGCCTTGCGAGCGTAGGACCCGAGCGCGCGCCCGGAGCAGCTGTGTGCAGAGTCCCGCGTCCGGTGGGTGGGGGCGGAGGAGGAGGTGAGAGAGGAAATGGGGTGGGGTGGAAGGGAAGGCGAGAGAGAAGCTCTTCCCGGTCTCACTCTCCTGGCGGGAGGAGCGGGGAGGGATCTTTAACGCGCGCCTGGCTCTCCGCTCAGCAGTCCCGCGCACCAACAGGCCACGAGTGCCCTACGACAAAAGCACCCCCGTAGGCCGCCACAAAGACTACGGGCCACGCGAGTTCTTATCAGTCCCAGCTGATTTATTAATCACCAAGATACAGACTTCCAGCACACACACACACACACACACACACACACACACACACACACACAAAACCCAAATCAAAACAAAACAAAAAACCAGGCAATGATGACAGCGCATTGAGTCTGCCTCGCCACCATTTGCTACAAAATATGCAGACGGTCTGTATTTTATTTAGATTATATTGCACAAAATGAGAAACTTTTTTAAAACTATGTGCCTTTTCTTCTTTTTTTGCTAAAAATCGAGAATCCAGTTTCAAACCTCCCACCTGGGGCCCCATCCACTATCACAGCGTATAATACATAAATCCCTACTATAGTACAGTACATATACAATCTTTAAACTAAGATAACAGCTCTGAGGTCTATATCACCATTTTCAATAAATCTTTACCTACAAATATGGAACAAATCTCTACTATAGCTGTACAAAAAAAAAGTCTGCTTTTTTTTTTTTAACCACAAGGCCTTTAAATGCAAGGATTACTTTAAAATTTTAATCCTTTTAAAAACCAGGATATAACGTACCAACAGCATGCTAAAAATTAAAAAAAAAGCCAGGAAAATAAATCAAAAGGAAAGAAGTGCCTGAAAGTCTTACTGAAAAAACACAGCAAGAATGTTCCCTTTTCACTGTACAAAAATACGCCTGAAAATATATTAATTTTTAAAAAAGGTTGAGGTCTGTTTATGTATCAAAAATGTTTCAATACCTTTGTACTGAGGTCTTAGGCTGTCTGGTATTCAATCAAAGAGGTATAGGGAACAAGTTACAAAACAAAAGTTGGCAAGTAGAAATCACATTTGTAAAACCATAAACAATTTTGATCTGAAAAGTAAACTCTGATCTTAGTCAGTTCACAGTTTTTCTTTTTGTGTAAGCGTTTGTACAGTCTGGATTCTTCAAGCTCCCTGCAGTTTTGTTTAAGAGTCGGATGCATAGAAGACATCAGTTTTCTCCCTCCAAAAGAAAAAAAAAAGAAAAAAAAAAGAAAGAAAAAGGAAAAAACCCAATAAAATAAAATAAAATCTAAAAAGTTGCAATGGTCCCTTTTTTGTTTTTTTTTAAAAAAACACCAGTTCGTTAAGATCTCTTAAGAAACAAGATCACCAGCTCCCCTGGGTAACAATTGTGCTGCCAAAGGGGTTCACGGTAGACGTCTTCGCCTCCCAACACCACCGGCCTCCGACTGCGCCTTCCGGAGCGGCGCGGCCTCCCCTCCCCCGCCCGCCCCGCCCCCTAACCTTTGTTGCAATCACGAATTTCAGGAAAAAGAAATAGTAGTTAAAAAAACACATTTTTGGGTTGGGTGTGGGGAAAAAAAAATCACAACTCCAGACTAGTATGCAACTATCTTGAGAACACGATCAAAGAAGGAAGAGGGTGGGGGAACCAATGGAAAAAAAAAAGGCGGAAGATATTTT
>NW_022900937.1:34856332-34856688 GCF_012274545.1 Fukomys damarensis | reverse complement strand
GGACCTCCTCCCAGGGAACCCAGCTCTGGAGAGAAAGAGCCCGGGAGGGGGGACCGGGGCCCCCGCATTTTCAATACGTGAACACCAGGTCGGAGAAGTTCGCCTCCAGCCAGTCCCCCGCGATCATCTCGCTCAGCTCCGGCGTGCAGTAGTCTGGGAACTCGAAGTGGGACCCCAGGCTGCCCTCGCTGAACGAATCCAAATCCTTGTCCACCAGCGACAGGGACAGGTTCCCGGCCGCGGCGCCGCCCCCCAGCTGCTGGTCGCTGGCGCTGTGCGCGCTTTGGGAGAAATTCAAACTCAGGTCGAACATGAGGTCGTCGGCGTCGTCGCCCGCGCTGCTGCTGCCGCCGCTG
>NW_022900937.1:34855059-34855657 GCF_012274545.1 Fukomys damarensis | reverse complement strand
CGTTTGCGCCGCCGCCCGCCGCGCTCTTCTCCGGGCTGTGGCTGGCGCTGGGCTTGGCCGAGGGGTCCATTTTGGGCTTTTTCCGGGGCCGGTACTTGTAGTCGGGGTAGTCGGCCATGTGCTTCAGCCGCAGCCGCTCCGCCTCTCGGATGAAGGGGATCTTCTCGCTGTCCTTCAGCATCTTCCACCGCTTGCCCAGCCTCTTGGAGATCTCAGCGTTGTGCATGTCCGGAGACTGCTCCATGATCTTCCTGCGCTCGATCTTGGACCACACCATGAAGGCGTTCATCGGCCTCTTGATGTGGCCCGAAGCCGTCTTGCACCAATCCGGGTCGCTCTCGTCAAGGGCCACCGGGCTGCACGCCATGAATTCGCCCTCCTCCGTGTCCAGCGCCTCCCGGGGCAGGTTGCTCTCCGCTTCCAAGCTCTCCGCCTGCTGCACCATGATCCGCTGCTGGGCTGGGCGCGCCAACCCGGGCCGCTCGCTGTCGCCTCTGTCTCCGCTGTCGCGCCTTGATCCCCCTCCCCCTCCCGCCCCTCCACCTTCCCGGGCAACTTGCAAAGTCCTCGCGGCTCCCGGGGTCCGCGGCACCCCCCC
>NW_022900937.1:34845491-34854955 GCF_012274545.1 Fukomys damarensis | reverse complement strand
CGACGACAGCGGAGGGGCGGTGGAGACAAACCCGGGACCCCTCTCTGTCTCTTTTTCCCTCTCCGGCTCGTGGCTCCAAGTGCCGGACCAGGGTACTTCCAGGCGCGCGCGCTGCTTCTGCAAAAAGTTGCGGGCTCTCTCTCAACTCGTTATCAGGGTGTCATATGGGTGACGTCACTCCCGCATCCAGCCAATGGCGCGCCGTCGGCTCCGCCCACCTCTCTTTATTAACCCAGAGGCCCCTCCTCCGCTCTCCCCCCCGCGCTCTTGCAAAGATGGGGGCGGGGAGGGGGGGTGGGAGGAGGCAATGTCTAGAAATGTGTTATTTTTAAAAAATCCGCGTGTGCGCACAGATGCACCTCTCCTCGGGATGCTCCAGAGCGGCGCACAGCACCGGGTCCCGGGAGAACCAGGCTGGTACCGGTGCCAACAAAAGGACCAGATCCCCGGGGAGGCCTAGAGCCCCTTTGTGTCCCGGGGACTCGGTGCTGCCCGCTAGGGGCCCCCTGCTCCCCTCTCCAAGGGCGCACATTCGGACCCGCGCAAGACCCGGATCCTGGGCTCCCGGAAATCAAGGGTGCGCGGTACCCGGCAGGCCCGGTTGGGCTCGGTTGCTCCCGGGGGTACGGTTGTTCCCCGCGCGTCCAGTCCGCTGCGCCCCTGGCCGGCGGAAGGTGGCGCTTTAACACAGCCACCTTTTACGGGCACGTGGGCGCTTTTCTCCGTGTCCCTTTCTCTCTTTTTCCTAAGGCAGGCAAAGAAATCCATTTGCAAAGCTGGACAGGCCGTAGGCTCCCTTCCCCCGTTTGCGTTTTTAATTTATTTTTTATTTTCTGGTTTTATTTTGTCCCTTTCCTCAGTTTGTTTGCCCTCTCAGCGCTCGCGTTTGGAGACGTCGTCGTGCGCTTAGGTTGGGCGGTGCCCCCCGCCCCGCGCCCCTCCCCGAGTAACGGTCTGGGGGTTCGGTTGGTGCTGAACCCTTGCCTCGGATCTGGACAGACCGGGTTTCGGGACCGGGCCTTCGCTCCCCGCCCCCACTCGGCGCCTACCCGCGGGGCTCGCTCTTCCCGGCTCCGCGCTCTCCTCCCCTCGCCCCTCCCCGGGTCCCTTTCTCCTTCCCAGTCTTCTCTTCCTCTTTGTCCCTTCCCCCTTCCTGGGTCACCAACGCCCTCTGCAGCAGCCTCCTCCTGAAGTCTTGCAATTGCGAGCTTCGCTAGCCTTCTGGGTCACTCGCTATTTTAGCTCGACAACAGAAAGCAAAGCTGAGAGAAGGTGCATTCGGGTCTGCAGTCCGCATCTTTCGGATCCGCGCGGGGCGGAACAAAGGTGGGCTGGGCTGGGCTGGGCGGCGGCGGCCCCTACCCGGTGTATCTGGCTCCGCCGCTGCTTTCCTTTGTCTTCTTGGTCCCGTTACCTGTCCCGGGCTATTCCGGGGTTCGCAAAACGAAGCCGCCGCTGCCCATCTCAGGTCTGTGGTCAGCCCCGTCTCCTCCACCCGCCCAGCGCCTGGGCGCACGAGCAGACCGAGCTGCTGGCCGCCGGTGGGGTCGCCCCAGGCCCCTTCTCGCCTGATGCCCTCTCCGCAGACAGCACCACATTTCTTCTTCACTTCTGCATTTTTTCTTGGGTGACTTTAACATAAAACGGTACCAGTTTTTCACAGACTCATTTGCAAAAACAAAAACAAACAAAAAAGAAGTTAGCATGGCCGTATTTCATCCCCTTCCCATATTCATCCTAAATAAAAACGCTTTTGCAAATGTTTCTAGCATTCAAGCCAACTTAAATCTTCGTAATTCTGGGATTTCATTTTATTTTATTTAGAGCCACAGGGAAGGAAAAATTTTGTAGCCTTTCTCGTGGGGCGATCTGAAGCTGGAGACATAAAGCCCAGGCAGCGTGTGGAATCCTCTTCACTCTTCCCCGCTGTGGGACCACGGGGGAGGGGCGGAGCCGGCAGCGAATCTGCGCCCCAGCACGTGTGACAAATCCACGCTCCAGAGAGAGAAGGGGCCTTGAAAAGCTCGAACCCACGGCGACCCTCGGAAACGGCGGTGCCAAGTCCGAGGGCACCGCCAGTCTCCAAGCGCTGCAGGGGCGCAGCTGAGGCTCGTGGCTGATTTCGCAGCCATGCGCGGCGAGGCTGTGGAGACGGAATCCCGTCAGCTTCAGAAAGGAGGAGCGGAGTGGACGGCAGTGAGAGGTCAGCTCTCAGACAAAATAGAAGTGAGAGATCTACTCGTTCAAGTAAGATACGGGATTTCTGTTCAGAGAAAGATGGCCAGGTGTTGGGAAAAGATAAAGCTGAAAAAAGGCGGGCTGAGAATGAGCGAAATATCTACTGTATCTTCGAGACAGCACCCTGCAGAGCCAGGACGGAGGACACCGGCAGGTACCGGTGAGACCCCGGAGCAGATCCGGTCCCCCCAGAGCAGCTAGAGACCTTCTAAACAGAAGAGGCGCCCCTCGCGTTTGGGGTCACGGACCTCTTGGGGGGGGGATAAGAAGAGAACTCATCGAGTACCTGGCACGCTTTTTTCTTTTCACTTTTGCTTTCTAAGATACACTTAAAGATAAATATAACTTAAAAAAACAAAAAAAGAAACAGGAACGTGTTTTAAACGCTACTCGCTGCGGGTAGGAAATGTTTACTCCTGGAAAATGGGCCTGTGCTTTTCAGCTGGATCCCTCTAAAGGAATTTTAGACTAACAAAACAAAACTAAACTATACATATATTTGAATTACCGGGGCATTACTGGGGATTGAACCCAGGGCCTTCACACTGATCTATATCTCCAACCATTATTTATTATAATTCTTGTTAATTATTTTGAGACAGGGTTTCACTATTTTGCCCTGGCTGTGCTTAAATTAACAGTCCTCCTGCCTCAGCCTCCCAGGGTGCTTGGATTGCAAGTGTGCACAACTACACTCAGCTGTGGCCTTCTTTAGTAATGTATGTATTTCTCTCTCTCTCTCTCTCTCTCTCTCTCTCTCTCTCTCTCTCTCTCTCTCTCTCTCCCTTTCCCCCCACCCCGCATACCGGGGATTGAACTTGGGACCTTGTGCTTGCAAGGCAGGCACAGCACCACTAAGCTAAATGCCTGGAAGTAATGCATCTCTCGAAAATCTAATTTAGTAAAATAAAAATGGTTCTTTCTTTTTTTTTAAAGCGCCAATGTAAGTGAGAAGGGGGGCCTTCAGTTATCTCTTCAGGGGAAATGTACAGGGATTCTGTGTGTATCTCCGCCGATGGCCTATTCATGTCAGGATGTGCAGGAACAGCAAGTGTTGCTGAGTGCATAACTGATGGGCAGAGTCTTAACGATCACCTCGGACTGGAGTCATGAATGGCTGTATTATGTTTTCCAGGGCATTTTTCAAAAAATGATAAACTTTACTTGTAAGGATTATTACGTAGGAAGAAGGCAAGACAGTGCACAACATCTCTCACAGTTACAACACATCCAAATAAATAGCAGATACCCCTTTTTCCTCTGAAGAAGAAACATTTGATTAAGCAAATAATAGTCTGCAAATATCACTGGGTAAATACTTTTTTTTTTTTTTTTTTTTTGCTGAGCACTGTTTTCTGGAATTCATGAAATAGCACGATTTCCTCTTGTTCCTTCCCTGTTCTCCCAAACAAGTTCCTCCACTCCTCTGGTTCAAGGTCACCTACCTGTCCTCCAGAATCTGAACTGTACCTGAAAACACTTTGTCTACTGGCCGTCCCCCATCCTTTGGATGTTCCATGCTAAATGTTTTTGGGAGCAGAGGAGCCTATTGGGGATCTTGTCCTGCTTCGGGGTGCAGGCAGGCCGGGCCCCTTCATGTGTTCCCTCATTTGCTCACTCTCCTCACGGTGCACACGGAGATAAAAATAAAAGTGAGGGGGCCATCTATACTCTTCACCCCACTTGCCTGCCTGTACCGAAACACCAAGGTCTCTGTGAGGTTAATATTTTTGTCTTGGAGAATTCCACCACCCCTGCAGGATGTGACACCTGTCTAGCTCTAAATACACTCTGCCTCCTCCTGCTCCCTAGGGTTTAGGGATTTGCATTTCTCTCTCCTTACCTAGAACCTTCTCTTCCCCTGTGGGTGCAGCGCCCTTGTTGCATGGGGGTCCAGGTACCCTGCTAAGAAAAGATGGGATGTCCTTGCACTTGCACACACACACACACACACACACACACACACAGAGCTGACGTATGGTCTTACTTCTTTCAGCACACACTTCAGTAATCCAAATAATCTTAATCTTTTCATGCATACATTCTCTGCATCATTCCCCTAGAGACTGCAGCCCACTGAAGCAAAAGCAGAAGAGTGCGGGGTTACTAATGGGAGTGCTGAAGCCTACTCTGCCCATGGCCTCAGTTCCAAGACACCCAACGGTCACCCCTAGCACTTGGCTTGCTGTGTTCAGCAAAACCAGCGTGCCACCAACAGTGTTTCTCCTCACTGTGAGTGACATTGGCTGTTTCCCATTCTGTTCGATTCCACTCCACTTCTTTCAATATTGTTTTAAAGCCACTGAATTGCACTCCCATTAAGACAACTTCGAAGTGTGAGGAACTCTACGTCAGTGTGGAGCGCTAAGACCTTGAGTCATTTGGCCTCGAACTGGAAACCCTCGTCCCAATGTCAGTCTCTCTATCTCTCTGTCTCTGACTCTGTCAGTCTCTGTCTCTCTTTTCTTTCTTTTTTCCATGGCTCTTTCACATATCCCCTACTTTTGGTCAATAATGACTGGAAAATTCTGTGTATTTGCTGCCTAAGAAATGTAGGTCTTGCCTTTTAAAAACTGCTCATCTGAACCATATAAATACAGTGGTGCCTCGGTTTATGAACTTAATTCACTCTATGATTTGGGAGCAGATGGCCGCATTTCTGTTTGTGAGGGGAGGATGGCTATAGTGGTGTTTGTCACCTGATGCACAGTTTGTGAATGGGAGCAACATTTCATCAACCACTTTCGTTTGCAAAATGAACCAAAGCCTTTTTTACGACTTTGTTTTTCAGAGCAAGTTTAGAACACAATTGAGTGGAAATCATCACCACATCCACCACCACAGTGGTGCATTTGTTTATACACACTTGGCGAGGTGATCCACCCAGTTTCCTGTAGGGTTTGTCCTCAGTGTTGTGTACCGTGTGCCTTGCCCTCCTACCCTCAGATCACAATTATGCTAACTACAGCATCATTCCGAGGGTCGACTCTCTAGGTCCCACCCATCCCTCCCACCCTGTCTCTCTTTAGATGTGGGCTTCACAGCTCTGCCTTGTCCAAAACGTTGGATACATGCATCAGAGCACAATCTCTGCAGATTGGCTTCTTTCACTGAGCAATCTGCATTGTAGATTCGGCCCTGCTCATGTGTTTTTAAGTGTGTAAGTATTTTTAGCACTAAGTATCTTCCTGGCATCTGGGTGTAGCAGGGTTTACTCGAATATCTCCTGAGAGGCATCACGACTGTGTCATTTTGACCATTATAAATAAATCCACTGTGAACATCCTTGTGCTGGCTTGTGTGGGGTTCTACGTGTTCGATTCATGGGAGTACCAAAAGATGGTTGTATCGTGGGGTTGGAGGTAGGTAATTTTACATGAGACTTCCTGTCTGTCTTCTATAGTGGCTGGAACACTTCCCATGGCCAAAAGCAAGGAAGGAAAATCGTAACGTCTCCACATCCTCGGGGATTAGGATTTTAGTATTCTAATAGGTGTGTAGGGTTTCTTGTTTTTCTAATTTATATTTCCTTAAAAACATATGATATGGAACTTGTGGAACTGCTCTTTCAATGCATGCTTGCTGTCTGTGTGTGTCCTTTGGCCCTCTGTCTGAATATTTGGCCTAGTTTTTAATCAAGTTATCAATAACTTACTGTTGAGTCTTAGCCCTCTTTGAATATGTTTGATAACAATCCTTCATAAGATGTACCTTTGAAGATATATATATTTTTCAAATCTGTGGCTTATCTTCTCACATGGACACACACAAATGGGTGTACAGAATTCAAGCTGGCTGGGCACGGTGGTGTATGTCTATGATCTCAGCTCTCTGGGAGGCTGAGGCAAGAGGATCTTCAAATTTCAGTCCAGCATGGGCAATTCAGTGAAACTCAAAATAGAAGGAAAATGAAAAATAAAAACAATGAAGAACTTGAAAAGGCTTAGGAATGTAGCTCAATGTGAAGACCCTGGGTTCAATTCCCAGTACTTCAAGCAAGTAAAAAGCAAACCAATAAATAAATGTAAAATGAAATTAATGCTAGCATCAAGAAAGTCATCTCCTAAGACTTGATATTCCTTGCAGTCCAAGTGCCTCTTGCTCAGCACTTCAGGAATATTTTGCTCGTATAGGAAGAAGTTGCATGCCAGATGCAACTAGCGTGTGTTCCCAGGTTGGCTGAGGAGTGGTGGTGGGGACCCACTGCTCTGTGTGGGACAATTTCTTTCCAGGCAGTGCTGGCTGGGGCAGCTCTGACTCCCCTGTCCTCCTGCACAGAAGGTGACACAGCCCTGGGTGCACAGAGCAGGGCCCTCTGCCTCCTGAGAGAGGGGATGGACCCAAGCGCCCACCACCCTCTCCGGGATCTGACAGCTCTTTTTTTGGTGATTTGGGTCCCCTTTGTTTTCATCTTATAGGAAGTGTGGAGAAGGAAAAAATATGGTGAATGCTTAAATTTTTTTAATGTACTGCAGTAGAAGACACATTGCCTTTGAGTCCTTAAAATCCTCCCCCTCTCCTTGCACACACTCATCCCATCATCCTCACCACTTCCTGCAGCAGCTCTGGCGTCCTCTTTCCTGAGGGTCTTTAGCTGCGCTGTCCTGGCTGCCTCCATGTCCGGAATGGATTCAAAACGTCTCCCTTTCATGGTCACTGTGACTTTGGGGAGGAGCCAGGAGTCCCACAGTGCCAGACTCAGTGACTAAGGTGGATGAGGTGCTGTGTTTGTATGAGCTGCCTTTCCGGTGGATGGAGATCGGCAGCAGCATTCGCTGTACTTTGATCCCATCTCAAAAGACCCTCAGGAAAGAGGACTCTGAGCTGCTGCAGAAAGCAGCAAGGACAATGGGATGAGTGTCTTCAAGTGAAGGGAGGACTTTAAGGAGATTCTTGGTGATAATCTTTTCCTCTAATATTATTTTTAAATTCAAGCATTTACCACACAACTTGATCATCTCGTGCCTGTAACATCTTTGAGGAATTTTCTGCTGCAGTGACTTTCCAGCCTTCTCCTTCTTCTTTTTTTCTCCAGGAGCCCTGAGTGCTGGAAGGATTTCACTGTTGCGTCTTCTGGTACTGCTCCGAAGTCCAGGTTCTGTATCATCCGTGCCTGGTGCTGAGCAAAATTCTCTGAGAACCAGCAAAGCAGGACTGAACATGTGAGTGGGACTGAAGACATAACTGCAGTAGCCTGAATGAATGGGGCCCACACACCAAGTGACAAATGCCACTCTCCCCCTTATCCTCAAAGCTCCGTGGAGCATGGACATGACATTATAATGCCACATCTCCAGCTCCCATGTGCCACTTTAGGCAGAATGGTGGCTCTGTGGTTCTAACCCACGTAGTACCACACACCTACCTTTATTCTACCGTCAGTCACGTCTACACCACAGAAGGCCCAGGTCATAGGAGACACTGGGGTAGGGTGGAGGGGACCAAGCGATATCATACAGGAAATTCCTCTGGGTTATTTATAAAGAACTGTGAGATGCCACCATACAAAGCAGCTCCTCGGCCCAATTTTCTGGTGTATTTTGGAAACAGGAAGAGATGACAGCCACCAGACGATTAACACACATCTCTGCTTATGGACACTGTTCTCGTGGCGGTGCCACAGGCAAAACCAGCGATGCTACTGTGACCCAGAAAGGAAAGCTTTTGCTGTCTGCTGTGAATTCCCTCATGGAGGAGGCCATTTCCGGTATGGGTTTGCCGTACACTTAAATGTCCTATCCCCCTGCCAGGCATTCATTAGCAGTTGTCTGATCAATCAACAAATGAAGGAAGGAAGAAGAGATCCTGCAGGTCACTGTGAGGAAGTGGTTAGAAAATGGGGGAAAAGAAAAGGCCTAAGAGAAGGAAAAGGGACACACATGCCCCTCTTCTCTGGTTCCTTGTTCTGTTTCTGTCTCACTCTTTGACCGGCTGTCTGCCAGAACCCCATACTTAGTGTTCACCTAGTTAGCGCTCACCTTGAACCTGATGGCTGTTTTCCAACTTGCTGGTATTGTCAACATTTCACCCATGCCCTAGTGAATTCACACTTACAGTTTTTCCTCCTTTTGCCAGGGTTTAGGGAGATCTACGGTAACACAATACATACTGTATCCACTGCTCAAGTGTTCGCACCACCGATGCCTTGATTGCCTTTTGCTCAGGATCAGTTTGCTAAGATGATTTTCTTAGAAGACCCCATGCTCTTGTGAAACAAGGTTGCTGGGAGCCCTTGAACCGTGAATCTGTACAACGCACGCCGCTGTGAAGCTGGAGGGCATTTCTTGGACCTGAATCTGAGATGCTTGAGGATTCTATGCGGTGGGCAGATGTGTCCAGGACTAAGTGAAGACAGAAGGTAGAGGACCCGCTGTCCAGCCAAATCCTCCCAAAGCTTAAGAACACCACTGGATTAAGCTGGACTAGCAAACAAGTCCTCATCGCGGAGATACAGAAACTCCGACTTCTTCTCAGTATTAAAATATGTTTTACATTCCTCCCAAGCTTGGGGAAAAAAATTACCCTTCCTTCATTCTCACGGTACCGTTTAGGAGAAAGACACAGGTTCTCCACACCCTTTCACTGTTCTTCTCAGCATAGCTCTGCTGTTCGTAAGACCCCACTGCGGGCCCAGATTTACCTCTGGCAAACAGAGGGCAAGAAGGTATTTAATAGCATTCTGGGCAAATACATGGTAGTTGCAAGGAAAATGTCTCTGGATGTCTATTTTTGGATCTAACTGTGAAGAATAGGATCTAGGGTATAAAAGGAAAGGTATTTATAGCATTTCCTGGCCATGTACTTACTTGCCCGGCTGCCCCAGCAGAAGCTTGTTTATTGTGTTCATTTTAATTCCAGCTGCCCTATAGAATAACACGGCACTCCATACACAAGCGGTCGGAGAGCTGCGCTCCGTGACACATCAGTACCAACAGCGTGGTGGATATAAAGAATTCTGACCTCACTGGCATGGTTCAACCCTAAATCTGGCCATATTTTCCAGAAGTGTGAATACGAGAACAGCGCTCACTGCCCCCTCAGAATGAACCGATCTGCCTTAAACCCTGAGACCATGTAAGGTGCGGGGGCTGCCTACGGAAGAAGGGAGCAGGGTTCGCACCCTCGTCACAGCAAGCCTCTTTATTAACTGTGAGCCAGGGCCGCGGATGTAGCTCAGTGGTGCCGCCGCCTGCCTCGCAAATGCAAGGTCCCGAGTTCGATCCCCG
>NW_022900937.1:34809021-34845450 GCF_012274545.1 Fukomys damarensis | reverse complement strand
AAAAAAAAAAAAAAAAAAAAAAAAAAGCTTCTTTAACCTTCAGGCATGTACCCTGCTCTTGGGGGCTGGGGATCAATTAGTGAGATAACCGGTACATCTGTAGGTCTGTATGCTTGGAAAAGTGCAGGTCTGTGGAGAATACGTAGCAGCACTCAATCCGCGTTCTAGATGTGCGGCTGGGAGTCTGCAGCCCGGCGTGCGTCCTGCGTGCCCATTGTCAGAAAACTGGCTCCGCCCTCCTACCTGTGTTGGGGTTAGTGAGGGTCGGGTGAGGAGACTTGGAAATGCAGTATGCGGCTCCCGTTTGGCAGTGTAGTATTTTGGCAAAAATGAACCATCCATGTATGATTATAACGTATTCTTTCTAAATTAGGCATGTAGTTGAGGTCGAAGCCAGGAATGAAGGCATTTGGGCCATTTTGCTGGAGACGCTGTATGTTACAGTTGTGAAGCAGGAGGTCATTGACTCTTTCCAGAGAGAGGAATGCAAGGAGACAAGAAGTGAAGAGCCCGCCTCACATCTCTCCCTTAGGAAATGATCCCCTAATATCGTTAAGGGTCTGAAGTGGAAAGACCTCAGCAGCGCAGCACTCCAGGGTGGTAATGGTGGTGCTGAGGGGACCCCATCCATCAGGGAGCAGGAGGCGCAGCGTCCAGGGCCCCCATACCCCTTTCACCCGCAGTGCTTGTTAAGCGAGTCGCTCCACCTCCCCTTCTCACCCTCTCCCTACTATCGGTAAAGTCTGGCAATCTCAGCTCTGTCGGGTTGGTAGAACATGACTGATCCTCACAAGTAGTGCAGGAACTCATGGCTGATAATTCTGATGATAGCTGACCACAGTTCCGTCTCATTTTACATGGTACCTTCTGTCTTCAGCTAAATTTGGCTGCTGGAGATGCTCTGGGAGTTCGCACAAGGGCTCCCGTTACCATGGGAATGTGTGCATGGGTGAGTGAGGTGGCCTTGAGCTGAGGGGTCCCTGGGATGCTTCCCTCCCTCCCTCCCTCCCTTCCTTCTTCCCTCCTTCCCTGCTTTCTTCCTCTCCTTCCCTTCCTCCATCTTTCTCTCTCCACCTCCCAGTCACCTGCCTACAAGCTTACCTATCTCCCCATCACCACCCTTTCCACCAGCCCGGCTAGCTGTCTGTCTGTCCAGGACACAGAAGCTACATTTTGGCTTCTTGACCACACCTGCAGTAGCCCTGTGCACCACTGAATGACATCTAGGCCTGGGCAGAGGCTCAGTGGCTTCCCGGCTGCTGCCAGGCCCAGCCGGAAGCTGGGAGCTTTAATTCAGCAAAGGGAAGATAATCATTTGCCTCCATGTACATGGGGACAAGGCAAATGCCAGAAAACATTTCCTCAGTGGCTGGGTTTAATATAGCATTTCCTGCTAAGCACACATAAATTTCCCTTTGAGGGGATTGCAGAATGGTGAGGTTTTCTAGTAGCGCTCAAGGAGGTGAGGTTTTTCAGTGGCCGAACGAGGACACATGATTTTCCAGCAGCTGTCGGGGAAGCAATCATCTGTCCTTGTGTGGAGGCAGACACGAAGTCTGGAGTCTGATATTTCTCCTTTGCATGCTTGCTCCAAGCAAGGTCCAAGCTTATTAAAGGAAACGAAATGGATTCAGATGCTTTCTCTGAGACCAAAGAAGTCCTTCTATATTGTGCATTTTTTTCTTTGCTCATTAGGCACAGCCCCAATTCATTACATGTGAATGCATTTATAGATTTTCGATTTATGTCTGCTTTTTGTTTGAGCAAACCATCTGCGAATAAAATCTACAGCAGAGAAACCTGCCAGCCCTGAAACCCTTTAAAGCTAATGATGGACTAAGGCTCAGGACCACAGTTGCTTCCTGGGCTGTGTGACAAAGGCATTGTGAGGCTCAGGTCCACTGCCACCATCTCATCTGGATGGATTTTCATATATCCACACATTCAGGTGCAAAGCATGTTAATGCTACTGGGTACAATTCTATACGAATTAATATGAGATGATGCAGGAAGAGGTCTTGGTATAAATGCAATAGTGGATACTGCAATTCTGGGCATTGAACCCTGATTCTTTTCATTTTTTTTTTAATTTGGAAGGGGCTGGGGATTTAGTTCAGCAGTTCTGCCGCCTGCCTAGGAAGTACAAGGACCCGAGTTTGATCCCTGGTACCAAATAATAATAATAATAATAATAATAATAATAATAATAATAATAATAATAAAATAACATTTGGAGACAGAGTCTTGCTAAGCCACTAAGTTGCCCAGGCTGGGCTGGAACTTACTATCCTTCTGCCTCAGCCTCCCACAAGGCTGGGATCACAGGCCTGCACTATCACACCTGGCTTAAATTGTTTGTTAGTTTCTTTTCTAGTTCCTGAGACAAAATGCCTGGCACCCAAAGTTAAAGGGGAAAGGGTTTATTGAGCTCACAGTTTGTAGAGGTTTCAGGCCATAATCGGCTGGCTTCCAGTGGAGTGGCACATGGCAGGGTGGCAGCACAGAGGGGAAACAGTTCATGGTGCCCACAAGGTAGCAGAAGCAACAAGGGACCTTAGCACTTCTTTCTGCCCTTTTTATACTCTTTCTGGGCTACCAGGGTTAGGGTGGTGATGAACCAATCAGTGGACTGATTTAGCACCATGTGCCATTAATTCCAGCATCATACACTCTAGATCCAACCACCTCTGCAAAGCCCTATGACCACAGGAGGCTTTCGGGGAACAGCTAGACTCAAGCCATAACAGTTTCTATTGCATTTAATTTCTTTCTACCTTTTGGTTGGTAAACTGAAGCTTAATATTGTATATCAGGGCAGTTGGATAAGTTGGATTTAACCTGTAGGCAACTTATTTCCCTTCAAAGGGACAGGGTAGCCATCTCTGTCCAGACCTTGGCCTGTTCTATCTTGCTGATTTTTGAATGTCAGAAACAGATACAGCAGAATGGTAATGGACTTCTTCTTTGTGTCACTATTAACACCATCACCATCACTATCACCGTGATTGCCATTTAAAAGTAAACTTCCACGGCCAGGCTTGGGGTACAACAGCTGGCTGAAAAAATATGGTGAATGTTTATATTTAAAACAATTATCACAAGAGTTTACTGCATCTGTGAACATCCTCACAGTCCTCCCCTCCCCTTCAAAAGTACCAGCCCATCATCCTTGCCACTTCCTGCAGCAGCTCTGGAGTCCTCTTTTGAGGGTCGTTATGAGGTGTGATTGGTGAACTCTGCAGTCGAGTGCCAGCCAACAGAAAGGTAGACTCGTAAAAAACACGATGCTGTGTGCCCATCCACTTGAGTCACCGTGGGACTCCTGGGTCTTCCCCAAAGTCACAAGGACCAGGACAGAGAAATATTTTGCACCCATTCAGGACATTGAGGCAGCCAGGACAACAGAACTAAAGGTCCCCAGGAAAGAGTATTCAAAGGAAAGGGAATGCTTCCAATCCCCTGGAGCTCACTAGTTCAAGGAGGAGCCCCACGAATTTACCTTGGGGTTCTGGGGTTCCTTCCGCATAGGTCTTCTTCTTCCCCTTTTCCTGGAATGATGATGGCTAATATTCTTCATTTTCCTGAACTATTTTATTGGTTTGCAATATATGATATTTTCATTCACCTTGGGAAATTCATGCATACATAGCTTGATTATTTTTCATATCCTTTACCCCTGAGAACCCTTCCTCCTTTCCATCTCCAGAAAAAGCCTGCTTTTGTTTTACTCTTTAATTTCCTTATACTTTGGGTTTCTCACATAAGACGAACCACAGGGTATTTAACCTTGTGTGTCTGAGTTGCTTCACTTAACATTATGGTCTCAAGATCTACCCGTTTTCCTGACAGTGCTATGAATTTATTCTTGCTTATGGCAGAAAAAAATGCCATTGTGTTTCTACCATATTTACTTTGCTGAAAAACTTCTTGTACCTCAATTCCATCTGGGCAGCTGTTTACAGAGCTCCGACAAGAGAAACCTGAAATTCCCTTTCTCCACCATCTCGGCTGCCGTACTTCCTGAGGAAAGAAAATGGAGCTGTTATTTCTCAATAGTTAAGTGTCGCCTCTGGTGTGAGCTGTCTGCACCTGGCCCTCCCAGGGGAATCCCTTAATCATCTGTTAATTTCCACCCAATCTGCCTTTGTGTGTGTGTGTGCGCGCGCGCGCGCGTGTGTGTGTGTGTGTGTGTGTGTGTGTGTGTGTCTTAGACATCCAGGTGAAATGGAAAGTCTCATTCTCTGTGCCCTACGACCCTCACACAAATCCCATAGCATAGATCGGGGTCTCCTATCCCAGGCCATAGTCCAATCCCAATCACCCATCATACCTGAGCCCCTTCTCTTGTTAGATCAGCACGGGGTTCTCATAGGGGAGCAGACCCTACTGTGAACTGCTCATGGGAGGGATCTGGGTTGCACACCCTCATGAGAGCACAGTATAAAAATAATAGAAGTGAAAGTATATAGTATAATCAGAATTGGGGCAAAGTGCATAATAAATATAATAAACTTGCGTTATTCCCAAGCCACTCCCCTTTCCAGTCCTTGGAAATTCTCTCTTCTTCCTGATGGTTCTGTAATTCAGTGTTACTTTTACTTTGGCTCGTTCTTTTGTGCAGCTGGGGGGGACTTGACCTCAGGGGTCTCAGGCACTCTTCCTTTACACAAAAGTCTGAGGGTGCATGTGGTAAGCCTGGGGCATGAGGGTTCAGCCAGGAGACGCACAGGTGCCCTTGTCCCTGCCACCTCCCTCTAGGTGCGGCTCCTGTCTTGTACCAGGTGTCAGGCGGTGGAGTCTTCCTCCCTTCCTCAACAGGGGCTGGACAGCCCATCAGCACTGCCCCAAAGCCCATCTCCTATGGGTCTTTTCTGGAGTTATTAGCTTCTCTTGGTCTGGCTGCCTCCTTGAGGTTTCTACTAAAAATCAGGGGATGGAGTTTCACCTTCCATGCTCTCTAACCCCACATCCATCTCTTGTCTTTCTAAGAGCTTAGACATCTTCATAACAATGGGGAAGGAGATCAGGAGATATCCATACCTCTAGCACCATCAGGGTTGTCTCTAATGCCCACCACCACCCTGCACTACTCTAAGCTATTAGAACCTCAGGACTCAGAGCCTGGACTGCTGTTTCCCTCTCCAACATCCTGCCATCTCCCCACTGAGGCCAGAACCCAGGGCACCTGTCTGCACAATGGCAGAGCTGAAAAGCAGGAGCAGAAGGAGGAGGATAAATGTGATGGCCTGAGAGAAATAAGTCTCAGTGAGTACTTGGAATGCCACACAGCACGGCTCAGCTGTGAGAGGCCCACAGCCTGGGGGCCCCAGGTTCACACAGGGATTCACCCCTTTTTAGGGGGGTCCCATGATGCAAAGGAGGTGACAGTTTTTTCCTATCCTTAAGAGATACATCTTATATTGCTCTTGTTTTCCTTCCTTCCGAACATCCTATTCTGGGCCCAGGACAATGTTTGTATACCACAGAGAAAATACAAATTAAAGCAACACCGAGATTTCACCTTACCCCAGAAAGAATGGCCACCATCAAAAAATCGAATAATAAGAAATGCTGGTGAAGATGTGGGGGAAAGGAATGAGTACTTCTCCACTGCTGGTGGGAGTGTGATTTAGCGCAGTCACTATGGAAACCAGTGCAAAGAGGCCTCAAGAAACGAAAACTACAAATTCTATTCAACCCCGCCTTTCCCCTCCTAGGCCTCTTCCCCAAAGAGTTCACGACATCGTAGCACAGTGATCCGTGCACATCCGTGTTTACGGCAGCAGAACTCTTAACAGCAAGAGCTGGGAAGCAGCCTCTGTGTCCACCAACAGATGAGTGGATAAAGAAACGTGGAGGGCTACACACCACGGAGGACCTGCTCTGCCATAGAGAGGGCTAAACTTGAGTCACGTGTAGGAAATGGGTGCACCTTGAGAGCACAGTTTTAAGTGAGATTTATCAGAGCCATGGATTCGCTTATGTGAGAAACCCAAAATAGGAACAAAGAAGAGATGTGCGACAGTAAGTAGAGACGTAGTTCTTTTGCAAAAGGTAAGGGGACCCAGAGATGGAGGGAGGGGAGGATGGAGAAGGGGAAGAGGATGTAAAAAGAAATGATGTGTCATGCCATACATTTTGTCCCCTATTAAGTTCATTGGAACATTTAAAGCAAACAATACAGTTACATTCATCATTGGGATCTTGTGCCTTTACATGATGTGTCTTGGTTCTTATTTTTTTCCCCACACCCCTGCCCTCCTTTCTCCCCTCCATGCTTCCCTATTTACAAAGACTTTGTTTCCCTTTTTTCTCTTTTTTTCACACTTTTCCTTTTCCCTTCTTTCCTTTCCCCTCCCCTTCCCACTTCCCCTTTAGCCATTTTCTTCCTGTTTCACACTCCCAATTATACCATTTGAACCTTATTCACACTCTTAGTTTTTCACACCAGAGAAAGGCTTCAGTATTTACACACGTGTGTCCTATTTATTTCATTTCAGACCATGGCCTCAGTGTGGATCCACTTAGCTATAAATGGCTCTAGTTTCTCATTCTTTACGGCTGAGTAGTGCTCCATTTTATATTCTTTCTCCAGGCTCCAGTTGATGGACATTTGGGCTGTTTCCAAGTTTTAGCTATTACACTGCTATAAACATGGGTGCACACATATCACTGTGATATGAATCTTTAAATTCTTTTGGGAAGATCCCAGCAGAGGCATAGCTGGGTCAAATGGGACCAAATTTTTAAAAACTAAATAAATTAGAGTTCATTTTTCCCCTCCCAAAAAAACAGCACCAACAAAATGCCGTCCCTCACACGAGGGACAACTTCCTATGGGCGGCCCTGTGTGGGTGCTGAGAGGAAGTGCAGGCTTCGCTGGCTGCTCAGGGCCTCACAGCACCGGCCTGAGGTCGGGGTCCAACATTGTGGAGGGAGCTGACTCCTCCCATACACAGCACCGACTGGAGATTTGCTGATTAAAGTCGCCCAAGCCAAAAACAGTTACAGTAATTGCAGCCTCCAATTGGATTTTGATGTCACGGCCGATCACACGTGGGCACCGAGCTCATCTGAGCCAGAGAAGTAAACATCGCCAGAGCTGTTTGCTTTCCGCACGGGTCTAATGCTCCAGCCTCTTGTGCATTCATCTTTGTGTCCAGCGAATTGCACATCAAAATGCCACGAAATAACGCTGTTGAGTAGGCTTTCTCCTTTAGCACAATTGGCTACAATGAGACTTAATAGATTGTGTTAATACTTCAATGAAAACTTATAGACTCCAAAGAGCGGCGGTAGAGTCCTTCGGTGTTTCTCTTTGATGTCAGGAGGGCCGGTTGCAGAAGAGGGCTGACAAATACGGTTTCTCCATGTGGAACCTCAGAAGATTCCAGCCCAACATGGTGGCCAACCGAGAGCCGGGAAGAAGACCACGGAGGAGTCTCTGAGGGTCTCAGAGGGGGCTCCCCACTCCCCTGGACCCCTGGGCATGGATTTCTCAACAGTTCTTTCTGCTCAGTACTCATAACACCACAAGTACTCGTGAGTATTTGTGAAATAAATTAATAAACAGATATTGTCAAGAATCAAGAAGTTTGAAGTGAGAGGCTTCTGTCTGGTTTCTATGGCTTTATAAACCACAAGTGTTACTTTTTATGGTCATTTATTTCCATCTGTGTATGTGTGTGTGTGTGCACGTGTGCACGTGCGGTGATAGAATTGAACCGAGGGCCTCACACTAAGCTATACCCCTAGCCCATTTTTCACTTTCAGACAGGGTCTTGCTAAGTCACTGAATTGTCCAGGCTGACTCTCCTGACTCAGCCTCCCAGAATGCTGGGGACAGTGGTGCACACTACTACCACACCCAGCTTGGCCTTCTTCTTAATGATTTATTCAATGACTTCTCAACAAGGAATGACAAAAGTAACGTGAGACAGCTTTGAAAGACATCTGGCTCTAGCTGGGCCTGGTGGCACATACCTATGATCCCAGCATTCAGGAAGCTGAGGCAGGAGAATCCCTGCCAAGTCAAGGTCAGTTTGGGCTACATAGTGAGTTTAAAGCAGCCTGAACTACATAGTGAAATGTATGCTCAGGAATGAAAAGAAACAAACTATCAAGCACAAAAGAGGAGGGAGCATAAATTTGTTAGTAAATTAATGGATAATTGAAAGCATTTTTCAGTGAAAGAAGCCAGTCTGAAAAGGCTACCTACCATAAAAATGCAACCATATGACAGTCTGAAAAGATAAAAAATACAACCAACACAAAGAGCCACAAAACCAGGAGGAATGTAAGTTTGAGCACAGCCTTAACATTTTAGGGAGACCCCATCTTCAAATAGATAAAGACGGGCTGGGGATGGAGCTCAGAACGAAGGCCCTAGGTCCAACCTCCAGGGCCACAAAAATCCGTCGGTGGATCACCAAGAGGTGGGGAGGAAAGTGCAGAGCAGAGGGTGGCACACAGAGCAGAGGTGAGTTTTAGGGTGGTGGCATCAGGAGGCTGTGCTTGTCAAAATTTGTGTGGTGCATGATCCAGAGTGGCCGCAGGTATCCATCTCAGCTCCATCACCCTGTCCGAGCCCATAGGGAGCTCAGTGTCAGCAGTGGAGCTGGCTGGAAGTAGGTCCGCTCTCTGCCTTCTGTGTAATTCCTCAACAAACCTCAACTGCTCAGAAAAAGAAAAATATTCTACTTTTTAAAAGTATAAGGCTACTTTAAGTGTATTGTTGCAGGAGATTGCAAAAATATCGTTTTATCCAGGGCTCTCTGTACCGAACAATGTGTAGTATAATTCCACGAGTCGTGTACTTGTGTGTCGTGTTTTTGCAGTGCTGGGAATCAAGGCCCTTGTGCAGAACCAGGCAACAAAATATGCATTTTTTAATGGCATGCATATGCTTCTGTGTCTGGTAAATATCTGTGCAAGGAGGGACCGAAAGTATCACTTTTCACAGGAATGAAGCCCAGTTTACTGTTATCGTATGCTATTTTGCATCTTTGTAAATTTTGTGATATGTGAACTTATTACCTCTTCAAAATCATAAAATAAATAGATGCAATTAGCCGAGAATGTACAAGACACACATAAAGAGAAAATGGCAATAAAGTGATATGAACTAATAAAATATAATGGCAATAAAAAGGCAGAAGTAAACAATCAGATCTTCTAGACATTTAGAAAGCTAGAGTAATAAAAATAGAAACATAAGATCACCTAAGAAACCATATAAGAAAATGGTTCTGAAATATAATAATTTAAATATAAAGAAAAAATAGAAGCAATATGTTTTGATGTATATAATTCACAAAATTCTCTATATTATATATTACATAATTTGTAAATCAGTAATACCAGGAAAGCTTGTGTGCAGATATGTTATATGTTTATATATAGCACATAGGCTATTAAATCTGTAAAGGAAGGAATTCTATAAAGAAATTTCTGCACACATATTTAAATAGTATCACCTCAAAAAACTTCAGATAAAAGGTCTATAAAAACTCACATATTCCCATGAAAACCTGCAATTTGGGGGAAGATGAGACAGAGTCTCACTGTGTAGTCCAGGCTGGCCTTGAACTCTATGTAGCACAAGCTGGGGTCAAGCAGTGATCCTCCTGCCTCAGCCTCAAGTGCTGGAATCAAAAGTATGCACCATCATGCCCAGTTTAGAATTGTGCATTTTTAAGACTTAAAAATTATCTTTCTTTATATATGTACTTTAATTTTTTTCATTAAGTTTTAGTATTTTAATATTTAAACTTTCAGATCATGGAATACTTTTGAGAAGTATGTGATTTCAGTGAAGCCATATCTTGGGTGAATGAATTCAAGTCTTGTGTGGGGCTCAAAGAAAGACAAAAGGTAAATAGGAAGCCACAGTGGTGAGTTCTCCTTGAGAGATGATCGAGACCTGTCCAGGGAGGGGACACTGAGGCAGGAATGGAGTACGAATATCATTTTATTTTGAGGCAGGGTCTTTCTGAGTCACTAATTTACTGCAGCTGAATTCTGACTTGTGATCTTCCTGCTTCAGCCTCCTAGAGTACGGGGGTTACAGATTTGTGCAGCCAGGCCTACACATTTTACAAGGCAAATGACATAACCAAGCCTGAAGAAACCTGAGGTTTTGGCTCTGGAAATGGGGAGGAGATAAATTATCATAGATTTATTTATTTTTTAACCTTAGGAAGGACTTAGCAAGACCTTATTGGCATACATTCTGTCATAATAAGAAATCGAAACCTAATCGGCCCATAATATTGGTAACTCCAGGGCTTACAGAGAGTTTTAAAAGGTAGACTGATGTTCACAGAAAGAGATGCATGCTCGTGAAATATGCCTGCTTTGATTTTGTAACAATCAAACTCTGTATCTTGTTGGTGACCTGTGACAGGATTAAGAGAGACAATCTGTGTGGGGAGCTGGGACGGCCCAGGGTGGCTGGGAGTTGGAGAGGAATTTCAGTACTTCCAGATGTGATCACAAACGCTGTGAATGCTCCTGCCGCGCACCATCCTGCAGAAAGTCAGCTGGTAAACCACGACGCTCTGTCCTCATCAGAGCTGGCTCTGTTCGACTCCCGGCTCTTCCCCAAAGTCACAGTGACCATGAAAGGCAGATGTTTTGTATCCATTCAGGACATCGAGGCAGCCGGGACAGCGCAGCTAAAGACCCTCAGGAAAGAGGACTCCCGAGTGGCTGCAGGAAGTGGTGAGGACCATGGGATGGGTGTGTGCAAAGTGAGGGGAAGGCTTTTCCCTGCTCAGAGCCAGGGCTCCCTGGAGAATCTGTCTGTGTCAGGTGTTGAGGGGTAGAGACAGAGCATGACACCTCCTCAGTACTCCCCAAACGCTAACAAATACAACTAGCAACTGAGGAAGACTTTGTTTTGTTTTGTTTTGCTTTTTCCCAGGCCTTTGAATGGAGCTACATTCCCAGCCCTTTTTATTTTTTATTTTGAGACAGGGTCTCACCGAGTCACTAAATTTACCAGGTTGGGCTTGATGTTTCAGTTCTCCTGCCTCAGCCTCCTAGAATGCTGGGATTACAAGCATGCGTCCCCTCTCCTGGCTATTTTGCTGTTTTTATCCCAGAAAGAACAGCTTCCTGCCCTGCTGTAGATGTGGAATAGCTCTGTTCTTTGGATATTGGCTTTCTACACAGAGGCGCTGAATTGTTTCTGTCCTCACAGTGAGACTTAGGGCCCAGCATAGGGACAGTAAATACCAGAGGGGAAAGAGAGAATGAACAGAACCACACTTTAGGTGCCAGTGTTCAGGTCCTGAGCAACCTTCGGGGGCATTTTCCAAACAGCAAAATGTGAATCTTAGCACACTGATTCTAGGACATCTTCTGTACTCCACTTAGAATCTGTGTTGCTTTAATATTATTTTTTCCATTTATGTATCCAAGAATGCCACAGGAGGACCTCTCTGCAGATGCCACTATAAATAGTAGCTGCTATAAATAGGTGACATTGTCACAAGGGCCATGTGGAGCCCAGGCAGGAAGATAGGGAGTGAATGCTCCCTTCGGACCAGTACAGGGATTGGGAATAACTCTGAGAAGCCAGTGTGGGGTCGGGACTAAAGAAAGAGTTTCTGGTGTTTTTTTGTTTGTTTGTTTGTTTGTTTTTAATTTTGAGACAAGGGCTCACTATGTAGTCCAACCTGGCCTCAGACTCACAGGATCCTCCTGCCTCAGCCTCCCACATTCTGAGACTCCAGGCATGAGCTGTGGCACTCGGCTCCATTTTTCCTTTCTGTTGCGCGGCAGGTATTTTAAACCTCTGTGTTCCCCCAGAGAGGATGGTCTGTTTCTTCCCACGTGCATTAGCTCCTGACATTTTAAGGTGAGATACCCGGAATAGGCTCTTTCCATGGGGTTTGGAGCTTGTCTATTTTTGAAACCCAGTGCACAAGTACTGGGAAATAACTCCCATTTGGACTTGCTGTCCCTGCTGACAGGGCCCGGTGCAGGCAGTCACACACCCAGCCTCCCACTCGGGGGAAGATGCCGGCCAGCAGCGCCTGACCAGAAATAGCCGGGGCCCACATTCCTTGCCAGGGTTAGGAACAGCAGTTGCAAGGGGGGAAAATCTATGGCCAGCGCTACCTAAGTGATACTGCACTTTTTTCTGTGAAAAAAATGTTTACTATTTGTTCACTTTTCCACTGTGCCATGAAACTTTATTCCGTACCAAAAAAGCACACAGTTTAAATGAAACAATACAAGTTACCACAAACCACAGTGCCCAGGGATAATCACTATTATATTTTGGATTTATAGGATTTCACTCTTTTCCCCCATCAATGAAATATTTAAAAGCCAAAGAAAATCACCTGTGCAGGGCACACTGCGTTAGCTGGCATCAGGATTTCTCATTTAACTTATCTAAAGTAACTGCCTATCTTTTACTTCTCCACTATAAGATATTTTTGAGGGGTAGATGGGATTGAACCCAGGGATGATGGATGAAGTTACATCCATAGCACCCTCCCCCATTAGCTTTTTTGAAATTTTGAGGCAGGCTCTTGCTAAGTTGCACAAGCTGGGCTTGAACTTGATATCATCTTGTCTCCCAAACTGTTGAGATTGTAGGGCAGCTCACTTTTTTGTTTTTGAGACAGGGTCTCACTATGTAGTTGAGACTGACCCGGAACTCACTATGTAGCCCAGGCTGTTCTCGAACTCGAACTCTCAGCGATCCTCCTGCCTCAGCCTCCTGAGTGCTGGGATTATAGGCGTGCACCACCATGCCTGGTGCAACTCACTTATTTATCTCTTGCTATGGCCCCTTAAAATTGTAATGTTTTAGTCTGATAAACAATTCTATGACCACTATGCCTGTAGCTAAATGCTTATATTGTCTACGTGACAGTCTCCCTGGTACAAGTTTTGAATTGCACAGTGTCAGGTGAAAGGGCATCTATGGTATAAATGTTCAGGTGTACACCCTCAAGATGCACTCAACACCGTTTCTAAAATAGACACGTTTAGCCAGGGATTTAGCTCAGTGGTTCTGCTACCTGCCTTGCAAATGCAAGGACCTGAGTTCAATCCCCAGAACCAAAAAAAAAAAAAAAAAAAGACACTTTTATCATAACAGTGTGATTGTTCAAGTCCCTGTACATAGATTATTTAAAACCTCCCTCTCTCTCTCTCTCTCTCTCTCGATACAGGATCTCCCTTTGTAGTCCAGGCTACCCTCGAACTCATTATGTAGTCTAGGCTGGCCTCAAACTCATGGTAATCCTCCTGCCTCAGCCTCCCAAGTGCTGGAGTCACACATGTGCACCGCTAAACCTGGCAATCTTCATCAGTTTCACAGATAAATCAGGCTGTCCTCTTGTTAACAAATTGGGCTTTTAAAGTATTCTTCTTCACTTTAAAGATGCATGAAAGACTGCATACACTTGAGAGTCATCCAAGGGTGCACAGATAACGGATGCAGAAAGTGTCTGATTCAGTTTCTGGGACTAGAAGTCACCTCCGGCAGGTCCAGGGCTACACAGGAGAAAGGCAAACGCAGGATGCCGCAGTCCCTGGTGTACGGGAGGTCTTCCACGGGAGGGTGAGGGGGCTTGAAATGCTGGAGGAGCATCCGGTGGGCATGGAGTAGGAGCTAAAGAAGCAGGTGAAACAGATTAAGCAGGTGAAGCTGATCTTGAAAATGGCAAGGAGGCATGGGGAAGGCGAGGAGAAAGATGAGATGGATGGACCCTGGTGACATTTCTCCAGGCCCAGAGGTCCTTGTGCTCCAAGGGGAGCAATCCCAGGGTCCCAGAGGTGAGCATGTGGCTGTGCACACGGGGCCTGCTTATGTCTCTGTTGCTAAAGTGCAGTCAGATAGGAGTCAGGAAGTGGAACCCTTTCCCTAAGAACCCCAGTGCTGAGATGCTCCGTCCTCCTGCAAGCAGCTCAGGACCCGGGGCCCTATGACCTTGCCAGAGTTCAGATTGACCTTCCACAGGGGAGGTACGATACTGACTGTTCCCCTTCCATTGGCTTGAATATGCAGAAAAGGTAGATGCTGCTTAAAGGGTGTGAGACTTGCAGAGTTTCAAGCATGTGGAAAGCACAAGAAAAAAGATCTGGCAGTGGAGCTTGAGATCTTTCAGTCTTTGAGTGTTCTTGTAACTGTGGGCAAAAAAGCATGGGAGAGCTGGGTGGGAGGTTCAGAGGCAGGTGGAATCAAACAGTGGAAACTAACACAGCATCTCGGCTGGGGAAGGAACCTATTCTGCAGGACCTGGGGCACCACCAGGTCCTTCCCTTTGGCTGTGGTTCTCTAACCATTTCTCCCCTGATGTAAAAGAAATATCATCCTTCTCTGTCTAAAGTACGCTATCCTGTCATGACCCATCCTCTTGGCGACTTTGAAAAAGACAATCCATTCCTTTCTTAGATATTTATTTCCTCTTTCTCTGGGGAAAACTTTTAGAGGGCTAGAAAGAGAAGCTTAATGTCTTGGGCGAGACATTCTAACCACTTGCTAAAATATGCCCTGAAATATTCAGTCCATGTCTTGAATGTGCCCTGGCCCTCTAGAGCTATTTATCGCAAGTGGGAGGATCATAGCTGGATGACTTTATGTGATCATCGTAACGGCTGTGTTCACAAACACGGGCCCATGTTGAATGAGTGGAGAGGTCCTTTCCCTTCTAGTAAAGAACGTGGGGCGGACTTATGCTTGGCGGTCAGCTGCATAAGGGTGGGGACGTTCTCACCTCGTTTCCTCGGCGCCTAACTCATTCCAGCAATGACTGCTGGTCCCTGGATATTTGTTGATTGGTTGCATGAAGAGAGGCAGCAGCTGCTGCTCTCAAGGGGCGTTAGGTTGTCTTCCACCCCTCACCTAACAGGAAACATTTAGCCCTCGGCCCCACAAGCTTTGTGTCCCAGAAGGAAGAGCACTTACCAGCTCCACATTTGCCTGAATGGTTGCTTGGTTTGAAGCCATTGGTATGGCTCAGAAGTAGAGGAGGGGAAGGTTAGGTTTCAGGGTGCCTCATTCCTTAGATCCCTGAAGCGAGAACTGTGAAGGAATCTGGAAGAGATCAGATCCATAGCCTCGGGATGGGTGCACCGAGCTCCATTTGCGTTATAGTAGAAGAAGGCAGAAAAGGGAAGACATGGACACTCACAAACTCCCACCATCACCGTAACACTGGCTTTGGAGGGCTGGAGACACGAGGGATGGGGTGGCTTCAATGCTGGCGGCCTTGACGGGGAAGAGATCTGAAGTGACAGAGTGTCTAAGGAACAGAAAAAGCAGGCTCATGGGGCCAACAGGGCCCTTTGATGCCAGGACCCCTGGCAGAAGGGGTCTTGTGGACAGGTCATGTGGTTGCACTACTGGCCATTTCTGAGAGTCAGACAGAGCAGAGCAGGATTTCCAAGGGCACACAGAAGCCAACTGGAGTTAGGTGGGGGTAACAAGGACCCAGTCATGACTTCCCTGAAGAAATGAGGGGATGGTTGTCTTTTGAGCCTACTGTTTCTTTTGGTACTGGAGATTGAACTCAGGTCCTTGTGCTTGCAAGGCAGGTGGTAGCACCACTGAGCTAAATCCCTGACAAGCCTACTATTTTTAATTAAAAAGTACATGTCTGCAGCACATTATGATCACATTCATCCAGGGGAGTTGGTACATGGACAGGACACATCCTAACCCTTTTTACCTCCCCCTCCCCTCCTTTCTATTCCCCCTCTGTCCATGTTTGGGTCCCCTTTCCATTCTCAAAAATTTTATCCTTGTTTCCTATTACCTATCTTTTATTTTACTCTTTAATTTGTGTATAATTTGTGTTCTCATATAAAAGAAACCATGTGATGGTTCCGTTTGTGTGTCTGATTTATTCTACTTGACGTTATGGTTTTGAAGTGATCGATTTCCCTACAAATGCCTCAGATCGATCCTTCTTTACGTTAACCCTACTACTGAGGTTGGCTTCTCTCCGCTTTACCACAGGGCATCGTAGCTAATACAAGAAAGAAGATCTCTGGTTATATTCGTCGGTGACGTTGAGATACACAGACGGAAGGAGTCAACAGATGAACGAAAGCATTAACAAGAAAAGCATTTCAGGTATTAACAGTTGACTCACACCTCAGAGTTGTGGAGTAAAGATAATTAAAAAACATAAATTCACTAAAAAAAATCATAGATAGTACTTGAATACAGCAGCTCGATTATATTCTTATTCCCATTATTTCCTCCCACTAGTTTAGAAGTGAAGCATTTTGAAGCTGCTCTTTTGGCGTTTCCTCTGAAAGCTGAAAAGTGCACTTATAACTCTTCCAAGTACCAGGTTACCAAAGATTTTATCCCGCTCCCAAAGAACGTGTCACTTGTGGCTTGCATTTTACAGTGGGGTCTTCTCTCCCAGCGGCAGAGCCTGTTGCTATCATTTTTACACTATTACCACGCTTCACTTTCTTCTGGCTTAATTACATTTTTCTGAGGATTGGCTGATGGCAGACTTAGGTCTGTCCAAGCGTGTTGGTGTGTCATCCTCTCCTTGACAAGGGCTTCCCCAGGAGTTCTAGGCTGGCGCCTGCCGTTTGGCTCCCTGGAGACAGCTGTCCCTTGGCCTCGTCCTCCATGAACCCGGCTGGGAAGTCGGCTGTCTGTCTCATTTTGCTCTCCTGGGGGAAAGCAGCCCCTCTCCTGCCTCGCATCTCTGCTTATTTATGTGGCTAGTTGTTTTGGTTGTCAGATTTTCTCCTTGCTTTTTCTGGTTCACTCCAACTTGTATAGGCCTAGGGGTGGCCCTGAGTTCCAGTGGGTCAGTTTACAATGACTCAGCATGGCGATGGTGGAAGCTGATCTGCACTTGGTAGAAACCGTACCTGGGGCTTTTCTTTAGCTAGCAACATGCAGTGCTGCTCCCTGCCAGTTCTGCAGTCAAAAGAGGAAGTGATGGTGACTCCACAGGGGACTCTTGGTAGTGACTTTTGGGTATCATTTTGTGTCTTCCCCATCCCATCCTGTATGTAAAATTCCCATCTCACTCTCTTGCACACAGTCAGAAAAGCCTTGATCCCCAAAAGATGGCCAGGCCTTGCTTCTGTGAGATGATTTTCCCCAGCACCAGGCTCCTGTAAGTGCTCTGATCATGCTGAAGGTGGGCTGAGCTATAAATGATGTTGGCAGATTCTGTGTATTAAAAGCATTGTCAACTTAGGATATTTTCAATTTACGATGAATCTACGGGGACATACTCCAATCAGAAGTCAAAGGGCAACTTCACATTTATTTCCTTTGCCCTGTGGTGGATTTTGGGACTTCCCATCTTCTTTCTTTGATATGGGAGATTCTTTTTTTTTTTCAGCTTTAATTAAGTTTATTGGTACATTTTAGGGATACAGTACAGTTACATTCATTGTTGGGATCATGTACCTCTACATGGCAAGTCTTGATTCTCATTTTTTCCCCTTACCTCTGCCCTCCCTTCACCCCCTCCTCCCCTCCCCATCTACAAACACTTTATTTTCATCTTTTCATTCTCTCACATTTTTTTTTTTCCCTTTTTACTCTTCACCTACCCATCCCACCTTCCCTACACCTTTAGCTCCTTTCTTCCCATTTCTAAATGTCAGTAATCTTATTAGAATCTTATGCATTGTTGCAGATTATTCACACCAGGGAAACTATTCGGTATTTACACATGTGTGACTTATTTATTTCACTTAGGAGTATATCTTCAATATGTATCCATTTTCCTATGAATGAATCTATTTTCTCGTTCTTTATGGCTGAGTAATATTCCATTTTATAGAAAAACCACAACTTCTTTATCCAGTTTCCAACGGATGGGCAAATAGGTTGTTTCCAAGATTTAGCTATTACAAACTGTGCCGCTATAAACATGGGTGCACATACTTCTCTGTGATATGATTCTTTTAGTTCTCTTGGAAAGATACCCAACAGAGGGATGGCTGGGTCAAATGGAACCTCCAGTCCAAGCTCTTTGAGGTATCTCCATATTGATTTCCATAGTGGTTGCACTAGTCTGCACTCCCACCAACAATGGAGGAGGGTTCCTTTCTCCCCACAACCCCGCCAACATTTGTTATTGTGTGATTTCTTGATAGCAGCCATTCTTTGTGGGGTGAGGTGGAATCTCAGTGTTGTTTTCATCTGCATCTCTCGAATGACCAGTGATGTGGAACATTTTTTCATATATTTTCTTGCTGCTTTCACTTCTTTGTATGAGAAATGTCTGTTCATTTCGGATGCCCATTTTTGGATCGGGTCTTTATATTTGGGGGGACTGATTGTTTTGAGTTCTTTATATATCCTTGATAATAGTCCTTTGTCTGAGGTACAGCTGGTAAAAATTTTTTCCCACATTGTAGATTGTCTCTTAGTTCTGCTAATGGTTTCTTTTGAAGTACAGAAGCTTTTTAGTAAGATGAGATCCCAGTTGTTGATTCTTTCTGCTAGTTCCCGTGCTACTGAGGATTTGTTCATAAAGTCTTTTCCTATACCAATGTCTTCCAGAGTTCTGCCTAACTTACTTTCCAGCAAGTTTAATGTTTCTGTTTTAATATTTAGATCTTTAATCCATTTGGATTTTAATTTAGTGCATGGCGAAAGATAAGGGTCTAATTTTAATCTGTGACAGGTTGATATCCAGTTTTTCCAACACCATTTATTAAAGAGGCTATCTTTCCTCCACTGAGGATGGTCAGCTCCTTTGTCAAAGATGAGATAGCTGAGTACATCTGCATTTGTTTTTGTGTCTTCCAGTCTGTTCCACTGATCCTCAGGCCTATTTCTTTGCGAGTACCATGCTGCTTTTATCACAGTGGCTTTGTAGTATAGTTTCAAATTGGGAATTGTTACACCTGGTGCCATGTATCTGTAGCCTAAAATGGCTTTTGCTATTCTAAGTCTCTTGTGGTTCCAAATGAATTTTTGGATTCTTTTTTCTAGTTCTGTGAAATATAGTGTTGGAATTTCAATTGGCATTGCATTGAATGTATATAGCAGTTTCGGTAGTATGGCCATTTTCACTATGTTGATTCTTCCTACCCAGGAGCAGGGGATATCTTTCCATTTTTTTATATCCTCTTCGATTTCTTTTTTCAGAGTGCTGTAGTTTTCAGTGTAGAGATCTTTTGTTTCTTTTGTTAGATTGATTCCTAGATACTTCATTTTTTTGGATGCTATTGTAAAAGGAATTTTTTCCCTTATTTCTCTTTCTGTCTGTCTGTTATTTGTGTATAGAAAGGCTATTGATTTTTGGGTATTCACCTTGTATCCAGATACTTTACTGAATCTGTCAATTAAGTCTAGAAGTTTTTTGGTGGAGTTTTTTGGATCTTCAATGTAGAGTATCATATCATCAGCAAATAATGATAGTTTAACTTCTTCCTTTCCTATCTTTATTGCTTTAATTTCTTTCTCTTGTCTAATTGCTGTGGCTAATGTTTCCAGAACTATATTGAAGAGAAGTGGCGATAGTGGGCATCCTTGTCTTGTTCCTGATTTTAACATGAAGGTTTTCAGTTTTTGGCCATTCAATATGATGTTGGCTGATGGTTTTTCATAAATAGCCTTTATTAAATTGAGGTATAGACCATCTATTCCAATTTTTTGCAGGGTTTTTATCATGAATGGGTGTTGAATTTTATCAAATGCTTTTTCTGCATCTATTGAGAGGATCATATGGTTTTTGTCCTTGACTTTGTTAATATAATGTATTACATTCACTGACTTTCGTATGTTGAACCACCCTTGCATCTCTGGAATAAATCCGACTTGGTCATGATGGATGATCTTCTTAATAATCCTCTGTATTCTGTTTGCTAGTATCTTATTAAGGATTTTTGCATCTATATTCATTAAGGAGATTGGTCTGTAGTTCTCCTTTTTGGTTGTATCTTTCTCTGGTTTGGGAATCAGAGTGATACTTGCTTCCAGGAATGAATTTGGAAGTATAGCTTCTCTTTCAATTTCATTGAAAAGTTTGAAGAGTAATGGTAGTAGTTCTTCTCTAAATGTCTTGTAAAATTCAGCAGTGAATCCATCAGGGCCTGGGCTTTTCTTTGTTGGTAAGTTTTTAATTACATTTTCAATTTCACTGATTGTGATTGGGGTGTTTAAAATGTTTTTATCTTCTTCGTTCAACTTTGGTAATTCATAAGTATCTAGAAATCTGTCCATTTCTTCTGTGTTTTCCATTTTATTAGAGTACAGGTTCTCAAAGTAGGTGTTCATGATCCTCTGGATTTCTTTCGGATCTGTTGTGACTTCGCCTTTTTCATTCCTAATTGCATGGATCTGAGCCTTTTCTTTCCTTTTTTTGATAAGATTAGCTAAGGGTTTGTCAATTTTATTTATTCTTTCAAAAAACCAGCTCTTTGTTTCATTTATTTTTTGTATCGTTTTCTTAATTTCAATTGCATTGATTTCTGCTCGGATCTTTATAATTTCCTCTCTTGTTCGAGCTTTGGGTTTTTCTTGCTCTTGTTTTTCTAGGAGTCTAAGTTTCATCGTTAAGTTGTTTATTTGAGCCCGCTCTGTTTTCCTAGTGTGGGCATTCAATGTTATGAATTTTCCACGTAGAACTGCTTTCATTGTGTCCCAAAGATTCCTGTATGTTGTATTGGCATTCTCATTTATTTGTAAAAACTGTCTAATTTCTTCTTTAATTTCCTCTGTAATCCATTGATTGTTTAGGAGAGTGTTGTTCAGTTTCCATGTGCTTGTGAAGTTTCTATAGTTTCTTGTGCTATTGATGTCTAGTTTGATTGCACTATGATCTGATAATAAACAGGGGATGACTTCAATTTTTTTGCATTTATTTAGACCTGTTTTGTGAGCCAGTATGTGGTCTATTTTGGAGAATGATCCATGTGCAGCCGAAAAGAATGTATATTCTGGTTTTTGGGGGTGGAATACTCTATAAACATCTATTAAGTCCATGTGTTCCAAAGCTTGGTTCAGTTCTATTATTTCATTGTTGATTTTCTGCCTAGTAGATCTGTCAATTTGTGATAGTGGGGTATTTAAATCCCCCACTACAATTGTATTAGTGCTTATTTGGTTTTTCATGTTACTTAATATTTGTTTTATATAGTTGGGGGCATTTATATTTGGTGCATATATGTTTATGATTGTCAGCTCTTCCTCTTGAATTGTTCCCTTTACAAGGATGTAGTGTCCTTCTTTGTCTCTCTTAATGAGTTTTGGTTTGAAATTTACTTTATCTGAGAATAAGATTGCTACCCCTGCTTTTTTCTGGACTCCTGACGCATGGAGAATTGTTTTCCATCCTTTCACTTTCAGTCTATGGACTTCCTTTTGCACTAGGTGTGTTTCTTGTATACAACATATTGTTGGATTTTGCTTCTTAATCCATTCTGCCAATCTGTTTCTCTTGATTGGTGAATTGAGGCCATTAACATTGATGGTTACAACTGATATATTTTGACTTATTCTTGTCATGTTTTTGTCCATTTGTTGACTCTTTTTACTTTTTCTCCCATCTCCTTTTAGTTTCTTGCCTTGCCTATTTGATTTGGTCTGTTGGGCCTCATGTTATTGTGAATTTCGTTGTCCTTTTCTAGGATATTGTTTAGAATTCCTTGCAGTGCTGGTTTGGTGTTCATGAAATTTCTCAGGTGCTCTTTGTCGTGGAAGTATTTTATTTCCCCATCTATTTTGAAAGAGAGTTTTGCAGGATACAAAAGTCTAGGTTGGAGATTCTTTTCTTTTAGGACTTGGAATACCTCACTCCAGGCTCTCCTTGACCTAAGGGTTTGTGTTGAAAAGTCTGCTGTGATTCTAATGGGCTTCCCTTTGCATGTGATTTGTTTCTTTTCTCTTACTGCTTGTAGTATTTTGTTTTTCTGTTGGATTTCTGGAATCTTGATTATTATATGTCTAGGTGTAGATTTTTTTTGATCGTGGCTAGTTGGGGTTCTATATGCCTCACTTATCTGTATGTCTAATTCTTCCCTTCTGTTTGGGAAGTTTTCTGTCATTAATTCTGTGAAGAGCTTTTTTATATCATTTGTGTTTTCTCCTGTTTTTTCATGAATTCCTATCAGTCTTATGTTATTTTTCTTTGTATCGTCTAGGAGTTGTTGGATTGATTTCTCATGATCCCTTACTGTTTTTAATAGACCTCTTTTTTCACGGTCACTGACTGCTATCCTATCTTCTATATCTGAAATTCTATCTTCGCAATCTTTTATTCTGTTTCGTACACTTTCAATAGAGTTTTTAATCTCCTGGATATCTGTTTGAATCTGTTTTATGGATTCCATTTCTTTCCTCTGTTGGGCATTCATTGTTTCCATGTCTTTCTTATGCTGAGTCTTCATGGCTTCTATCACAGTCTTGAGCTCATCTATTTTTTTCTCAGTTTCTGCTCTAGAGTCTCGAATCATGACTTCTATTTTGCTCATCATCTCTCTGGCTAGCTGGGAAATTATTTCTGATTTGAATTTTTCTAGAGCCTGATTGATCAATTTTGTTACCTCCTGTGCTATGGGTCCAGGGAGTCCTGTTGGTTCACTATCAGACTTTTCATCCTCATTTGTCCTACTATTTGCTATTGGTGAACTGGATATTTGTTTTTGTGTCTTGCTTAAGTGTTTTCTCATTTTTATTTTTATTGTTGGGTTGTCCTTCTTTAATTTCTGGGTATTACTTAAATCTTCCTAATATAGTTGCGTTTTAGCTTTTGAGTTTCTAATGACTCATAGACATTCTCGTTTTCATAATATCAGAGAAAACAACTCTTTAAATCAATCACCACTCTTTGTCCCAATTGATACATTCAGCAGCCCAATAGGATCAGGCACAGCTTGCCAACTGACCACTTATGGTAGTCATTAATGTATCACCTTTAACTCATGTGAATTAGATTAATTTCAAGAAGCAGCTCATAGTATGTTTGCAGTGAATATTCTTTTCAATATGGCATCTTTACCATTTAGGATGGGGGGTTCGACTTAGAACAAGAGGATTAGATAAGTGAAAGAATTAGAGCAGGTTTGAAGTGAATCCAGAGGTTGTAGAATTACCTTACTATCTTTACAAAGCTATTAAGTTCAGGGGGGATAGAGAGAGTGCAGGAATAAGGACAGGAATATATCCCCTTAACAGTAACAGGCGCTTGCCTTCCCTTGAAGGTACAGAGCCATGAGTGAGGTAAAATGACTGGAGAAAAGAACATAAAGAGAAACCCCTCCTAAAAAAAAAATTATAAAAGAAGAAGTCTGAGTTAGAGCAGGAGCTGGAATAAAAAGGGAGATGAGGGACAATATGGTGGAGTAAGAGACTGAGTTGGAGAGAGAGGACAGAAAAAAGAAAGAAATTTTAGGGTGGAATGAGGAAAAAAGAAAAAAGAGAGAGAGAAAAAAAGAATTTGAAAGTCCTCCTTCAGGCTGTCTCTGGTCTCATATTATACCACATGCACAGCCATATGCAGAACCAAATCCCCTGGTCTCAGCTAGCCAATGGCTGTTCCCCACGACTGAGAATGAACACAATCTACAAGGCCTAACTTTAGTTTCCTTACCCTCAGAGTTGAACTCCACTCAGTTCTATTACAGGTTTCCCCGCCCTTTGTTGAGCTGGCCGTTCATGTTGGCGATGGTGGACTGAGAAGGTGCAGTTAAGAAGACAGGAGGGCAACAGCAAGGAAGCGACTGTGAAATGTACAAGCTGATAACGACATCCCACTTTCACCAGGCAGGTGGCGGGCAGCGAACTTGGGAGATTCTTTTGTTGTTTTTTGTACTGGGGATTGAACTCAAGACCTTGCACTTGTGAAGCAGGTGGAGGAACCACTGACCTAAATCTCCAGCCTGCTATGGGAGATTCTTAGTCATTATCTTAAAATAGGACCTGACTCTGTTGCCTCTGCTCTGTGTAATTTCTCCTGACTATTTGGAAATCCAGGTGAGTATATATTAAGGTTTCTCATGGTCTTTTTGCTGTTATTAAGCCCCACAATGATTCTCCACCTCTTTGTTTTTCTGTGATGCATTCCAATCAATCTTCTCATTCACTAATACCTACTTTAGCTGTTGCAAAACATGCAATTTATAAATTTCTTTATTACATCTTTCTATTTTAGATGCTGTGCTTGTTTCTTTTTTTCTTTTTTTCTCATGTGCTGGTCCTTTTTCTTTTAAACAGATTTCCTTTCCCGAGGTCCTTTCAAGCTTATTATGGTATTGTTCATCATGAGAAAATTTTGTTTTTTACAACTGATTATTCTCATATAGGGCGTGTTTATTGAGCTGTCTGTTTCCTTGTTGCTTCTCTATAATGGTTCTTTTTTTCCTCTGTCTCTTACTGTCTTGTGTTGCTGGGATCACTTATTTTCTCTGGAATATTGTTACGGGAATTCTTGAAGGAGCAAGAGGAACTGCACTTCTTTTTCCCTATCTGATAACATGGACTATTTTAAATTCAATTTATGGCCAGAGCATCTCAGGTTGTAAATGTATGTAACAGTAGCAATCTTCCCATGTTCTACCAAGCACCAAGTGAAATTGTCCTTCCTCTATGCATGGAGGAAGGGTGGTGCAGATTTACTTTTGGTTTATCTGTACCTTGAATTTATGGCTTTTTGAGTCTTGTTTTATAGGGCAAAAGTCCCTATTGTGTACACGTGTTGGTAGGGACTTCAGATTGAGCTATTTTTATATTATTCCACAAGGCCTTAAGTTTTTAAGCTCAAATCACTGCTTTGGTAAGTTCTCCAGGGGCAAAAGGGAATTCAGGAAGCATTTAGCTTTTGTTTATGGGATTATGACATTGCCTTTTGATAGACTTTGGCTTTATAATTTTTTACCATCCTGTATATTCTTTATGCTTTTAGGAAATGTTTTTAAATTTGGAATTTTTAGATGTTCCTATTAGAAATGTTGATCTGAATAACTGAGCATAGCATTTGACTAGAAAGGTAGTGTGACATTTTTTTGTGCACTCCTAATCATCCAGAGCATCTACAAAACATTGATTTGACTCATTGGCCAACCAAGCCTCATATTTATTCCAGAAACAGGTTATGTATTATTATATTTAAAAAGTTTTGCTACATAAGTGATAATAAACAAAATATCCTCCAGTATGGTTGGAGAATTGTTTAGAAACTGGCAATCTTCCTGAGTCCTTCAAAATTCCAGCAACTGCTAAAAGGTATGAAAAATACAGATGCTGTGTATGAGGAGTTAAGTCTGGGGTACATCGGGAGCGTGTTTTAAATCTATGTCTCCAACTCTCCACTGTTTTGCGATGCCATGTGGCACTGGATTTGGGCGAGGGCCCATCCTCCCCCTGGGAAGAGAGAGGACAAACCCCTGTTCCTCACATGAAGATGTTTTCCTCTGTCCAGTGGTGCTTGGTCAGGTCCCCTGAAGCACTGCGCACAACATTAGATGTGAAAAGACCACAAAATATGTTTGGAGCCCTGGATTTCTCTACATGTGTAAGTTTAGCATAGAAACTCGTGAGGCAGAGAAATGAAGAGGTAAATAAAATCCAATTTTATATTTCTTTTTTATGGGTCCCAGGAAAAGTTAAAATCCCTAAGAATGTTGCTGAAGATGTCTACTTGAGTCCTTTTGGCCAACGTGGTATTCTACAGCAGCAGCTGTTTGCAAAGATGGGACTGGGTATCCAATAAGACTTTTTATTTCCACATTGCTAAGCGTTTGACTTCATTATGCAATTGGTATTTTTCCTAGACGGTATCACTCATTACGTAGCTGTTACGCCATTGAACAGGTCTTCTTTTATTTTTGGACTGTGAGACAATGAGTCTTGCACATTTAGGAGGAGTCTTGTGGGCTCTGCACTTACAGGAGATGGTCCTGGGCAGGTCTTAGCAGCCCGGAGGCTGCATGCAAGCTTGTCCTGCTTCAGCTGACTTTGTACCAGGCAATGAAAAGGGCGCAGACCTAGCCTGGCAGGGTGCCACACACCTCTGATCCAGTGCTCTGAGAGGCTGAGGCAGCAGGAAAACTCCATGATGCTCTAAGCTTTATGCATCAGTCCCTTGCATGCTTCCGTATTCACCAAATCCAAATGGTGACAAAACCCAAAGAGTCCGGAGACCCAGAGAAGGAGGGCTGGCATTTGCCTTTCCTGTAAAGGTGTCCAGCCCAGCTAAGTTTTTCTCAAGATAGGCATTTTTTGCTTGCTCAAATATCTTCACTATCAGGTAGAAGGCTTCTACTTCAGATCCCACTCCTTTTCTTTAACTTTTCAAGGCCACCACTCAGACTCAGGCCCTCAAGGCTGCTGCCCTAGGTGGGTGTGGAGGCCCAGGTGCCATACAGGCAGCTTGGCCTTCAAACTGTAATCTTGGTACCTCCTGCACATTGCCTCCCAAGAGCTTCTCTGAGACATTGCTTGGTATTATTTTCCTGCTCAAGACAATTTGACAAATGCTCTTTGCATAGAGAACAAGCTACTTAGCCTAACAGCGGACATCTCCCCTATCCTGGGCCCATCAGATCTGTTCTGCTTTTCATACTAGTTCATTCACATCTACACAGAGCAAGATGAGTCCAGCCTTTCCTCTCTCATTGCATGGATCCAGGTCCTTTATCCAGCATGGCGTCTTGAGGTTTTCCTGTGCGAATCCCACCACAGCCCAGGCCCCATCTGGACGTGTCCAGGCCCATTAAGCACAGCCTATAGTTTGAACTTCATGTTAGGACAGACTTTCTTTTCTGAGCTGCAGTGTTAAGGGTGCAGTTTCCAAACCAGGAGTCTTGAGAGCCATCTTCGTGTGGGAGAGGCAGCGTAAAAGGGAGCCACAATCACACCAAGCAGAACGTGTGTACCAAGGTCTGCCCAGGGAATGCCAGTCAGTCTCAGAGGTTTAAAATCCACAGTGCACAAGTTCCTTCATTTAGATTTACATCAGATGCATTATAACCCTTGATATTAGCAGCTTCCTCATTTGTCAAGTCCAGGAAGCTGGCATTTACAGATTTTATAGTCACGAAGCTAGGTACTGCACAGAGGAGAAAGAGATTGAGTTTGGGATCCATGGGGGCCACAGCTTACTTTTCACCCTGCTCTGTAGCCATGACAGTGTGGGGCAGAGAGTGGGTGACAACACCTTCTCAGGGGTCCCCAGGGGTCCCATAGTCCATCAGATTATGCAGATAACAAGCTCACCTGGAAATCAGCAGGCAGAATGAACTCTTGACGCAGGTAGGGAAGTCATCAAGGAAACAGGGACGTCTCACTGCTTGAATCAAGGAACTAACTGGCAGTTGGTACCATGGATGATTTAAAGACTCCATTTTATGGACACAATGAATTCTGCAGAAACATGCTGTGAAATGACAACTCCAGTGGTCATGATAAAATAGCGTGTGCTTTTTGACATATGTCATAAATACTCAGAGTGCACTTCTCTGATCACTTGGAAATTTGTTGTACGAATGGAGTAAAAATCTTTGATCTCCAGAGGAGAAATCTTCCTACACATGTGACAGATCCCAGGAACCAAAGCATTTTTATATTTGCCTTTTTCCCCCCTTAAGATAACTATAAACTTGCAGACATTCCATTAAAATAAGTAACACACGTCTGGTCTATGATCTCATGTTTACCTCCAAGACAAAGAACGAAACCTCTTTAATTTCCTAGAGTTTTCAAGATCCTATCCAACTTATAAATGAAATAGTATATGCTTAGGCTGAATATCTTGCCAGAGAAACAGGTGTGGAGTGGAAGAATCAAAGATAACAGCCAGGCCCTCAAAGGGAAAAGTTAGTGAACATCACAAGAGAAAGTGGAATGCGTGAGAATTTACACAAGGGGAAGGCATGGGTCTCCCTCTCCCCTTGCCTGGTTGCCCTACCCTATTTATCTTGTCCTTTGAGCTCTAAAGGACACTGTCCCTTCCCCAACACAGTCTGGGATGAGGACAGTCTCTATTCATAGGCATGAGACGGGCACATGGACCTGCACACGAATAACAAGTTTATATCCTTCTCCAGCGTGCAATGTTGGACATAGGGAGTTGGGCTTTTGGCAGCTTGGACCACAGCGCATTGCTTTAGTCCCTTCCTCCTCCTTCTTCAGGACTTCAGCAGTTTGAGAACACATCTATGGCTATTAGGGCCCCAGCCTCAAATCGGGGGAGCATGACCCACCCCTTCCTCTCTCTGCAGCCGTCTGGGTGCCAGTCTCGGTGACGCCATCTCAGCCCCCCTCAAAACCCGTTCCTCTTCTTCACCAGGGAAGTGCACTAAAAACTCCCTCTAGGGCTCTCCAGTCCTCTGGGACTCCACCCACAGCCTGGGTTTGTACCCTTCCGGGTGTCAGGGACATGGCAGGCAGGAAACAAGTTCTGACCAAGGAGCTGCATATGGTGGGAGAAGACAGACAGCGAACAAAACAAGTAGCCAGGCGTGAAGAATGTTGTAGTGATCAGTGCCGCGGGAAAGGCAGAGCAAGGTCCCGGGATGGCAGAGCTATGGAAGGGAATGTGATTTTTTTTTCTTGTCTGTTTGACTTTTGTGTGTATGTTGAACCCAGAGCCTCTGTTCTGAGCTTCATTCCCAGCCCTTTATGCATTTTATTTTGAGACAAGTTCTTGCTAAGTCACTAAGTTGCCTAAGCTGGGTTAGAATTTGCTTAGACCCTCCTGCCTCAGCCTCCTAAGTGCTGGGGATATAAGTATATACCACCATGACTGGTTCCCTTATTTATGGTAAAGTAACTACTTTTTAATATTAAAGTTTCAGTCTGTGAATGTGGTATTTGGGTATCTACTGGGAGCCATGTATTACTATAAAAAACTCTGTGAATTTCATATGCTCATCTCTTTGTAAGGGAAAAACACAATATTCATTTTATGTTAAATTATTATTTAAAGTAATCTGCTAAGAAAAAAACCAACCCTTATTTATGGTAAAGTAACTACTTTTTAATATTAAAGTTTCAGTCTGTGAATGTGGTATTTGGGTATCTACTGGGAGCCATGTATTACTATAAAAAACTCTGTGAATTTCATATGCTCATCTCTTTGTAAGGGAAAAACACAATATTCATTTTATGTTAAATTATTATTTAAAGTAATCTGCTAAGAAAAAAACCAACAAATTGTTATCTAAAAAGAAAGAAAGAAAAAAAAAGATTTTTCTGTGGGCACTCCTTATTTCCCAGTAAACATTACTGTTATCGAAAAGTATTTATCAGCTGGGTGCAGTGACACACACCTGTGACCCCAGCACTCTGGGAGGCTGAGGCAGGAGGATCACAAGTTCTAGCCCAGCCAGGGCAACTTAGCTACTCAGTGAGATCCTATCTCTAAATCAAAAAATAAAAAGGTCTGGGCCGGGGATTTAGCTTAGTGGTTCTGCCACCTGCCTTGAAAATGCAAGATCCCGAGTTCAATCCCAGGTACAAAAATAAAAACAAAATAGGTCTGGGAATGTAGCTGACTGTGAAGGGCTCATGTTCAACCCCTAGTACAATAGATATGATTAACTGCAGGAAGACATTTTCTTGTGCTTATATTACCATATTACCCCACCCCTCCTTTTGCAGGAGACTTTTTACTCCATTTAACTTTTAGGTGAGGTTATCTAGTCCAAAATAGACAAGTTATGCCAAACATGGTGTTGCACACCTGTGATCCCAGCACCCTGGAGGCTGAAGCAGTGGGTTATCATTTGAGCCTAGTCTGGGCACCTTAGTGACCCAGAGAGACCCTGTCTCAAAATGAAAAATAGAAAAAGACTGGAGATGCAGTATCTACAGCACGAACAAGAAATATGAAAAGTGGGCATTTTAATTTCAAGCTCACCTACCTGGGCTGGCTGGATTTGTTCACCAGTGTGGCTGCATGGCGGCACAAGTGTGGCTTTGGGGACACGGGGTCTGCAGCTTCTGCGGTTGGCTTGGAAAGCTGTGACCACAGTTGCTGTGCAGGTCTCTGACCCTCAGAGTCAGGCTCCTCTGTGCTGACAGCAAATTGCCTTATTTTAAAAAAATAATAGAGAGACTCGAAAATGTATTTCCTGTAGCAAATCTTTAATTTTCTCACCTTTCCTGTTGAATCCCTTCTGCCTAGCAGGTAGGGCCATACGGCTTCCTGGTCTTTCTCTGGATTTGAGTTTCTTACAAGTTTGGAATGTAATAAACTCCATCAGCCTCCAACCAATTCCCAATGACCCAGGCTCCTTTGGTCTTGGCGTGTGGTCAAAATCGGCTACTCTTGGAACTAAGGGTCAAAATTCCACTCTGTGACAAGAAGTCTTCTGGACTGGCATCACTGCCAGTGTACAATGCGACCCCCTAGTGCTGTCCCCGCCCGCCCAGTGAGACCAACTGGAACCTAAACCCTAGCACCACTTTTCAGGATCCTTATGGTAGATGCCCTACCCTATCAGACCCCAGTTAACAGTTGTCAGACAGATCCACTCACCACTTCCTTGGCAAGACACAAAGCATGTGTGGAATGGTAAAATAAGAATTAAATATAAATGAATAATAGCATTGACATTAATACTTAAAATACATTCACATAAATTATAATTAAATATTTTTAATGCCTAAAAGAGGGCGCCTATGGATGAGAGGCAAACTATGTAGACAGATGAACTCTCAACTTACTGCTCAATGTGGATGAGCACGAACTGGCACAACTGTGTCTATGTGAGGCCCTGTAACTCAGTACATCCTGAGTCAGAACGATGCAGGCTACACGGACCGGAAATGCTTCTTTGAGGAGAAGTCTATGGCTAGACGTGACAGAAGGGGCCAGTGGTTGTATAGGAGATGCAGCTCCAAGAAATTCAGGCTGGAATTCAGGATTGGGAGATTTATGATGATGCTCCAGAAGATGACACAACTGGATTTTTTGAATAAATATTGATTTGTGTACACAAATAAATGAATAAATGCCAATAGCGGCCCATGAAAATATAAGACATTCCCTGAAAACATGCCATATTCCATCCTTCGGAGCAAAAACGAATGTAAGGCCCAGTCTCATTTCCAGGGAAACACAGGGTGTTTCTCCAGGATGTGGCTGCACATGATGGCTTGTCAGGCCACCTGTCTCCAGGCCAGAATGCTGTCTTGGGTCCCAAGTGGACAGCACGACTCAAATATCAAAGGCCACTCTGTCTCCCCAAATGGCTTAAAGAACAACAACAAGTATGGATCTGATTGTCTTGTATGCAAAGGCAAGTCGAAACGTGTAACCTGCGTAAATGCCGTAATTAAAACCTTGCTTTTCCCAGTATCCATCATGTTGAATTTTCCACTCGTCCCATGTCATTACTCATGACATTCTCTTTAATGTACACATGTGGGCCACGAGGGTGTGATTATCTAAAGTTAAAGTGTAAGGACAAATGAGCACATTACGTGTTTTCTTTTGCCTTTGGTCACTCCAGCCTTCCCAACCAATAAAGCTTGCCTTTCTAAGTTTGGCTCACCATGCAGGTTTCTGTAAGGAAGGAAACGCATGGAGCAAGTCTGTGTCTAGTTCCTCAGGGACAACTTCTCCCTTCTGGTGGGTTTCAGCAGCTCCTTAACTTACAGAGCGACTTTGCATGAGCTGCAGTCAGCTTGTGCACAGCTCTGTGAGGAGAAGTGTCAGGGTTTATGTGTAGCAGTCCCCCAACGTCTCATGTGTTCAGAAGTGGGGCTTGAGGAGGGAGTGCATTCTTGTCCATGGCCCCTCCCTTTTCTCTCTGCTTTCTGCTGCCTGGAGATGAGCAGCTCTCCTCCGCCAGGCCCTTCTGCCATTCTGTTCCTGCCTTGGAGCAGCTGACCATGGACTGAATTCCCTGAAACCGTGAGGCAAATTAAGTTTAAATTGTCAGTCTAGGGCATTTTGTCCCAGCAGTGGGAAAGTGGGACTGAGACAGGAAGTTTCCTAAAGTGGAGGGTTCAAGATCTTAGCAAGGAAGGGCCAGGAAACCAGAGCTATATTCACCCAGAATACACTCCTGGGCATTGATTTTACTATCTGGAAAAGACAGCAGTCCAGGCAAAGGCTAGAAGAAGAGGCAAACATTTTGTATATGGAAGTGGGCTGGATTCCGTGATGCTTGTTTGCAATGAATGTGTGTCACTGCAGGGATCTTCTCAGGGTCTCTTTTCTTGAGCATTTCATGCTCCTCCGTTCTCTTTGATTCCTTGTGGATAACAAATCCACTGAGAGATCCATCGCTTTGCTTTTTCCTGCTGGTTAGATCTCTGCACAGGATTTCTGGCTGAACTGATGTCTGTCCCCTTAGGTGGGCAGTTTCCCCTAGGGATGGAGAAGGCCCCCTGCCAGGGACCTGTACTCAACCCCTCTGGGTCAAAACAGTCTGGGTCATAGACCTCTCTCCCAGCTCCATAGCAAGAGATGCCCCCCTGCCCCAGCACTTGGATCACTTTGGATTTTGTTTTGCTCCCTTTTCTTTCTTGCTTCTAACTCAGTGTCTTTTTTTTTTTCTAATTGTTCTCAACATATGTTACTGGAAAAAATATCCATATGGAATTAAAACCAGGTTCTGTAACATTTCACACAAGTAGAATTCACAGTACAGGAAGGATTTCAGTGATCCCATCCCAAAGCCACCAGGCCGAGGGAGGGTGAGCTTGCTCCATTTTTCAGTGACACAGAGCCGAAGGGGACAGCCAGGCCAGGGGTCTGCACGATGAGGACCTGGCCCTCACCTCTCACCTGAATGTCATATAATTTCCCTGACAATTCTACACTTGGCAAAGCCGTGGATAATCAATCCTGAAATAAGATTTCTCTACTTGATTCAATGTGTCAGAAACGATTTTGTCCTGTGGTACTCTGATTTTAACCAGAAATAGCCTCCCTTCTATGTAGTGCTGATTTTGTTCCCAGGTCCCAGACCTCTGGGTTTTGGCCCTTCTGTGGTCCCAACACTGCAGAAGCCTCTCTGTTCCAGCCGTCCCCCCTCCTGACAACAGATAGCGTCCTGTGGTACATGGCGTCCACCAGCTAGTGTCCAACCTTTACTGTCCATCTTGTCGTCTTCTCAAGCAGTAGACTAAAGGGATCTCATTTAGTCATGGGGAGATCCAGTGCACAGGAGTGGTACAGTCAGGCTAGCTTGTTTTTTATTTTATTTTTAGAGACAGGATCTCACTATGTAGCTCAGGCTGGCTTTGAAATCATGGTGATCCGCATGCCTCAGCCTCCCAAGTTCTTGGATAATAGGAGTGGCCACCCACACCTTCCTGTCGCTTCCTGACCAGGGCATTTATGTAAGATTTCTGCTACTTCAAAGGATGTTTGTCAGTGAAAAGCCATGTTTTTCTTATGAGACGACTTTGAGGTCAGAGAGAGCTTTTTTGCTGTTTCTTTAATTATTTGACAATTTAAAAATAACAATTAATATTGCATAGCGTTTTGCAATGTGCAGTTTGCTTTTCTGGCCCACTGTGGAGGCTCAAGACTATAATTGCAGCACTCTGACAGGCTGAGGCAGGACAGTCACTAGTTCCAGCTGAGCTGGGCAATTTAGCAACTTAGACCCTGTCTCAAAAAATGCTTCCCCCCAAAAAAATGCTTTCCTATTATCTTATTTTTTATAAAATGGTTGTAATGTATACATTTTTATGATCTCAGTTGTCTAGAGGAGGACATTGTGTATTAAAGAATTTTTGCAAAGCAAGGCAAAGCTTGAACATGTGGCTATATCATCTGAATTTAGTCTATGACTTTACTGTTAGTGACAATAGAGAATTTTGTGCTTTTTTTTTTTTCTATTTTTAAGAGACATTGATAGAATGCAGCCTACTTAGTGGAAAGAATATGGATGTTGTTGGCAAAATGTGGACACTGTGGCTAATGCTTCTCCAACACTATTTTTATTTTGGAACAGAGTCTCTCTAAGTCACTAAGTTGCCCAGGCTGGGTTCCAGCTTGTGATCTTCCTGCCTCAGCCTCTCAGAATTCTGGATAATAGACATGTGCCGCCCTGCTCAGCTGAGCTGTGGGTTTTTTTCTTCCCTTTTTTGCCATTGTTATTTGTAGGGGGACAGAGTAGAGATGTTGACAGGAATAGTGCTACAAACCAAGGCAGGAAACAAGTAATCTCTTTGCTTCCTTTTTTACGGCTGCCCTGTGAAGAATTCTTATCACTCTACAAGGAGGCCATCAGCCAGGGGAATGGTTGGAACACTCAAAGCAAACAGATCAGATTCCCAGCCAGGAATCTTCCTAAGCAGAGCAAGATTATTTTAGGAGGTCTGCTTTTCTCCTCTGCCGGCCTCACCCAACACGGCTGCCCTGGGGAAGAGAATTAGCCAGAAACATGGTCTGGTTTTCCGCTCACCCTGGTCTCCTACCTTTCATTCACAGCAGTTGCTGGCCTCCAATCCTACACCCATCATTCCACGTTCCCCTGGGGGTGCCAGGAAAGAAACGCTAAGTCCCCTGAGGATCCCTAGGAGCAGAGAAAGACGCCAGTGCCCACAGACCCAAGTGCACCCAAGGCAAAGGGCAAGGGAATTGAGATAAAAATCAGATGAGAGGCTTCAACTTTGCCCTCAGAGAGCTCATAGCTCAGCCCTGGGGAAAAACAAACAAGAGGATAAGAAAAAACAGGACACGGTGGTGCAGGCCTGCCAGGGATGCTCAAACTGTAAGGTGAATGTTTACATAAAGGAAATTTTGTTGCATAAAGACACAAGGCCATTTATCCCCATCAAAATCCTCCCCTTCACTTCAAAGACCCTCATCCCATCATCCTCGCCACTTCCTGCCGCAGCTCTGGAGTCCTCTTTCCTGAGGATCTTCGTGACATGTGATCAAAAACATGAATTCAGCTGCCGAACACCATTCAACAAAAAGCCACGCTCATAAGAACATGGAGCTGTGTCCTCGTCCACCTTAGTCACCAGGTTGATGCTGTGAGACTCCCGGGTCTCCCCCAAAGTCACAGTGAGCATGAAAGGGAGACGTTTTGGGTCCATCCAGGACATCGAAGCAGCCAGGACAGCACAGCTAAAGACCCTCAGGAAAGAGGACTCCAGAGCTGCTGCAGGAAGTGGCCAGGAGATGGGATGCGTGCGTGCAAATGGCGGGGAGAGAATCTGAAGGGGTTCTTGGCAATGTGTCTTTGATTGTAACACATTTTAAAAATAGAAACGTTCATGCTATGCTTTGATCACACAGTGTGCAACTGCTTCCTATGCGTGGCCCCTACCCGTGCCCATGAGCACAAGCTCCTCCTTGTCTGAAATGCTCCTTTCCCTGGTTATCTCGAGGAAATCCTGCTCATCTTCTTCTTTTTCCTTTTCCTTTTTCTTTTTTAAAGACAAGGTCACACTATGTAGTCCAGGCTGGCCTTGAACTTGCAGCACTGCTCTTTCCTCAGCCTCCCAAGTGCTGAGATGACCACTATGCCAAGCTTCTTCTAATGTACTTTATTTTTCCATCAAGTTTATTGGTACATTTAGGGCAAACAATACAGTTACATCCATCATTGGGATCTTGTACCTGGACATGACAGATCTTGGTTTTATTTTTTCCCCATTCCCCTGCCCTCCCTGCACTGCTCCGCCCTACCCTATTTACAAAGACTTTGTTTCCTTTTTTTTTTTTTTTGCTTTTCTCATATTTTTCCTTCTCCCTTCTTTCCTTTCCCTACCACTCCCACTTTCCCTACTCCTTTAGACCTTCTTTCTATTACACAATATCAATTATACATTTTGATCCTTATTTACACTTTTAGTTTTTCACACCAGAGGAACTATTTGGTATTTTCACATGTGTGTCCTTTTAATTTCACTTAAGAGTATGGCCTCAATGTGCATATATTTAGCCATAAACATCTCTAGTTTTTCATTCTTTATGGCTGAGTAGTACTCCATTTTATTAAAAAAAAAACCACATTAAAGCCAGTCAGGGTGGTACACTCCTGTCATCCCAGTACTCTGGGAGGTTGAAGCAGGAAGACTGGAGGTTTGAGCCCAGCCCTAGCAACATAGCAACTTAGTGAGTCCCTGTCTCAAAGTAAAAAAATTAAAAAAGGACAGGGAGGTGTAACTCCGTGTGATTGAAAAGCGAAAAAGCACCCCCCACACACACATACAATAAGTTTGGTTGGAGAAGCAGTGGCCGGCGGGAACTCAGACACTGGACAGCGGCCTTCTGTGTCCTGGCCTTTCAGGGCAGGCCCCCTTCCCCCAGCTGCAGTCCTGAAGGCCCCGGAATGAGACGCAGCACTGTGGTATTTTTGGCTGGGTCCCCTCAGCGACTAGGGACGCTGACCTAGCACAGGCCTGAGTCACTGGCCCTGGGGACAGCAGTTGTCCCCAGTGTCCAGGCTTCCCCGGCGAGCCGGGCGTCACTTCCGCTCCGGCCACGCCCCCGCGGTGACACCTCGCCTCCTGGATGACCCTCTGTGTGGCCGGCTGCTCCCTCCAGG